>NW_022985437.1:3256629-3453937 GCF_010093595.1 Mytilinidion resinicola
CGACAGAATCCTCTGTACAAGAACCTCTTCTTGTACAGGTGTAAGACGGCGATTTTTGGAGATAGCACCGCGTTGTGGAGGAATACCACGGGCGCGACGCGTAACCGTCTTTCTGGGCACATCGTATAGTTTCTCAACGCCTCGGAAGGATGTAATTTGGCCGGTCTTGTAGGCTTGAACGCCTAGAATAACTCTGCCTTCTTGAAAGATGGCTTCTTGTTGTTGTGGTGCTGCCATTGGGGTGGTTGTTGGACGACGCGTCGCGTGTTGAGTTGGGTGGGCCACTAGCTTGTGCGGGCCACTAACTTGTGGATTACGTTAGTATATTAGTAAAAGAACATAGGCTGTTATATAGTCGATTCGGCTATAGCGTTTTTATAGTATTATAACTAACTTAATACTAAAAAGGTTTAAAAAGCAATAATAACAACAACAGGGCAGGAAGGAAGGCAGATCCTAATAAGTATCCGGGCTTATAATACTTAGGTTGCAAATTAACGTAAACTCTGTTTTATTTCGGGGGCCCGAAGGCCAAACTATATACTATATAGGAAGTAACTGTACGCGTAGGCAGAAGCACTAATTAGAGACAGCAGTAGGCACGGTAGGCACGGTAGGCCACCGTACCCTAACCCCTCTCTGTAGAAGTTGTAACTGGCTAGGTATATAGGCAGCTACTATGCCAGCAACTCTAAGTGTATCCCTTCGCATATATTAGTATTTAAGAGGAAAAAACTAACGGTAAATCCAGGATGCGCACCAAGGATATCTATTATTCTCAGAACTGCCGAATGAATTGAAAGAAGAATTAATGAATGTCGTGCGCGTGCCCTCAATATTTCTCGTCGACAGTATAATGCATAAGGACGACGAATCACTGCCTCCTAAATATCAGCTCACTGGCACGTACTGGCCTTTCGCGCACATGAGTGTGTTCACACATAAGGTCCCAGTCGATATCAATGACATTCTCCAGCGCTATCGGGGAAAAGACGACAAGTCCATCTTCTATAACGAAATGATAATCTTTCTGGAAGCCTTTTACCGGGCCAACATCTTCGTCTTCCCGACCGACATCGAGGCGTATATTCTCGCCAATATCGATCCACAGAGCTACAACTGGATTCAAGACATTGCCGTAACGTCATTAGCCAAGGCGTATGAGCGTAATGGGTTCTACGACATGTGCAGCGTGTTAGCGAAGACGCACGCTCGATCGCTGCGACGTGTCCGGATCGAGCAACTCTGTGTGGAGGAGTATGTCTTGGATAGGATTGACATGGACACGGATGAGGATCCTGCGACCGTGGCCCATCAATTCGCGGTGGGTCTCAAAGGCTTCGTGGACATGGTAGTCCTGCGTGCAGCGAAGCTGATAGCCGCTACTCGACAGCACGGGTGGCGGCTTTCGGTAGAGTGGGACTACGATGGCGAGAAGCCAATCGTTTTCTGCCATGATCGATACAGCACCTCGGAAGCGGATCGCCTTCGCAATCAAGCGCTACTACAGGAGAGAATCGAGCAAGTTGGCCGCCTGCTCGATGGGCGTGACGTGCAGAATCTCACGCTCAAACAAATCAAAGCAATCATCACGAAGGACATGACACTCATCCAGGAACTCGACAAGGATGAGCTGTCGAGGTATGATTGAGGGTTCGGGGGATGCAGCTCGGGTGGAAGGATGACTACACTTGGTACAAGAAAGCAAGGTTCAAGGCATGGACATGTATCGACTGGCTTTCCTTCGATTATAATACAACTTCGTGTCCTTGGTTAACTATATGCTCCTGATGAAAAGAAATCAACTAAACCTTCTATTCACATGGCAAAGGTAGTTCTTTGGCATCACCAATAGACATACGGATGTATCAAACCCCTACACTAATATTACTTCTCTTTCTTCAGCTCGCAGCATTGCATTTCAGTCTTTTACACTTACATACTATCATTACAAGTTCGCTGACATCTCTCTTCAACAAACAGGAACAACTCTCGAAGGCTGATATTCAGACCGGGTTTGCTATACCCCCTCATCTTATCGTCCTCATGCTCAGTGAACGCAGGTGTTGAAGCCACGAACAGGTACGCAATCAGTTTCCCTATCATACGCTGTTTCTTGCGTTGCGCAAATATATATCTACGTCAATTTCGGGTCCAGTCTTCCTAAGCTCTGCTACTACAAAGCAATCGTTATAGGTACAACAATGTTCTTTAAAATAATAAGGTTGAGATACCTCCCTTAACAGCAGAAATCGAGATATGCTACACGAATCAAGCCGAAATTCGGCCACCTTTAATTCCGACGATGTGCTTGACGGACCGGCAAAACTAGGGCAACCCAACCACATATCGATTCCCTCTAGGATTGCGGCTCAGGCATCGGATGAACTGTTGCTAGAATATTCCAGGCACTCAACACGTGTTGGTTTCCTAGACAGTGAACTTCCACTGAGCGCCCATATGTAGTATAGAAGTTCACCAAGGATGCTCGTAATTCTACATCTTCAACCTCCAAGCCACCCACACCACCACCACCACCACTTCGAGATTTTCTCCGCCTACACACTAACGCTTCGTACAGCAATATATCACCAAGATGAACACACTTGCTCCAGTCCATCTGCAGGAGTGCAGCGTCTGCTACTTGGAACGGGCGGACAGGGTTTTCCTTCAGGCTTCTTGTAGGCATAACGCAATCTGCGTGGAGTGCTTCCGGGATTGGATTAACTACTCACAGCACAAGGACTGTCCCACGTGCCGTATGAAGTGGTCCACCGGGGAGGTCGTTGCAGCATCTCTTACTGGAGCAATGCTTAGAACACGAGTAAGTTAACCACCGCTCACTTTTCCAAAAGTGTCATCCTAACATCGATGTCACAGGCCCAGTACCGAACCTATGTCAACTTCGATGATCTTCCACGAGCCGTGAAGGTCGACATCTCTGCTGCCGTCAAGCTGCCCAGCGTGTTCCAGGTCGAGGGTGTAGACATGGGTCAGTACTAGCTTGTTGGAAAATGTATTCCTAGAGATCGACGCGAATTCAGTATTAATCTTTCGCATTTGTTGAATCAAGTACGCGAATTCGACGAAGAGGGATCATGGATCATTCCAGCAGAGCAGCGAAACCTTTTCTTCGAGCCGATGTACCGCCAGAACGTATTCTCGTTCCCTACACCCTTCACTGCGGCATCTTTACGCCAGCTTAACAATAGGAGCTATGACTGGATCGAGGAGATCGCTGTCACCAGTTTCGTCAGCGAGGGTGTGGAAGACGCCGCGGCCTTCCACATTCTGTGCAACATTCTGTCCGAAAGGAAGCCTGCATCGCTACGGCGTGTTCGAATTACCGCCGGCTGTATAACCGAGTACCTCCTCAAGCACTACGACTGCGACGAGGGTGATTTCTTCGAGACATTCCCTGATCTTGTAGAAAAAATCGTACCCTGCGCCGTCCGCCTCATCATGGCCATCAAGAACAACGGATGGGACATCGAGATCGAGCTGGAGACCAATCTGGTCATGGTCAAGTGGTTCTGCCATCATCATGGGGACGATGGCTGCAATCTCTCGCACGAATGGTCGACCCAGACAACGCGGAACTACATGCAGCTCTGGTTCAGGCATCGGTATGAAGAGGTGGAGAGGCTCCTGGAAGGCTATGATATAGACGTCCTTGGCCTTGATGCTATTCAGCATATCATTGGGTATAAATCTGCGGACGAGGATGTAGTTGGAGAAGTGACGGTGTCGGCGACGAGCCGCCTGGGGAAGACCATTTGGCAACAACGCCTTGAGTCAACGTTTATCTAGATGTGCGAACTGGCTAAGCAAGTTCTTGTCTATCCACCTGTTGAACTAAGTATATAGTCATATAGGACTGGCGGTGGAAATTTCTGTGTTCAAGCGTGGTCTTTCTCTTTTCCGGTCTTTGCATTTGGAGGAGCTGGCGCGTAGCTATTCCAGTCCCACGGATTAATGTCAAGATTCTTGTACCTTTGTGCTCGTATATCACCGTTTGAGGTGCTCCAGTGATGTAAAAACAGACGAGACAAATATACCTTTCGTAACAGCAGGATTTGAGGTCTCGTCAATGAAAAGCGCCAGCCTACTATGCATCAGTGCAGAATTTTCGATGATATGGTAAGGGAAACGGATTATGGGCGCAATGCATCGCTGGCATACTTTTCTCAACTCACCGGCAGATTAGCGGATTTCGCAGTGCAGCCAAGCCAGTACAGGCGTTCCCTGGGCGAAACACTTCCGCACCCAAACTAGTTACCCACACTAACCTATTGTCCACCTCGACTATACTCAGGTTGCAGCACTACAACCTAGGATCAACAACTCATATGCCAGAAAGCTACTCTCCGAACATCAGCTGTAGAGAACCCAGCTGAAATCTCAGCTGTAGAGAACCGAGCTGAAGCCTCAGCTGTGCAGGGCTCATCTGAACTTACTAGCGCGCCACCCTGGGGGTGGCCCCCTTCCCTCCCCTAGTATATATACAACTAGCTAGACGTCTATAGAAATCAGAGTTCACATCAATTTCAACCTGAGTACTATATAACGGCCATAACCTACACCGTCTTTCGCCCTCGCCCCGTTCAGTGGTGAGGGTGGTACAAGGATAGGGCTAACAGCTTACTAGTTTCTGTATCATTAGCCTCTCATTGCACTCCCCGAGAGCGGGGTTCGAGCCTCGAAGTCCTATTTAGGCAATTTTTTTTGCATTTCTCTTTCGTCCACATCCTTTCTGGCAATACCCGCTATGAGATCTCGATATGTTAATGAGATACTCCTTTTTTGGCTATAAGCTCCTGTATGCAATCTCACTCTTTTCCCTTTGCAGCACTTACTACAACTTACGTTTATCTAACATGGCAATGAGCACGCGCGCTGCTCAAGCTTCGGGCCCTGGCCGAGCTGAGAAAACAACTTCTCGACTATCGACGCTAGATCTTAGAGGTAGGTGCCTGGTGATGATTAGTTTTGGGGGCGGTGATCAATCGAAGCACCACACGCCAGCGTGCTTAACAACACAACCAACGACGATTCGAGCTCCAGCTACGAGAAGAACCTCGCAGACACTTTTCGGGACGATGAACACCAGGCGATAGAGACGATGACACGTGCAAGACTCGTTACCGTATCCCGCATAGTGACCGTTTCGACGACCCAGAGGACCTGAAGGGGAACAACTTCCTGACCAGGAGAACGAGGACTTTCTCGCACTTCTCGACAAATTGCGACTAGGGACCACAGAGGATCAGGCATGCTGGGAAGCTCTGGGAGTTGGGCGAAGTTCAAATGAGGCTTTTGGAGATCCTTGAATTCCGGTGCCTTTTGGCCACGCACAAATGAAAAGTAGCTAGAGAGGGGAAACATCCGAGCAAGCTTGCGAAAAGAGTCACCATACGGCTGGATAGTTTGGCAAGAGTGAGAAATCTAATGAAAAATTACTACGTGTAGGCCTGCTATATACTTTCCAGCCATCAAAATTAAACCAAAATAGGCTGCAGTCGTGATATCTCTATTAGACCCCAGAAATGATGCAATATCAATTCATTGCAATGTTTATCTATCACTACTGTGAATCAGCCCGGCGACATGGGTCTTCTGTGCCGCTCCCTGAAGGTCGCCTGGCAGACTCAGCTTCGTGGCTGAGTAAATGCTCATTTCACCATGGTCCAAATCGTACCAGTCATCATCAATCATTTTTCAACCTTTTCCAGTTTTGAGACACTTCAGACAGTACTGACCAGGCAGATTCGTAGGGAGAACTGCGCATCCTAAATTCACACCTATGCAAACCTGGCATTCACTGTTGAATTTTCATTTTATTACGGAGTACCTCTTACAGTGGTAAGTAGGTAGAAAAACGGTAGTTTCGACTTGTGTTCAATTCCTACGTCTGGGAAAATGACATTGGAGCTTGGATTTCGATTCATGTACGGAGCGCCTCAGCCGTCGGTAAAGAGGCAGAAAAATCGTGGCACTCACACCTGTTCAATACGTACGCCTGAAAAGTTGACATCGAAGCCTGCACTTATATCCAAGGATGGGGCGTCTCAGACGGTGGTATGCAGAACGAAATTCAACATTTATCAATTTCATGGTCACAGATTCAGAACACTTTGCTATCGGCGAATCCAAAGACTCCATTCCAGGCACCCCAGGCCACACGACTGTCGCTGATTATATATCAGTCTTCCACCCCCACACACCGCCCAGCAGCTCCAAACACGTTACAGAAAGCTTCAAAATCATGGGTCTTCTCTACCATCCTTCTCCCGCACACTCCAAATTACGCCACGAAGGACATCTCCTCAATTTGCGTGCTGTAGAACTGCTCGATACCGCGCCCTTCAATCAGCCAGGCGCTGGTACCCCTTGGGGCCGAACGCGGCGCGCCACCAACTTGTCTTCTTTGGGGCGGAAGAGGGGTACTCCATGCGGATCTTGGCTAGCTCATTCTCTAAAACACTGTCAATTACGTGCGTTTACAACTACACAACGAAAGAAAACTTACCCAGCTTGTACTTCTGATAGTACCCCTTCTTATACATCTGCGCCTGCCGCTTTGTCTCCTCTTTGCACCAATGGTCATTCCAGACCCAGGCTTCCTCTATGGTGGTAGCCTCAGGGGGCTCCAGTTGGTACAGGAGGCCCACCTGCCTCTCCGCGTCGTGCTCGCCCGTCTGCTCGTCTGCGTCTTCGTGGTCGTCGGCGTGGTTAGAAGTGGCCATTTTGCGTAGGTTGTGTGTGTATATTTGTGTGCTTTTATGAGCGTTGCGTGATGATGATTATGAGGACTTTCGGACAGGGAAAAAGGATAAGCATGGTACTTTCGAGCTGATATATGATAGAAAGTAGACGCTCGAGCCTGTAACTTCACCTTTTTGTAGCTTCACTATTGCTAGTCGCACCATCAGCAGAGTGCCCGACACGGTGAAAATATACTTATTGTCTGGATTACATAGTGACGTATGCAATCTTGAGGGGGTGAAAAATGCAGTGAAGCACCCTCGATCGATGCTTTCTTGACATTATCTAGCTACTTGGTATCGTTTGAGATACGTCAATCACTCATAAAATAAAATCCTCAATGTTAAAGTCCCTGCGGATCAGAAGCCCTCAGATTTCATGTGTCCCGTCTTCAATTTTCGTCCGGCAGATAGACGAGCCTTGGCTTCTTGGCGGCCGCTCGCTAAGCTCCCGCGGTTCATTTTCTCTCAGATAGCTACTCCGCCCAATTAAAAGTTTCCACCCTTTTCACCTTGCTGTCTTGTCCTTGCTTCCGCGCCCACCATCGCATACTGGAAAGCGCCGGCCGTGAAGCTAGTGCGAACCTTCGCCGTGGGTCTTGACCGAAGGCCCAACCCAAAGCCAATACGATTCCGGGCCTCTCCGGTCTCTTCTTCTCTTGGAGACCGTCAATCGTACGTCCGGTGGTGAGCTCTGCCGCCATGGGAGAGACCTTGAGGAACGCCTGGAAGCGGCAGACGACGTCTTCCAGCACAGCACAAGATCCACCACCTCTGTTGACAGCCGCACACCATCAGCACGCCTGACTCCTGTACACCATTGCCATTATTGTACACCCTCGTCTGAGAGATCCGTGTGCGCATCATGATGCTTCCGTAAGTTGCAACTCCCGTCCAACCGTTTACAAGGCTCCGAAGCAAGACGTCCTTTGCTGGTTCCAAGGAGTCCTGCGAAACTGTTTAAGCTCTCCATGGGAGCCTTATCTATAGTCTTTGCTGACTCCGTCTAGCTACAGCCAGAACGACAGCGATGCGTCTCGCGACGAGGCTCCCGACGCGTCCGGTGCGCCCGTCATCACAGACGATGTCCGTGGCGCTCGTGGCCCTGGATTGAACCATCGGTGGACTTAAGGAAACTTAAGGCATGAGAGGCTGTGGTTCAAGAGGTTCGAAAAGGTATGCTCTCTTCGTTGGCCGACACTTATCCTCGTCAACTATCTAACAGTTTTACAGCGTCGAAGACGGCGAGAAGAAACCGGAGCTGGTACTAACCGATGTGTGGTACTTGGAGGAAACATGAAGGCTTTGATGCAATCTCTGGTAAGCGCGCTCCTACTGTCCTCGTCTCTATATTCACTGTCCCTAACACCATCGTCTCTAGAGAGAAGGAGCGAAGCCGCCGAATAGCTAGCTCCTGACATTTTCATCCCGTGTCGCCAACGATCCTTCGCTCGACATTTCGATCACCGCACAACACGAGGAATCAGAGGGAAAGCGGGAAGCATGAGCTGGAGGACCTTCAGCGGTGTCATGGTGACCCATAATCAGATGAGAATATCATATTGAATGTGATGTTTGTAGTGGTGCCTTTTGGACATGCTTGCATTTCCTGACGTCTGTGGTTCTGAACTTCTTGCACCCTAGCTGCTCCATGAGTGGCCAAAGGCCAAACACCTGTGCAACTGTGGGAATAAACCATGGTCGCATAGCGCTCCAGTACAGCTTTTTATACCTCCCCTAGGTACTGGGCTACCTACGCGTGCTATATGTGGACACAGGAAGTCGTATGGAGGGCTTCTAAAGTATAAATGACTAGAGATCGAGGAATACTCCTTATAGCTTGGAATGGGTATATGACCTACGAGTTGAGAGTCCAGAGCCACTTGAATCGCATTTGTCACTCCTTAGGGGACTTCTGAGCGGTAGAGATTTTAAGAAAGTGAACTCTCACAGGGCGTTAGTTAGATACGCAGTACTAGAGCTCTGAGACCTAATGCTTTTTCGCATTTTAGCCACATCTTTAGTACTGAATCGTTAGTTCTGGAAAGCTTCTTACGTATTCGGAGCAATTCTAAACCATAGATAGACACGAAATGTGAAATTCAAAGTCCCTGGGCTGCGATGTGGATGCTTAGTATCTAGATACGACTATTGGAGCTTCTCAGACGCGTGCTAAGCTACATATGAAGTACCTCAGGTTGCAGAACTACCATTGTGAAGGCGTTCTTTTTCATCCTTCATCCAGGTCTCCTTAAGCCTACTAGTTTCCTCTTCGACGTCCTGTTTTATGGCTAATACACGTCCAGACCGCCCTCTCCCGATATTAGCCCAAGACCTAAGGAAGTGCTGTTTCATACGTGAATCATCTTCCTCCGCAGCTCCGAGGCACAGAACAGTTTCGGAAAGATCAACTGCGCCAGAATCTTCCAAGATCCCTCCACAGTTTCTCAAAACTCCATTCATTGCACTAGTGTCCAAATCGCGGAACGTGCATTTCCGTCATGGTCTGATACCTATTGAAGAGGGGTCGATAAGCAAACATCCTGGGACAAAGCTCCAGCTTGACAATACGTTCCATCTCTCGAGCTGAAGCCTAGGTATTTCTAAGGCGCTGAGCTTTTCCTGCAGGAATACTCATTCTGAGATAATGAATGGCGTTGAGCGTTTTCGGGGAATGTCTTTCGAGAAACGTCTTCATGGCCATGGGACTCCGAAAGCGGAAGGCGCTCTTCTGGTAAAATCCCCCCCCCCTTCCCCCCACCCTAATGATACGGTGCAGTTTCTTGTCAAGGTATAGACGAAAGATTGCCCAGTGATGACACGCTCTCCTTAGGCCACCTGTCTTCGCCTAGGCACCACGGCTCTCTCGGCGTCTTTGCTTTGATCGCGCCGTCAAAGGGTATGAGCTCGCCGAATATCAGAAGGAGCTCCACCCGGAGATCCGCGAGACCCATCTTGATTTGCGTGTAACGAGTGTAGGTGAGTTCTGAGACGTTTCTTGCGTGATTATAAGACAATAGTTGTGGTTTGCTTCTTTTGGATTGAAATCTTCTAGATCTCGGAACAAATTGGGACCTGCCGAAAAAGGACCGTGCGCCCACGCTTGTATCCTAATACTGATGCTGTGCTTTACAGAACCAGCGCTGCAGACTTCCTACATGATCAAAACTGTGAACTAAGCAAACTTTTATGTCAAATAAGCTCCATATTCATTCGTGTACATGTCCGGAGAATTCAGCTAAATGCACAATCTCCGTTATGGGCCTAGCCGACAATGGGCTTAGTCGACATTCACAACAAGGTCGGGCCATAACGGGCATGATGAGCTTCCGCATACAGCAGGGAACCGCAAGTCTTTGCACACTCATTCACCACTACTAGCAGTGCCCCCACGAAATTTTCAAACCTACCCGCGATGTTCAGGTTCATGCAGCGGTATCTGAGCTGCCTCTTGTCGGAAAGACTTTCAAGCGATGAGCCACTCCTGACAGTAGTGTTAGCTTCCTAGGTAGGCGGAGATTGACAAGTCATTCGGCCTTCGGAGTCATAACAAGAATCGATGCTAGGTGGTTCAGGCTCTCTCTAGAATGTTACAGAATACGGCTTCTCTTTCTTTCTGGGTTAGCAAAGTCTTCCAGAAGCACAATGTCAGTTCGCGGACAACTTGGAAGGAAGTTTCGCCTTGAACAAATAAGAGCCTATGCCAGCGGAGTCGTGCGGCTAAAACCTGCAAAGGAACTAGGCCACAGCTCCTCGATCTTCCTGAAGAGCTCCTCATTCTCATTCTCGTGTATGTCGTAGTCTCTGATCACCCTATTAGATTAGATATATGGACCTCGAACACCCTGGTTGAAAAGATACGATGGCGTCCCTCCGATGAATACTATACCAAAGCTCGCAAATTCGAGACCCAGGTTTTATCGACGTTCGAAGTACGGGGACTATCACCCCTTGCTAGGGATACCTTCTGCAAACGGAACACTTTTGATTATTCCAGTCCGAAACGCTTTCATCTTTTCCTGCAAGCGACGACAAAACTGGCGTCCGGCGAGGAGCTGGAAGCCAACAACACGTTTATTCGGCGCGTCGTCGTCTGGTTGAAGCCCTCGGACGTGCCTCTAATCAGACACTGCTGGCACGATTTGAGCACGTATAGAAATCTGAAGAGCTTGGTATTCGTATCCAAGTCCTCCTTCCCGTACTTCAGTGTACCGCACAATCGGCTGCAAGGAAATATATTCCTGGAAGCACTCGCTGACTTGGCTCGAGCTCGGTATGCGGAGGGTGCCATGAGGCTGCAAGATCATCTCCTGGTATACTGCGAGGAGTTCCTGAGACGGCCAGGTAGAGTGCAGAACCCGGAGAAAGTGCTCCGATTCAGCTTGAACGAGGAGGATATGTTTTTGCGGCTGGACTTGGAAGAGTTCAAGACCAGCCGTACGATACAGAGCCTTCGGGACCAGATATCTGATGTATACGAGAGGTTTGAACATGGGATGATGGAGTTGCTTTGGCGATGAGCCTTTCTCAAGCAAGGACCTATCTCGCTCCCGCGAGCATAAGGTCCTATAATAGTTTCTACGATCCCAGGTTGCATGCGATTTCACGATACAGAGCCTTCGGGACCAGATATCTGATGTATATGAGAGGTTTGAACATGGGATGATGGAGTTGCTTTGGCGATGAGCCTTTCTCAAGCAAGGACCTATCTCGCTCCCGCGAGCATAAGGTCCTATAATAGTTTCTACGATCCCAGGTTGCATGCGATTTCTTTTCACACTCGATAATACGGGGAGCACTCTATGAATTTTGTAGTATGTGCATTGCGAGTACTAACGGGATGTCCTGCGCTATGTTAGTATTCTGTAGTAATGATATGGTGATTGGTATGATCTGCAATTCGGGGAGCAGATTTGGGTGAATCTGCATGCAATGACGGAAGCGTGTTAATTTGCAGGCCGTAGCATCTGAACATTGATAGAACGCGACATTATGTACTTGAAAGCGCTACCGGCAGTGATTGCTGTAGGTGATTGCCATAATCCAACAAAGCACTGCGTTGGACTGAGGGTGCTCCAGGCCAGTATATTAGCCGGTTGGCATTCACCAAACACCTCACACTGCAGCCTTTGCATTTCTAGCACGCCTTCCAACGTACACCTTCCACTAACCGCATGACACACACCCACCATCTCTGTGGCGCTCCATTCTCAAATCCTGCCGTCCGTCTTGTCCTCTTGACTGACCGACTCCTACACTCAAAACCTCTCCATCCTCCGTCGTCATCTACCACCACTCCTCTTGTAGTTCCACCCCTCGAAGAAGCATCATCCTCTCTATGTCCTACAGCCACCTCAATGAGCAAGCGGCGCAGTTCGCCATCCGAGCGACAAAACAGCAAACCGCATGGGAAACCCAGACACATCTACAAGGAATGCAACACGTGGGATTGCTGGAAGGCTTTGAGGTTAGTTGAACCTACGGCAAATGGCCCAGTGCCTATGCTCACCAAGTTTAGGCCATATTGTACTTCGATTCACCAACACAGCTGGTTGAGCAGTTGGGTTCAACCGCCGATCAATACCTGCAATATGTCCACAATGTATTTGTTGACGGATGGGAGGAGCTTTTAAGTCAAGATGGCAAGCGTCGAGCGTTCTACTCCATCCTTCTCCGCCTCTCGAACCTTAAAAACGTCTTCTTCATCGCCTACACACCCCCGGCTCAAGAGTACCTCGATTCTCTCCTCCTGCTGAGGAACCCATCTCCCAAGGAACACCTAGCCTTCTTCACCGGCTACAACCGAACTCGAGCCTCAGCATTGGGCCGCGATATCGAGAGGTCCTACAGAAACAGTCTCAGCGGTCCCGCTGGCCACAGTGTGGAGCCCTTTTGGAAGTATCGTCTGGCCGTCGACTGGCTTCCGCAAAGCAGTCGCCGACCCCTCACCGATTGGCACAACCTGTGGACGACCCAGCACACCCCCAGACTCACGCAGCTGGTCAAGCGCTGTGTGAGTGAAGTTGAGTTTCGCTGGATCCAGAACATTCGTCTTCTGCAAGGGCTTCCTGCTGACCTAGTGCTCATACATTGGATGTGGACGGAGGAGTGGGCGACTTTGGGACGTCCTGAAGAGTAGAAAGGGGCTACAGTAGGGCCAGGAGGCTTGCATGAGCGAGCAGGAGTTTGCACGACATACAGTTACAATTCATAAGTCTGGGCACACGCTCTTATTACTGCTTGGGGTACTTCATGTGATTTTCATGATCTTGACATGATTTCAAGGTTCACACAGCGAAACCTAGACTACCTCTTGCAAGATCTGCTTCCTAGCAACGGAGGTTCTCCTGAAAGTGGTAACTAGCTCCCAAAAGTAGCAATCAAACAATGGTATCTGTGTGCCCAGACTTATGGCTTAGTATCGTAGGTATACTTTCGAGCTTCTGAGCGCGACCACTCAATTCCTAGATATCCGCAGATACGTCTACAGCCCCATGAATCTACATCAAGAAGTTCTTCGAGATGTCATCTATATGCCCAGTAAAGAAACATCACTAACCGAATTTACAATATGTTACACAAAATATCATATGCGAGCACCGATGGCACCCTCTCTTGCCCCCGACGTGGTTCACCATTTCGGCTACTGGCCATCATATGAGAATGGCTTTCAGCCCCAACAAACCTCATTTGGTACGCATTTGCTTGCCTCTTGTGCTATATGTCTCACTTAAACAACTAGCGTGCGGCTCACTTAAGGTAATGCCGACACTGGGAGCAAGATCTCAACCCCAACAACTGCGTCTTCGGCTCAATCTCCCAACCGTAGTCACGGCGTCCCGGCGTCCTAGATCTATCGCCCCGTCCACCATATATTTCCTCTGTCCAACCAAACCAACCAATAACACCACAGTCTCAAACCGACTCGTACCACACACACTCGTCTTCTTCCTCATCACCAAGATTTCCAGAAAGATGGCCGCCTCCTCACCCTATACTGTCTCACCCGACACTGTCTCCGCCGACTTGTCGGCTGCTGGCCCGCTTGCCGGAACCTCTGCCGCTGAGTCTGCCTCTGCACCGCCCGTGAGTGCCCTCTTTACGCCCTATGATGCCCCCGACTAACCCGTCCCAGGGCCACAGAATCTTCAACGCCCCGTGGGACTTCATCACCACGACCCTCGCTCTCTCATTCGCCGCCCGCCAAAACGTCACCAACATCTGGGTCCGCCACTGGGACCAACTCATCTTCCACCACGACGACCGCGCCGTTTTCTACCGGGCCGTCCTGCTCTTCCCCAACCTCACCCACATTTACTTCATCGCCCTGACGCCCCCCTCGGCCACCTACGCGCACGAATCGCCCCCCGTCGCCACCCGCACCGCCGATTGGCACGTGGACTACTTCTACGCGTACAACAGGGTCGCATTCGAGTACCTGCGCGACGACCTGTTCGATGCTGCCGGGGTGTTTAGGGGCGAGCCGGTGGAGAAGTACCGCTTTGCGGCGAACTGGCTGCCGTGGGAGGAGCGCCCGTACGAGGACTGGCACACTGTGGCGGGGCCGGAGGAGTGGGTGGATTTGAGGCAAATGGTGCTGAAGCGGAGTGCTGCGTTGGAGGTGGAGCTCTTGCGGTATATGCGGCGGGTGCAGGGGGCGTCGGAGGAGCTTGGGGAGTTGACGAGGATGTGGAGGGGGGAGTGGGTGGCGCTCGAGAGGGACGCGTAGGGAGAGGGGGCGAGCAGGTTCGGGGGTTCTTTAGACATTTGTGCGGCAGCTGTCCAAACGAGCAGCATCAGCGCCTCATAGGAGGGCTTTTGGGAGAATGGAGACCGTTGCGAGACACCTCTGAACTATTCCTGACATACGTGACGTCCTATTACTATGCCCCTGAAATGTGACTGGTTTGGGGATCTCTATGATGAAGAACGGTGAATCAGTATTGATTTCCTTAAAACTCTCCAACATCTCGATTGAGATTCCTTGAATGGTACTTTTGCGTAGGGGCTGATACTACCGTGGTACCTCTGAATATACTGGGTATGAAAACTTGTTGATGTTGTATCTCCAACCCTCGATTTAGGAACGCAGAAAAGGCTCACAACAAAGACATGATATTTCCCATGGCCCCTGAACTCGACGCAATGTCCAAATTTGTTTACTATAGTAGCAAATCTTTCATGCCACTCCCGAGCCTTCTAAATATTCAGACAAGTGGATGTAATATCTTGAGCCTTGAACTTAGAAGCACGACAAAGACATTACTCAAACATATAAGAACGCGGTTGAGCTTCACATTCATCAAGTTTCTTCATCTATTGCCAATTAATGGGTACCTTCGTGGTCCCTCTGAATAGTGCATGAAACAGCAATTTAGATGTATCACCCTGAAGCCTTTGATTCAAAAGCATGGAAATACTATCAAGTAAAGACGTGAGAATACCCTTCGACCTCAAACTGAAGGAGGTTCGATGACCTATTTCTGAAGACGAAAAACTGCGATGGTCCTCCTGAGCGGTGCATGAACTTAGAATGCGGATGTAATGTTCAAAGGCCTTCAACATGGAAGCATGCCAAAATGATATGAGGAGGGCATCGTTTCGGCCTCGAGCTTCAAATCAGGGGCATTCTCAAGGATTGCTGAATCATTGAGGTCCACTTCCAACCCCTTCTGCACTATGCACTTAGTTGAATAGTAAGTCTCGTCTTCCCGAGCGTCTACTACAGAAGCACAAAGGTAGCATCCTAGGATTTCATGAGCATGTCACAACCCTCCATTTGAAGGATGCTTGAGTAAATAATTGAACTCTTAGTTGATGAAACATTGTCCTCCTAAGTAGTGCATAATATCGCCGTGCCGATGTAATGGGCTAGGAGCTTAGATTTAGATGCACAGAATTTGCATCGTCTAAGGGATATAAAGCTCCCTAGCGGGAACCATTCCAATTAATTCTCCGTAGAGATTTAGCGCAATTCCAAACCTGAATTGGTATGGCCTCGACGTTGAAGTCAAGCTAGAGCCGCCGCACTACAGCATTTCTGTGGGTTATAAAGCACGGTTCCAGAGTTCACGGCACCAACTAGCTGTCAGTTGAGCCGTGGTAGCATCATTAATCAACCCACTATTAAGAAAACCTAATCACAACTACCAAACCTGCTGCTGTATACAGAGCGTTCCTCCAGGATCGACATCCGTGCATCCTTTCTCTCACTTGTTCTCCACAGCCGTCTTTCTCTGCCCGGACGGCACAGATACCTGGTCTGGTCTAACGGTCTGTGTTGCTCGCATTTCACCACCAATTCACCTTTTCGACGAGACCGAATTCCTCGAAGACAAATTCTTCCGCCCCAAGCTCTCTGGCAACAGCAGCCATCTGATACCTTAAGAATGACCGCGATCTCATCAATATCCAAGGCAAGAAGATCGCATGAGACTTGTCTTCCTCTACGCTGTGGTTAGCATCCACCTCACTCCTCACTACATAGACACGAACTGACACGCTAATATAAGATGACATCTTCTTCTTCACTTCTGTTTGTAGAGTGAGCGACACGGGTACGAAGGGCATGCCAAACGGCCCGTGTTGCTCACCTTGCAGACTTGGTTGCGTGCACCGTCCGAGCCATCGCGCATCTCGTCTACGCGTCTGTTGTTGTCCAAGTCAGCGAGATCGATTTGCTTCGGATCCGTGGAAGAAATGCAGATCGCTGCCAGTCCTGAGATGGCAGCTTTTATGCAAGCTTGGAATGGCCCCAACTGCGCACTAGGCTCCATCAACAACCCACCAGAGGAGATCCTCTTCGATATCGTCAATTATCTCATCATGGACCTAACAACTGCTGCGTTACCGACGAACACGGAAGATTCATCAACCTTGAACCCGCTGTACAATCTACACATGGCCTCAAGGCGCATGTACGACTACTTTAAGCCCTTCGTCTACGTCGACATTTGCCTGCATTCCAATTTCGCTTGCAGATCATTGCTCGCCAAATTGCTTAAGAACCTAAGCCGTGAAGCATAGCGAGTTCATGAGTCTCGGCATCCCTAAGGTGGCTTTGGCACTTCGCATGGAGCACAATTAAAGGATATGAAATGAGGATGGAGATTCAGGGACATCGGATGAGCGGATTGGAAGACCTGAAGATGGAGCCTTGTGGTGCGGAAGTGCATTCGTGGGTGAGAGATAGCCGATATCAATAGCGCAATGATACCAGTTATAATGCTTCAACTTTAATCGCTCGTGATGGTCTTCACTTCTTCTAAAACATGTATATACTGGAAGCTTTGTTGTCTCCAGTCATGCAGTGACAGTATTATCGTAGCGTCACCATCATGTAATGTAGACACGCCCGATTGCCATGGCCAGTTCGTGCTCTCTGGTCCCTAACGTCCATAATTGACAAATGAGAACACCTTGAGCCACTACTACCAGCAGTATCAATAGAAGCATGTCAAGCTACCACAGCTAGTTATCTAAGTACTAGAAGTCACTCCTATCGGGGGTACTTGGGTACCGGACCAGCGGCCTCATCCTCACAGCCACCAACCGTGCAGCTCCTGGAGCCCCAGAAACCGTACGTCCCGTGCTAATTGAACACCCCGAACTCCTATAAGCTAACAATTTTACTATCAAGATCCTCAACGCTGCCCGCGTTTGCGCCCGCAAGATCTCCAAGAAGGACCGCAAGACCCTCCATTCCAGCTTTTGTGCAGCTCCTGGAGCACTAGACACTGTAAGTACTGTCCTAACCTGATCTCCTGGATGTCTTCAAGCTAAAGTTCCCGTTCCTAGAACCTCAACGTCTCCCGCGCCCGCACCTCGCTCTCATCGTTGCCCGCGCCACCACCAACCTCGCCAGCAGCCGCCGCCTCTCCCGCACCACCACCTGTAAGATATCCTTCCATCAACTGCTCTATGCACCACATCTAACCCCCTTAGCAGTACCAGCACCATGACGGGCAGCGCCCTCCGCTGGAGGGTGGAGCAGGCGAAGGCGAGGTCGAAGGTGTGGTGGGCCCGCCACACCCACCACATCTTCGACCTGATCGAGGAGAAGAAGAAGGAGAGGAAGGAGAAGAAGGCAGAGAAGGAGAAGAAGGCCGCCGCCGCCGCACCACGATGCGTGCGGAAGGAGGATATCTCTGCGCCTGTGAAGGCCGAAAACTCTCTGGGTTGGGACTGAGGTTCGGCCGACGACGACGACGACGACGAAGAGGTTGTGCTGCGGGGGGTGAGAGTTTTCGGCCTTTACAGGCGTAGGGATGTCCTGGTGTTGGGGCGATTCGTGTTTATTTTGTATTTGTATTTGTACTTGTACTTGTATTTGTATTTTATCTGTACAATATGAAAGTCTCCCCTCACTCAATTTGCAGCCACTGACTTGGATTGACCATTGCTTGAGATTGACATTGCCATAACAATGGCAGGAGTGGCTTGAGGCGTTTTCTTCTTCCACATCTGAATGTAAGAGGCCGAGGAGCATGAATTGGCGGCCTTATAGCATACCATGAATATGTACCCGTGTCGCTGGCTAGAGCGGCTCAACTAGACAATATTTAACTAGAGTAACTAGATAAGAGGCATCTCTTAGATTGAACAACGGTAATAATAGAGATGCGTTATCTGAAAAGGTGTTGAGGCACTACTGGAGGAACCAAATGCTCCCTATTTAGATGCAATGTAGTCGAGGCCACGAATTGAAAACTTCTCCCGGTGGCGCTTCCAGGCGAGCTAGCTGAACTACATTTTCATTGCTCCATGAATTCGTGGACATATCGCCAGCAAGCCCTGTCGAATTCGCTGCGTCGGCGCCGCCGTCTGGAGGACTCGAGCGGATTCAAAAGAATTCAGCCGTATGTCATGTCCTTCGCAGCGCAAACTTACCCCAGTCCAATCGGCTTACTTGAGAAGAACATGAACGCTGTGGGATGGGATCATCATGGTAGATGTGTAGATACTTGACGTCATTGTGTTGACGCCTGCGACGCGCAAAAAGTCGCGGAGTCGACTCCGTTTGTGAGCTCTACCCGAAGTACGAGGCACTGTGGGGTCAAATATTCAGCCTCATTACCAGCCCGTTGGTAGTGTGAAATCCCTCGTAGTAGTTGGGGGGCAAAAAAATGTAGTAAAGAAATGCGGGGGCGCAAACTTCATGGACCCATATGAGGCTAAGATTCTGGAATCCACGGAACCTTGCACATCTCCATCGCCTTCTTCTAGCTCGTCATCTTCTTCGGCGTCGTCAACTTCTACCTTGTCAAGTTCTTCCAGCTCTTCAAGTTCATCAAGCTCCCGTACAACGCCTTCCTCAAGCTCGTCTTCGACAACCAGCTCGTCTTCAGCATCAAGCTCGTCTTCAACAACAAGCTCCCCCACGAGCTCATCTTCATCCTCCTCCAGCTCCATCGCACCATCGATATCCCCATGCCCGCCCGGGCCACCAGTTTATAAGGGCTCCGTGCCATTCAACCCATATCCAGACAACGGTACCCTTCCTAACGTTGACACCATCGCGAGCTGTACAGCGCTCTGCAAAAAGAACCACTACCCCTACGCCGGGCTCGAAGTTTACGGCCCAATGTTTTTGCGGCACCAGTATCTCCACAACAAAAGTTAGCGATGTGTACTGCGATACCCGTTGCAACAGTGACCCGTCGGAGATATGTGGTGGTACCTTCTACCTCTCCTTGTATCATGGCCCTACTGTCCTAGCCAAGACGGCCTCGACTATTAACTATGTCAATGCAGGCTGCTGGTCAGACACGGACCCAATCAACAGAGCTTTAAACATCTCTGAGGCTGGCGCGTTTGACTCTTCCAAGCCGACCCCGCAGGTTTGTACTGGTATCTGCGGTTCAAAGGGCTACCCCCTCACTGGTGTTGAGAACGGAACGAGCTGCTTATGCGACGTTGCTCTCACGGACGGAACTGCTGCTCGCCCACCAAGAAGCTGCGACGTTACCTGCTCATTAAAAATGCGGCGGGACTTCTAGTATACAGATCTACGAAGCGCCAATTCTGGAATCTACGGATGATTGCAAGCCGCCGCCAACCTCAACCTCCAGCTCTGGCTCCAGCTCTAGCTCCAGTTCTAAGTCCTCGTGAAGAAGCTCCTCGTCATCTTCACCTAGTCATCGCAGACCACCGCCACCTTCAACCACAAAACCATGGTCTCCACCATCAACGAGACCTCCGCATCCTCCCGACCCCCGATCTGTCTCTGCTCCGGTCCTCGCTCTTGGCGCGGTGCGAAGCTTCCCTGTGTCGGATGCAACGACAACCCTCTGCAAGCCTGGGACTTCCCTTTCAAGCTTTACACATACAAACGGACCGACACATGCCCGGTGTACAAGGCGGAGCATCTGATAAAGGCGTGTCTCGACGTTTGTGAATGGCAGTACGAGAAATGTTGCGACGGCGCGGATACTGATGATGAATGTACCGCGTGCGAGGAGCAGTATCGACGTCGCCAGAAGGCGAATCGAGACCTGCGATATGATAGAGAGTGCGGAGGTAGGGATCCGTGGGAGCAGAAGCCTTGTGAGGATGAAAATGAAAATGGGATGGGCTCGAATTGATAGAGAGGGTTGATATGGCCTCGGGTATCACAGGATATATTCGAGGTTGGCAAATGACTAAGTGTAAGGGGTCTGGTCTATCACGTAACCTCTATGACGTTCAAAAAGCGGTCGCTATTACCAAACAGCCAGCCTCGACCTATTTTCTCCTCCGTAATCTATGACGTCTTCACGGAATCAACACCATGGGTTGGTGGGCGTCTCACATTATGGATGGTCATTGCAAAAAGAGCGGCCGCATTCCCTGATTCTCGCTCCGTGAGCATTTCTCTGATATGGAAGCCCTCATCCCGATTCGGAGCCTGGATAGCTTGACATGGTCAACAATCATTTTCAATATGGACTGTGGTGTCTCACGCTTTTCTGAAGTAACGCAAAATGAACCGGACTTTGTTAGTATCTTGACATAACAAGCAAGACCTCAGACTGTGGTCTAATTTAACTCTGCCCGCCGTTACATACTCATTCCCTCAGACTCATGTATTTAGTGGTGTCTCACCTCTTCCTAAACCGCCGCAAAACGAACCCTATCAACCTGAATTCGTACTTGCGGGAAAGAACTCAACGCGCAGAACCTCGTCTCAATTTAAAGCCCAGAGAACTTTACATTCTCAACGACTGGATTCAATTCATCCCGGGGTGTCTCAGAGCATATCTCAGCGTTCCAAAGCGGACTAGAAGATTATCCAAATAACACTTCGCAAGTAGAATGATCATTCGAAAAGGTTCATGTCAATTCACGTTGTGTAGATTCTGACATATTCAATCACTCGTATTGACTACAGCTAGAGGGGCCTCGACAAGGTCAGAGATGTGCTAGACACACGCCATAACAGCTTCAATTCAGGTCTTCAATCCACAAGGTAAAGAAGTTCATATCAGCAGATAACTTGCTCCCTTTGGACAGCAGGCTCGGAATCGGGCTTACGGCGAGAGACAACGGCGCTCATGATGGCGGCGTTGGGGGTGGCTAGGAGAGGCGTGGTGATGGTTATGAGGATGTGATTAGGGGGTGCGGTTTGCAGCCGAGAGCGGAGTTGATGGCGGACGTGGATGGTTTGAGGGCGCTGTTTAAAGGTTCGTGGTGGTCGCTGGGGATTGGGAAGATTTTGGGCTGTGCGGGAAGGGTTGAGTGAAGGGTAGACGCTAGCTGGAAGGGGCGTAGCACCGGGCATTTTGGTGAAAGGAGTGGGCTAATTTGCGGGAGTGCTTCCGTGATGGGAGTAAGAGAGGTACATTCAACAATATCGAGGTCCAGGAATTCGATATCATACGGCTGTGTTGGGGATTGTGCTAGTAATTCTAAGGCGAGTCGAGGCAGCTCAAACAGCCGATTGGTGTTGTAAATATACATCAGGTTAGGGCATCATATGCTGAAGCGTGGTTCTATGTTGCGATGGCAGACTGCATTTGGCGGTCACAGTGAAGAGAGCGAAAATGAGGTCGGAGACTGTATAGCTACGTTATTTTGAGAGCATATCAGCTTCAATCAGCCTCGTAGTGCTGGAAAATACCGTGAGGGCCCAAGATATTTTGGCGGGGAGCAGACCATCCGTATAAAACAAAGTTGTGATTTTCAGGGGGTGGGGCGGAATCACGTGTCGTCACGTGCGAGACTTGGCACAGATCCGTCCGCAACTGCAATCCACCCCAAACACTACAGACAGTACCACCAGGATTCAAGTTGTTACTCTAGCACATTTGTGACCTTATCGACGCTGTCGGGAGGCTCTCGTGTTCGGTTTTTAATCCGGCGTCGCATGCTTCTTTGGCCAGGGCTAATTCAGAGTATTCACAGTGACATCCTCGAAGGCGATCTCGGTGCAACAGATCATGAACCCTTCATACTGGTGATAGATGTCTATTTGTGTCACTTTACGGGTTTTTCATTGGCACCGCTGATGGATGGACCCGACAAATTGCTTCAACTTTTGAGCTCGTTGTTTCCACGCTCAAACACATTCCTATCTGCCCGGAGCCGTAGGACACCAGACGATCCCAGTCCGCCTCATCTTCTCAACCTTGCGATCCTTGCCTCTAGCAATGTGAGTCAAGGTGGGCATGCTTCGGCCCTCCTCTGCATCAAGAGCATGGATGCAGCGAGTGGCACCAATCTCAACCAGGTTTTCGAGAAGGTCGCTGATGGAGTCGTCGCAGTCATCAGGCCCAAGAGAGAGCCGGCACATCCGAATCCGAGTCGACCTTGAGACCCCATCTTCGAATTCCATAGCGCGAATGCACACCTCGTTGTTGAAGGACCTGGCGAAACCTTAATCCAATTGTACCTGTACCGCACCTTTGGCTTTGACTTCTTCAGCAACTGGCCGTGAGCGTAGGATTTGCCGAAAACGGACGAGCGAACGTAGACGACGTCGCCCGTGAAGCTCACCCCTCATGTCTGGCCGATTGATGGCAGTATTGGCGACGTCCACGAGGTGGTTGTCCATTAGGATATGCTCGCTGTTCCTGTAGAATGTCGCACATCTATCGACCAACTTTGCTTCCTTTTCTGCCATCGTCCTCGCTCTCCACTTCCTTCGTGCGCTGACGGATCTCAGCAAGGTGCCCCAGGAGAATTGACGAAGAATTTCGGATGGCCTCTCACGATAGAACGCTGCGGATGTCAGTTATGCGATGGACAGTCGTGTTTACCCGGCTGACGGCGCAGGAGTGTCTCTGATGGTAGCTCCAATGCCGTCCTTTGCGATGATAGGTACATGGCGGCCGCTTTCGAAAGGAGGAGGCTTCAAGTCGCTATAAATTTGAGCAGATATCGCATCCTTGGTAGTGACGGGCAGCATGACAGGCGTCTTGTCTAACGCACGCACGGCACTGCTGGTACTGCAGAGCAGATATCGTGGTTTCGTTCGTAGTTGTGGATGGGAGTCTGGCTCATGAGGAAACTTCTTTCGCCGCGTCAGGTGCGCTTTTACCTGATTTCTCTAGCCGTGGTAGCCCCAAAAAACCTACCTGGCCTTGTGTACGTGCGCACAGGAGGCTGGGCGAAGCTAAGAAGCTGTACTTCTTTCTCGTGCGGTTGTGGCTGAAGCTGGAAGTGGGCTCCGACAAAGACGTTGCTCACCTGGTCGCTGCGGTTGTTGGTGCCGCGTGGTGTCGCGGACATTAACCAACGTAGGTGGGGAGGAGTTCCGGAGCAGTAGGATACGCCCACCGGAGCATGCTGCGAAGCGAACAGGCGACCTAGCCGACACAATGGATGATATGAGAGCTGGCCGTGCTCCACGGGATCTACTCGGAAATATGCGGTGTGACATGGACCAACAGAATGACTCTGCTCATTCCTTGCAGACTGATTGTACCATTTTCTCCGTCTTTTGCAGCGTCCGCAGTCCGAACCAACGCTGCCATCCGTGAGCACCGGGCTCGCAGGCCTACTCCGCTTGTCCTCATAGAATGCTATGTTCCCGCTCAATGCAACATACGAGCTATCCGCATATATGAGTGCTTCATGAATGCCCGTACTCTTCAGCCCTCGAATCTTCCGAATCTCTGTAGCCGAGTAGTTGACCTACGCGCGACCAACTTCGAAAAGAGCCGGATCGTGTTGCTCCCACGTCACTATTGCCGTCGTAGATGAGTAATGGGCGAGGGGCGCGGAGGACGACGTAGAACTAGGCATGGAGGCTCTCGATGCGTTGTTACGAGCGCGGGCACGTTGAACATGGTCTGGGGAGGGATCCTCTAGACAACGACGAGGCGTGCGGCAGCATTGACCAGGGCGCTGCCGATTTCAATGGGAGTGGAGTTGTGAAGTTCCCACGTCGCTATTGGCATTACCAAGGAGCGGGTGGTGACGATAGCAAAGGGAAACACAGATATACCTCCTTGAGCATGACGACGAGTAGGCTACCGGAATGAAGGGCAGTCGTCTGGGTCAAAGTCGGACATGGGTGGCGGCGCTCGCGATCGATATGTTCTCCAGAAAGCCCACAGCGGCTCGCGTTCGTTGCTTAGGATTCCAGGCACGACGCCTCCAATGTCTTCGATCATGACCTCCGAAGCGCGGCGCCCGTCCGCTGACTTTTGGCAAAACATCTTGTCGTCGTGATCTATCCTTCGATACGGCCGGAGAAGCGTCGTCCTTAACCCATCAAGTCGTTCTTTTGTTGGTCAAGCTCAGCTCGCTTTCGGGGGAGCTCGTCACGCTGTTCGCCGAGGTCTTGTTCGGCTCTGAGGAGCTGTGAGTGCTTGTTTTCCAAGGCGTCGAGTTGGCTTTGTAGGTGTTCCGCATCTTCTGTGGCGTCGTCCCTCTGATTTAATCCTGCCGGCTCGCCCGCTGTCCCGGTCCGTCACTTGGGCAAAGATCCCTCAAATTAGTCCAAGAGTCCAGTGACCTGAAGACCCGCCCTAGGCAGTCTCACTGGCCAAAAGGGCTTCTGCCTCGTGAGTCCAAAGGTCACGGCGCTCTCTGGTCCTGGGCAGCGGCGAAGCGTCTGAGCGGTTGGCGTCCCCGAGGGGACAGCTACGGAGAAGGCGGGTCGTCTGCGAGCGAGGACAATGGGACTGGGTAGCCTGCGAGCGAGGAAGAAGAGATTCCAGTAGCCGCGGGTGAGGGCGATGCGACTAGGTAGCCTGCGGGCAAGGGCGTCTCGGCGTTGTCGTCGCTGTCGTCGCTGAGCTCACGGCCGACAGCAGGCGAAGCTCCTTCTTCCAGCTAGCGGGGGGTGTTGGCCAGCTCCACCGACGCCCCCGAGGCTTCGGAGTCAGGCGTCCAAAGCTCAGTCCAGAAGCTGGCAAAGAGTCGGCGTATGCGGTAGAGCAGCCAGAGAATGCCTGCACGACCGTAGAAACAGCGGATGATTACCAGGACGGGCATAAAGGCGATGAAGACGGCGAAGGAGATTTGAGTTAGGGTGAGCATTTTGTGCTATTGGAAGTGTTTGTAGATCTGGAGGTTTTGGATGTTTGATGTTTGTTCGAAGTTTGGATGTTGTTCCTTTGGTGATAAAGATCGCTTTGCGGGAAGCACGTGCAGCTCCTCCGCATGGTTTCCCTTGCACCCATCCCGCATCCACACTCTCCAATCCACCCTTGAGAAGCACCCTCCATATCGACGACGCTCCCGCGCCTCCTTGCCAGCACGCTGGACTGCCCGTTCCGCCCCAGCCGGGTGCAGCATCACGCCCATCCGCTGCCTCACGGATCCGTCCGCTGCGTCCCTCCCGTCGTCGTGACATCGCGAACGAGAATTTTACAGGTAGGGTCTTGCAAAGCGCTTTACTGCCCTGTGGCTAACCACACCTACGCAGATACTACTGGCCTCCCGACCCTACAGTTCCTCAGCGGGGGTGACGAATCTCCGCCACTGCCCCTTCTCGAGGGCCTGGACGACATCCCGCGGCGGGCTTGGGGGAGACAGCGCCTTTCGAATAAACTGATCTCAGATGTCGCCAAATCAATCCGCTCACATAAGTACAGAGCGTCGGACGATGGACCCCATTCCCGTGCGGACAATCCCTCATGGAAGAACCATCAGATGAAAATCCTCAAGCGGCTCCTTCACCTCTTTTTCCGCGGGACTCTGTCGAACAATATAGCAGTGAAAGCAAATTATTGACGCAAAGGGCAAGGGCGTCTTCAGCGTCAACGCCAAGGCCGCTTCGCGCAGAACTTCCGTGCCAAATTCAACCTGGGACAAGTCTACCGCATGCCGAGCATGAACGCGGAGCACAAAGGCGTACCGGCTGAGCCTGTGTGGCGGGTGCTGGACCACCGTCACGCGTCTTTCATATCCGACTACCTCGAGGAACCGGGCAAACGCGCGCCACTCGCGCTACGCCCCCGTTCCCAGACCATTAGGCGTCGAAACCACTTTTTCGACTCTCCTACTCCTGAGCATAGCACCGAGCCTCTGCCCTGTGGAATCTGCACAGCAGGGAGCCCCAGGCAGAACCGCTGGCATGTCTCCTGCGATGACGGCCCAGTACTGGCAAGCCCTGAGATTTCACTGCTCAGGTTCTCTTCTTACCCACTCGACGCCACCGTGAGGAGCGCCTCAGCTAGCACGTACTGAGCTAGTCAAAAGAGCCTTTTCAGCTGCCTTTGTCGTCGGTTCTCGTTGGTCATAGATGGAGGCGTCAACGAGGTTCAATGGGTCTAGTCTGCAGCATGTGGAAGGAGGCAATTGCTGCTAAAATGCTCCAGAAGGAACAGCGTGCACGGGTGAGTGCAGAAGCAGTCGCGGCGCTCATTGTATGGCACCGAGTCTCACCCATCAGAGAGGAGCGGTCATGGATCGACGAAAGACAGACCGGAGAGGAAAAGCTGTGGAGTTGGAGGACGCGTTGGAGGACGCGGTAAACCCTAGGGGG
Organism: Mytilinidion resinicola; assembly: GCF_010093595.1. Classification (NCBI taxonomy): domain Eukaryota; kingdom Fungi; phylum Ascomycota; class Dothideomycetes; order Mytilinidiales; family Mytilinidiaceae; genus Mytilinidion; species Mytilinidion resinicola. The sequence goes on from NW_022985437.1 coordinate 3,283,309, forward strand.
TCGAGGAACATGGCAGGGACCGGGACTCCTTGGAGAAATGAGAGGCAGAGAATAGCCGGGGTTGAGACATGAATTATCGTGAGTTGAGGAGAGCCGTGGTCGACTCTCTCCTGACCGGATTGGGTAGCATGCTGCCGGTTACAGGAGGTATCGTCAAGAGTGTTCCTCGTCAGGCTCTTTTTTGCGAGAACGTAGTTGCTTGAGGAGGAAAGCGTGGTTGCTAGTGGAGCTTTCCGACCCAACATGCAGCCAACTCCAACATAATCAGCGGAGATTCTGCAGGCCTAGTGGCGCCAGGTGCAGAGGGAAGGCTTCGGCGCAAGTACAATCTGGTGGGCGTGGACAACGCGGAAAGTGGAATACTACCTTTTCAAAAACATCATGCTTTCTTATATTAGGGAGCCTCAAGACTCGTCGTGCCTAATCCGGCATTGCCGTAGAGAGTTGCGGTTCTTGACAAGCATCGGCTGCCAGTGAAGAGTGATATATCCAAAGAGCATTCAGGCAGAGAGGTAGCTGCCCTTACTTACTTAGATAGCTATCTTCGTCCACCATCGTGTGTCCACTAAGCGCAAGGAGTAGCTAAGAAGCTATGACGTCGATGTAGGAACCCGGCTGGCGTCTCCCCGCTCATATCCTAATAGCTTAGACCACGAAGTAGCTTGTTCCTAACTATATAATTGATGTAAGTTCGACCGTCTTTCGCCCTCACCCGTTCACTGGTGAGGGTGGTTAAGAAAGAAACATCGCTAACGCCTATCATAGTTGCAACCACAAGAGCCGGGTTCGACACCCGTGAAGGCGGCATCCGCTCAGAGTCCTAATGAGGAGTACTTTTTTTGCATTTCATTTCTATCCAGGTAGCTCTATCTCTTTAAGTCGTGGTGTTTTGCCATTTGTTTTTGAAGTTGCAGACTAGTGGTGATGAAGCTGGTGGAGAGGAAAATGCGGTGGTGCGGTAAGTCATCAGTGTCTACGCAAGTTCCAATATCAAACCTCAACCTCAATCTCCACCTCCTAAACACCTAACGACACCACCTTCGGGCTCTCCACATTACGCTATTCTCTGACATGCGAAAGAACAGCACCTTACCAGTCTCCTCAGCCCGCGTCGTCGCGAAGACGTTGGGCGAGCTGTGCAATGGCACAGTCACAAAGGAGGGTGGCAATGTCTACCGCAGCCTGGTCACAAGAGCACAAGCCGGCGGCTACCAGTCGACTACTCACCTGGACGTGGACAGCGACTTTCGTCACCGTAGCCCTACTTTGCCACACCATTGTCCTTATCACGGGAATCTCTCCATCACCTCTACGTTCCTCCAACAGTCACCTCTACTCCCGCTCAAACCTCTCTCACCCATCCCACTCAACATGTCTAGCACTACCACCCCGTCTAGGGCCGAGCCCAATATTGTCCGCTGCTGTGTAGCCTACATGGTGTTTATCAAGGTCGATAAGCTCATCGGCGAACACAGGTTGAATTGCAATCGAGTCGCCGCTGCTGTGCGGACTACATGGCATGGCGGTTTTACAGGATGCAACCACAAAAACCGGTTGCTTCTACTCCTTGCAGGTGAGGAGGATTACTACTACAACCTTATCTAGCATAGCAACTACAAGTCAGCTACGAACATAGCCGTGAACAGCGAGATCTACTTGCACTAGAACTCTTCGCCCCCGAACAACAGCACTCTGCGCCCTTTCTTCGAGCGGGTAAGTGAGTCCAAATCGAGACACGGTTAGCAGAGACTAACTGCAGTCTAGACCAGGTCTCAATCCACCTTCCCAACCTTACGAACCTAACCCAGCTCGCCGTCTACCGGCCCTCGAATATTAGCTACCGCAAACGAAGCCTAATTTACAATCTCGGATGCAAGGGAAGCGGGGACGGGAGGGATATGGACATTGCGATTTGGTAGTCCTTCACTTCCAGCTCACTTGGCGCCTCACTTCCGGTGTGTCGGGTGAGACTGTGCCAGCGGGGAGGCAGTAGGGGCCAGAAATAAGGCCTCGGGGGTGCCTAAGAGCAAGGGAATGGACGCGGTTTATGCGCATTGCGGAGCGCCCGGACGACTTTGGCCCTGCGGATCTGGAGCACCATCTGATACTGTTGACGGGTGAGTGTGAGACGAACCCGGCTCTGCGGTACTGGACTGCGGAAGGCGACCTTTCGATTGAGTTCGCGGGAGTGATGGAGGCGAAGGCGACGGTGGAGCATTTCAGTTGCTCAGGCCGGTAGGCTCAATTGTTGGATTCGCGGGAGATCCGTCATTACAGACAGAGAGAACGCAGAGAAGTGGGCGAGGGAGGCGAATGAAGAGAACGGAGAGGTCGATCGCTACGATGGGGATGAGCAGACGGGCCGGGAGGAGGCCACGGTTGCGGGTGCTAAGGAGCGCCCCCTTATTGAGTTCTAGGGGCAGGTGCTGAGTGCGATGGATGAGAAAATGGAAAGATGACTGGAAGGGTTCTTGGGTTTTTTATCTTTTCCTTTGGTTTTCCTTATTGATACCCACAGAGACTGGATATAGGGGCGATTTGCGATGGTTTTGCCACGGATAGAGCGAAGGCGGAGCAGTAGGAGAGAGGCGCAAATGGGGAGGCCAGAGAGGATTTTATGGAGAAAGAGAATGGAGAGGTGGACCGGGTATATTGGGGATGGAGAGGACGGGCCCGGAGGAGGCGACAGGTTCGCACGCTGAGGAGTGCCCCCTTATTGAGTTCTAATGAGAGACGTTGGAATTGAGTGGAGGGGTCCCTGGGCTTTCATCTTCTCTCACCGTGATGGAGAAGACGGCATCCCAAAAAGAACGCAGCCTGTAGCGAATGACAACCCTTTCGGCCGAATATGCGAATCCTCCCGCACTGAAGCGCGACTAGTCTTCGTTTAGCCTGACCTCGTCCACAATTGAATCGCCTTCTTCTTCTCGCCGAGTGCTATCACTTACTCTGCGTTAAGCCTTGTAATACTGCCGCCTCTGTTGTGGCCCCAATCTTTAGTGCCAACCTTACTAACATCTGAAACCCTCCTAACAGCACAACCTCGCTAAAAGACCTTCGGCCTCACTCGTGAGCATCGGAGTCTCTCTATTCACTAGCGTTTACCCGTTTTTGTTCCTAGCCACTACCCATCTCTCCTTGTGCTGCTTTCTTCACATTATATCTGGGTGCTGACTTTTCATAGCGGCCTCCGAAGAATGAAAGCGTCGTGGCTTGTAGATGGCTCAAATTTTCGATAGTCAAAAAGCACGGCTTAGAACAGACGGCCGCCGGCATTATATCACTCGGCGATAGTGCGAGTCTCGGGGCTTAATTCGGGACGGCACTGGCGCCTACTCATCCACGAGCACAGCGACAATGCTACTCTTCAAGACAAGCTAATCCTCCTCCGTAAAGTTGTTTTATCTGGCAAGCCTAATAGCCATTAACACGGATGGAAAGCTGAGAAACGGTCTAAGGAAACGCTAAATGTAAGGCACCGCTTGTGGATGTCCCTTTGAACCTAACGCAACCTGTTATCTGCGCTTCACTTTGGGCTGTTGCCGTGTTTACCTAGGAAAGCGAAAGCACTGGAATACCGGAATCTGCTCACATGTTCCTGATTTCTTAGCCCTTGAAATCTACATGCTCGTCTGAAGAAGTCAGGTGAGGTGCGTGGCAGCCAGTTAGAATGCTCCTACGCACGTCTGTCTACGCGTCTCAGCTGTACAGGGTTCACTTCTCAGCTGGACAGGGTTCACCTGTTGTTTTGTCACCGTTGCTGCCTGCAACCCCTGGTCTCTCTTCACTATATAGCCACTCATTAGCACCTCAATACAACTCATGCTTTCCTCACTGATCCTTTGCCCTTCCTACGCCAGCTGCCAGTGCGTTAGCCTGCGGGGTGCATCACGAAGTTTCAAAATGTGCAGAGGATGAAGCCTGAAATCCTAACTCCTCTCCGAATTGGACTTCTAGATCGTGAGATTGGGGGGAGTAGGAAGGAGATTAAGGGACGCCTTAAGGAGATGAAAAGCGAGCAGAATTGAAGAGCCAGGAAAAGACCGGCCCTCAGCAGTCCAATTCACAGCCTGCTCTAGCAGCGGGACCCCCATCCACCCCCAAGCTCCAGCTACCGGGTTATTCAGCCTATGTCGCTGCCTTCCGCAATCAAGTCTTAGAGAGCTGGATACGAACAACACTCTTCTATGCGCTAGAAGCACTATTAGAGTCATCGGAGATGGGTCTGGGAAAAGTAGAAGTTGATGGATGGAAAAAGGAAGGGGGACAAAGAACATTGCCGATTCGCCAAATCTACGACGCTGGCCATCGAGTTCAGATTACCACAAGGGAATAATCTTCTACCGTCACCAGTTGCTGTGCATCTGGTTTATAGCATCTTCCTTTCGCATACTTTAGATTGTCTTGATGGCTATAAATAAGAGGTGTATCGGTTTCGGTTCCCACAGCCGCAATGAGCGACACTATATCAATGTAAACACTAGTTAATGTACACATTATACATCCGTATGATAATACGGCGCGGAATGGCCTGGTTTCGCTTACTCACTCACAAGCAAGCAAGTGATATCCTGCACCACAGAACTTATCTCTTCACCATTATGCGTAAATACTCCCTCTGCATCCACCATCAGCAGTATCTTCCCCATCTGTCATCCTTCTCCGACAAGGAGCTTCACACGCCTGTCCTGCCAAAACATCATCCAACCCATCTCGAAGCCGCGCTCGATGATCACGCGCTCAATCGACTTGATATCGATAGGTTCCTCATTCATACGTAACGCGCACACGCCTTCGCACGGAGCAGGACCACTCGTCCCGTAATCCTAGGGAAAATGTTCGTCATGAGCAGGCGGTTCGGCGCGTCTCTCCACGGGCTCTCGACGACAAGCTCGTTCCATTCAGGGATGAACGGAGTGGTGAACCTTCGTCTATCTAATCCGCAATAACAAGCCCTGACGGGCTAAACCCGATGATCGCTACCTTCTTTCTACTCCGCTGCTTGGGCGATGAAGGTACTATCCAGCTTATCTCCAAGCCAGGGTCGATGGGGGCGCGCTAGGTTGACTTTGATACCGACAGGGGCTTCGGTGGTACCCAGCAAACGGGTGGCTTTGCGAGGACGGGGGCACAATCTGGTAAACCTCAAAGAGCTATTGGTTATGAGGATGTGTTTGATAATGGCGCGCTCTATCGACTCGATGCAGACAGGATGCTCCTTGATACCAAGCACCAAGCACCTTTGCAACGAGCGGGCCATAAACCGCCGGTGAACTCTACGAAGCTGTTTCCCATAAGGTCCCGGTCAGGCAAGCAAGTAAAAGGACTGCCTGGAATAGGATCGCCGGGTTCATTCTGCGTCCCTACTCCCTTCATACCCACTCCTGTCTTCACCGTCTCGAAGCTGCGGTTGAAAAGAGTGCACACGTCGCTTTAATCCCGACAGTATGCTCATCGATACCCAACACCAGGTATCTTCACAAGGAGAAAGACGTGCTCCGCTGGTAAGCTCCGGGAAGTTGTTGGTTAAAAAGTAGGTAGGATGGTCGGGGCTCGTAGTTAATGGAAACGTGGGTTTGGCCGATGTGGGTGTGGTGCTGAGGGCATCCTCGCAGTCTCATCATGCTGGTGGTTCGAGATTCCAGCAAGGACAAGCAAGAGACTCGGTGCTTATCCTGGTACGCGGGCTAGCGACGGAGCTGTTGGCGCAGTGCTTGGAGTTTGCGGCCGAAGGTAAGACTGCTTTTGGCGATGCAGTAATAAGTCTGTGGCAATGAGGGTAATCTAACAAGGTCTTCTGTGCCGAAGAACTATACTACTAAGCTTGAAAACGCGAGCTGCCAGCTGCACATCCTGATCCTCCACGACCACGTATTCCTTGGAGTACTATTGTCCAGCGCCGTGGATGGATCCAAACCCCAGACTGGTCGGTCGAAAGACTGTGATGCGACAAGAGCAAATCTCCCGAACATCCATCTCCATCCGTGGTCCGCGTGTCCGCTTTCTCCGCATCCACTAACGGCGAATCTTCACCATCTGTTATCGTTCTCCGACAAAGATCCCTTTCCCATCTAGAATCTAGTCACAACAGCCAGCGGCTTAAAGAAATGCTTGCTTCACGTCCATAAACCCCATCAAGGCTGAGCCGGGGTCCTGGTTCTCAAGTTTCTCGTCGATGGCGGGTAGATCCCACAAGGTGTAGCTTCCTGAGTCAGGAGGCATGTGGCCAAGGTGTGTTGACCGGGACGATAGGATGAGCAAAGGTTAACGATCTCGTCGCGGAGGTTCTGGACAACGCTCAACACATCAACCAAAGGTGATAAGCCGGAGGACTTCTAGGAGACGTACTTGCTGCTAGGGTGGCACCGAAAACTAAAGACAGAGCGTGTCGCGGGCATGTTCTTTCTTTCCCTAATCCTGCTTTTCACCTCCCATTACGTTTGGGAGCTATTGGCTTCACGTTCATCGAATCTGTCAAGGCCGAGACTGACGCCCCTTTCTTAAGCTTCTTGTCTACGGCCACCACGCTCCAAAGAGGCTCTATTTTTGGTTCCGATATTGAAGGTGTAGGGGATACTGGTAGGGGAAGGCTGCGATTCAGGCTCCACAGGGGTCAACCTCTCCTTGCTCTTCACCTGCTCCAACGACCCTCAACACCCTTTCACCTTTTCCGCCCTTACCAATCTCACAATGGAGAGGCCGGATTTAACGGGCGCGGGAATGAGTCAAGGCTCCAGCCTCCAAATTCTCCCCATCCTCGGACATCAGGAAATCCTCATCCGGCTAACGGACCCCACCCACCTTCCGGCTGGCTACCACCTCCTTCTCCAGCTCTTCAGATTCTCTTAAACAGGCATCTAATCTGGCTCTGCAGGGCCTGCTTAGTGTGAACGCTCGAGATGCGAAAACTGTCGCAGGGCGTGTTGTCCGGGACGGTAGGAGAATGAAGCTCGTCGTTGACACTCTGCTTGTAGAGGTCCTGAATAGCGATTAAAGCATCAACCGTGGGCCGTATGCCGACCTCACCCTGGCAGACGTGATTGTAGCATGGGTGATACAGGTCTCAAAAGACGGAGCGCATCGCGGGCATATTCTCCCCTTTCGCAATTCTGCTCTCCACTACTGTCTGCGGCTCCCGGCGTTTGCTTAGGCACTATTGTCCCTCCGGCAGACCTTCTCCAGGCGGATAACGTTCTTCTATTCCTAAGCTTCTCGGCGATGACCAGCAGGTTCTGCATAGAGTAGCGATGAGAGCTAGGGGCGCGATGGACGAGAAGCGACCTCAAGAGCACGCACTTTAGATTATGTTACCTAGAAGTTGCGGCGTGAGCTTGTTTACAAGCTTAGGCGACACACGGCAGCTTTTCCACAAAGATTTCGATAAGCTGGTGAAGTATACAAGCCGCATGTTGCGATAGCAGAGTCTCTATAGGTAGAGCGTGTTGTTCCGGATAGTAAGACGGCCGAGCGTTAATAGTCTTGTTATAGAGGTCCTAAAGGGTGCTAAGGGTTAAATCTACGCGCTTTAGGGCGGTATTAATATCAGGTAAAGAGGATTATTGCCTAGGTAAGGCCGATTACTAAAGGCGGAGTGCGTTGTAGGCGGCTTATCAAGGTTCTACGGGCGTGGTCAACTTGCAACGCTCTTACCACAAGGGTTCGTCACCGCGGGGCCTAGGCTGGTGTACTTCACTATTTAGACGGCCGCTTTCACCTAGGTAAAGTAAATGTTTTAAGGTAAAGCGCATCGCCAGAGCCTGTCAAGGTAGCTGTAGCAAACAAGACAGCGCAGCTTTACAACTGCAACTATATTAGTCAACGGCAGTTTTTTATAGAATCTGCGCAGCATTTCACTGCAGGGGAGTACCTAGCTAAGTCGGTAGCATTCCCGCCAACACAGTCGCCAGGAAAGTGGTGGTTGGGGAGATGTTCTAATCGAGGGAGAGATGGAGAGAGTGTAAAGTTCTTGACACCCGCTCGACAGCCTCTCTGTCAAGCCGTGGGTATCTCGGGCGCGGTAGCTAACTTTATTGCCCGAGGGTACTGCGCATTTCCTGAAGGTGACTTTGTTGTCGTGAAAGTGAGGCCATTGACTTGGAGGCGAGGAGCTGCTCCGAAAGGCGAAGCGCTTGTCCAGAATCTGTCTAGCAAATCGATGCTGTGGTGTTTGTAAATCTGAACCCTGTGGATTAAGATGTCTATCTTGATAGTACAGCAACATACGGATTCTGGATGACAATAATCATCGGCGTTCTTAAATTCTGCAGCGCCCATTCCCAATATCTACGTTGGGGATCCCAGAAGCCTGAAGCAAGCAGCCTGTCGACCTGAATCGAGACGGAAACGCTGGGTTCTCAGAATCTCTCCTCGCTTCGCCACCCTGAACTGCCATGTTAAAGTGGAAAAAGAAAAATCACGTCTCTCTCTCTGTAGAGATAGGGTCCGCTGAGATCCCGCACGTTGGTGTCACCAACGATTGTCTTAAAGGTCAGATATAATACATTAGCATCTTCTTTGCAGAAACTAATTGCTGGGTTTTGTCAGGGATTGCTGTAAAAGTAAGACTGCGTGAACTTACGCGTGGATGTGGATGCCCGACGGTCTTGCTGTTTGACAGATGTCTTTCTGCACGGGACATAGTATCTAGATCCTATAAGAAGTTGTCATTGGCATAGAATAAGCACCACTTACGCAAGCATCCGCCGACACTCTCGTCGTTTGAGAACTCCCATTTCCGCAGCGGACATAATATCTAGATCATATGAGAATTGGTAAAAGCGAAGTATGAGAATAACCTACGCAAGCATACCCGACGGTCCTACAGCTTCAAAAGCTCCGCCTTCCGCAGCGGGCATAATAGCTAGATCGTATGAGAAGTTGATATTGGCGTAGAATAGCCGGATGACATTGGGGTGGGCCGAATTTGAGTTTGTTTGAGGCGCGGTATCTCTTCCTTTCATACTCCAGGTAACACCGTTTTATGATTGATTATGCGAGATCGAGACCTGCTTTTCTAAGCCCTTCGACGCTTAGTTGAGTTTCGCCGCTTGTAGATGTGCTTGCTCCGCTGGAAAAGAACGAAGCCAAGGTTGATAAGATGATCGACCACTGTTTTGCCCGGTAGCGTTTTCCCGTGCTTCCCTACTTCTTCTTGGATTCTCGCCAGCCCTTCCACAGTTCTTTACCCCTAGATTGACTCTTTTTTGAACCCATGTGCCATTTCCAGGAATCCTGATCTCAACAAGTCCGTTCCCTCGTCCAATCGTTAATCGCAAGGACGGCGGGTTCTCGCCGCTAGTCTTCTCTTTTGTAGTTTGTGAGAGGGCGAACGCATTGAATTGCGGAGGACTGGTAGAGTACGAGTTGGGAGCGACGAATCTCCGTCATTCATGCAGTCGCAAGTTGGAATGCCTCGCCATCGCGTGAGTATATAGGGAGCGTCTCATGAAGTCCTGTCGACCGCTGGATTCGAGGTTGTATCGTGACTGTATAATGTCGTGGTGTTGCGTGGCCGGTAAGATTGATGTCAAGGAGGAAACAGTCGTTTTGGGGATGTCTCGTGGCCGCTCTTCTGGGCAGGATCGTTCTCGGGGTTGGCACCTAACTGGCGGCGCTTACATCTATCCCGGTTGGCGTACGGTGCATCTAGGTAGGATCCGACTCCAAAGCGGGCTCCCGTAAATCTCTATTGCTGCGCTGATCTTCGATAGGAACCCTTGACAGACTGACAGTCTTAGGGGCGGAGGCCACGATCGTTGGTGTTGCGGACGGCTTCGGCAGGTGCAAAACGTCATCATAATCAACGGGGACGTTGGGCACACAACAATGGCCGAGGGGAAAACTGCCCTTTCCTGTAGATGGTGCAGTGCAGTTGCGGAGGCGTGCAAGATAGGACTTTTGATATGTCAGAGACGTCGTGGAATGAGAGCAGGTGCTGCCCGGAAGACTGAGTAGACTAAGGATCCCGAGGGCTGTCTGCGTTGCCTCCCGCACTGAGTGAGCATGCAATACTGGGTCAATGGATCTAGATGCAACCTGACTTTCTGCTACTATCTACCTGCTTGGCGATCTACGCGTTAAGTTTGCTAACTTGTTCCTGGGAGTAGCTTTCTTGATGCAACTGGGAAGCCCGACTGCTGCTTTTTCCCAATGAAACCGCTCTCGTGGTCTGCCCTCCTCTTCTATTGCAACACTATACAAACTCGAACAGAGCTACAGTATCGGGCCTCCAAGCCCAGCGGCCGTGGAATCCCGTGACAGCAACTTCTAGAAGACTGTTGCCTACCTGCCGACTGCCCCGCGTATCAAAACACTTCTACCACTGCGTATCGAACGTTATATATGTCCACAACAGCCTACGATTGGAGCTTGGCTTGATGACTAAAATCGCGCTAGGCACCGCGCTAGCAAATCTTCTCCTACAAAAGGCCGACTTCCTCCTGAACTTTTCAATCTCCAGTCCTGACCAGGCTCAAGCCCAGAGCACCAACACCCACAAGCACCGGTCACTCGGGACTCGACAACGCCCAGAGCACCAACACCCACAAGCACCAGTCCCTCCAAACTTCCACGGAGCCTGCCATTGCCATCCGGATCCAGGATCACCACAGCTTTGTTCCTTTTCTTTTGTCACACTCCCCTTTTTCTGAATCGAATGGCTAACTACGCTTCTCTCCAACAGCAACGAAACGACGGCAGCATGTAACCAGCATAGCAAAAGTAAGTTCCAGGCTCCTCCCCTTCAAACTCACATCAACACATGTACTGAATTCCCCACAGGTTGACGCTCCAAGGACAGGGATAGCTCCTCGTACAATGGACTTCGGTTCGTGCGAGAGACGCGAGGACCCAGGAGGCTTCGGCCGGTCAGCCTGGGGTTTGAACGGGAGGGGGGCCCGTTCCACCAAGCAGCTTTTTTTCATTGAGTGACTCGCCTTGTGCGGGTGCTTGAAGAAGAAGAATGGATCTTTGCCTTCATTATTCTCTTGCGTCTTGATTGTGGTGTCTTTGTGATGTGCTTTGCTTGCTGACCGTGGTGTTGAGATTGCTGTCCAGAAGTCGAAGCCGCTGGACGCGTCAAGGCGTCGAGTCTATAACGCGAAGGCCTGAGCTGCTCAGGCTATGCTTTCTTGATACATGAATCTACGTGCTATGTCTCTTTGCTCGCCTTTCGCCCGGCACCGTGATGTTGAGTTTGGCTTCACGATGGATGTCCTCAAGCCACCGATGTCTAAGCCCGCCTTCGTCAACCTCAGGCCACGACGCCACCATTTTCAAGGCCCTGAATGCCACAGCTAAGAGGTCGCATCTTTACGAATCGTTACATGCTACTCCGGTCAAGCTCGAGGTTATGGTTGTTGAGGTGTTCAGCCTTTGCCAGCATTGACCGACCCGCAAGCCTCGCCCTCTCCAGACCCGTCTGCCACTTCGCAACCACGACTCCAATTTTGGTGCTTGATGGTTCTAACGACACGCTACCTTCTCCGCGGCAATTGCGCATCCTCCAAATGGGTGTTTTTTTTGCGATTGTGGTGGTTGCTGGGTGGAAACCTGGGAAGGTGCGGCTGGGGGGTTGGCGGAGATCGAGCGGAGAGCGGATTGGGAGAGGAGGGTGGCAACGCTTTGGGCTGCAATTACTATATTCATAATGCGGGTATCCTATGATTCGAAGCTATGGACACAAAGTTCTAAATAGAATTCGATGCTGTGGTTGTGATGCTGTGGCGGCCGACACAATCGGGCTTTGCGCGGCATCGTGCAGCCATGCAATGTCGTCAAAGCGCCACACCACGACGACACCGCGAGCTGCGGAAGATACCGCAAAGTCGGAGAGCCTTGAAGGCAAGCCTATTCGGCTGGTAAGGGGCAGAGATAGCTGCAATCGCTCAGTGGTGTACGACGCTGCTTGCTCGGGGCGGCGCGCCGGACGTGCATGGGAAGCAGGAATTGGCACTTCACGTCTACCGAAGACCACTTTGGGGATCACTGAGGGTAACGGGGCGGCGGTAAAGGGCGTAGGAAGCTTCTAGAGTACGTGAGATAGCATGCCTACTCAGTGCGAGACCAGCCCGCCATGCACGCCTAGGAGCTCTCGTGCAAGGGCGTGAGGAAAGCTCACACCACGACTAAAAATGAAGACGCTGAGGAAGTCCGTAAGTTGAAGATGACTTATATATGTCCTGTTCCAGCTTAGCAAAGGTACCAGCGCAATTTTTATTCAGTGGGGGACAAAAGCTGCAAGTCGTAGGGCTCTCAAGGTTGGGAGAAATCTCAACACCATGTCCAGGTAATGCTTCCCTGCGAGTTCAGGGCATGAAACACGACTTCAGCTACTTCGAACCGCTCGCGAAAGGGGTAATAGATTCGCTCACTGTTCTTTGGGAGGGGAGAGGACAGCCGCGTGGGTAGCTCGAAATGAGCACAGAATCTCAGCGTTTCGACCTTTACGCTACTTACGAAGGGTGCGAAGGAGTTTTGGAGGATGCCCGTACCTAATAAAATGCTCTAGGAAAAAATATGGAAGACTCACCTCTCAGTGGAGGATGCGGCTTTGCTGGCCGTGGCCGCTCTGCGGGCATCCCCGAGCCAGCCGGAACGCTCACCACCACCACCGAGAAACACCGCACTGGGGATACTGCACCACCCACCTATTCCATGCCAGACTTACCTCTGAATTCCACCGTTCGTTCTCCATTGCGAGCTCACTCCGGAAGACGAGCTCCCCGGGCCCGCCAGCAACGCCTCAAACCCCAGCAAACCCTCGACTACGACGACACTCCCGCCACCTGCCTCGTCCACGTTGAACCTCCCCGCTCCCTCCAAAGTGTCCCAAAGACTCGCACGCTTCATCGGCATCTCCTCCGCTATCGCATTCCTCAGGGCGTCTCCGAGCCTGGTCCCAGTCGGCGTCTTCCCGCCACCTAGGGGCGCCAACGAGTGTCAATACCACAGCAAAGAAGCATAACAGCGAGTGCACAGGGATACGTGAGAGCCTCTTTGCTGCCTTTGGGCTTCGATACTGCGTAGACGAACGCATCGGGATGGAGCGACGGGTGCCGTCGAAGGCTGCCCTTCGAGCCACGGCTAGGAAACAGCAGCAAGGCATACGGGCTCGGAGGAAGGGGAGCCGAGGGGAGATCATATACAGGGGACACCCAGGAGGCTACATCTACTGGGAGGAGGGAAGGCGCTGGCGTTATCGCAGCTTGGATGAAAAGGGGTGCCAGACATGCTTTTGACGGGAATGCTTGGAGCACGGAAGGAAGAATCTTTCTACATTATAGCAGGAAGTTGAGGAGGTTTTTCTGAGAGCATAAAGATACTTCCTGCTTCTTCGGGCCTTGTGCGAGGCTTGCAGACTGTATAAATTGCCCTGGCACAGACCCGTTACTGTTCCCTTCGTGCCACGCCGACGGTCTTTGAAGCTATGGATTCAGCGTAGCACGAGTTGCGGGATGAACCAGCCAAAGAGTGCTTCGTGCAATCCGAAACACTGCGAAAAGCTAATAATGAAGTTCATTTAGAGCTTTCCGTCAACCATGGTACACTCTCTTTCTCCCAAGGAATCATCCCTGGTACCGCCACTTGGTCTCCGATTTCTAAATATTAGCCCAATCATCGCAGTTCCCGCAACAGCTTCACGGTTATTAATTTGGAAGTGTGATTACTTTCTGACCCGGCTCGTCTTACTGCAGTCGTTGCCATCTATCAGCGGTCCCTGGCGGTTGACCAGCGAAGGCCCACTTGGCAGGTTTCGAGGGCCCAGGCAGGCGGCGACTCACATCTTCAGCCTCAGTCCCGCAAACCTCCATCTCTCCTCCACTTCACATCTTCCTACCACCTTCATGTTCATCTTCGAGCTACCCCCTGAGCTCCTCCCTTCGATTTCTTCTTCTCTCGCTAGCCCTCTGACAGAGAGAACGACACGGGATATCCCACCCCACTCAACATGTCATGTAGGTAGGATATCCCATCCCATCCAACATGTCCCTGTAGGCCTCTCATTCCACTCAACATGTCCTGCTAGCAACTTCTACACGTCAAGGCCGGATCATATCCATGTCTGACGCTCAAAGCACGCCATCCGCACCAAGTCTCTTGTTCTGCACGACGGCTGGTAAGCGAACAGCTCTTCTAGCAACTCTTCGACTTTTGCTAACAATCTACAGCCGTCTGTACTCATCACGTCGTCAGAGGGGGTGGCGAAGCCTCCAACGACGCCGCTGTCTTCCTGTGTCTCGCCATGGGCAGCAACGAGCCCGACGGCGAAGGGTGGCTCAATGGTCACCAGCCCGACTGTGAAGAGCCCGACATGGTACGGCCAAGCAGCCTCTTGCGGCGTCTTCATTCTAGATCCAACGTCTTCCAGACCCATCTATGGCCTGACGAACGGCTCCGTCGATTAGATCTAGGAGCGACAAGCCTGACTTGTAAGACCAGTTAGCATCTAGTGACTCTTCTATCCTTATCTAACACCCTGCAGACATGACAGACAAACGGCTGTCTCTTTTCACCACCACACAAAGACTGCTATCGACCTGTCAGGCCTGCAACACCAACTACTACCTTTGTTTCCGATCGGGCGAGGCTTTCGGTCCACGCAGAGGTCAACACGTCGACCCACAATACTCTTCCAGCTCACCAAGCCTACTTTTCAGACGCCACAAAGTCTCACCAGGACATGGTGATACGGTGCCATGGTACGTCAGCGTTGGAGTAACGATTCCCTCAAACTCGAAGCCTCTGCAGATGTCTCCGCGCGCAGCACCGAGCTCCGTGTACTCAAGACCTTGGACGAGCTCCGTCAAGCCAAACGCTGATGGCCGCACATATCACGTCTACATCCAGTATACCGATACCACTGTTTTACATGGTGAACAAGATCTTCTGTGTACATCGACGTGCTCTGATGAGAGCTTGCTCGGCCGAGGCGACCGGTCCAGACAACCGCTCATTCCACATGCCGACTGAGTGGAGGATACGGTTGCGAAAGGTGCAGGGGAGGAGAGGACAAAGAGGGAACCCAAAGTGCCGGTGGCGAGCGTCGAAGGTGTTCAAGATATGCCTATTGTTCCTCCCATCCCTACCTTTCCCACACTAACTTTCCCTCTCGGACAACGTCACAGCATCCGCACCAACACCACATCGTCTTTCGAATTCCACGCAACAGTCTCAATGGCGCGCAGCCGTCCACAAGGATACACGACCATGGACCCGCCTTCCTCTAAGCTCCCCTCACACAATCATCAACCCCACGTTTGCCGGACATGGACTGAAGGGAGGGGTGCGCGTGTTGGCCGACCAACCACAAGTCGCTCCACAGCCCACCGAAGCCGCCGCAAGCATGTCGAGGCAACCTTCACGCACAATCCTCCATCACCCTCACAAACTCGCATAGATTGTCTTTCCAGTCCATGTCCGGCAACACTCTGAGGAAGACGAGTCGACACTGGAGTCCTACCCAACCCTTCACGACCCACACTTACCCGGGTGGGGCTCCAGCACAAGAAAAGAGATTTCGAAGGGAGAGGAGGGCACCAAAAGGCTTCGGTGGTGGGTGGTTAGGGTGCGTTGGGCCGCTGGCTCGTCGGGGCTTAGTTTGGAGACCACCTCCGCTCTACTGGGCCAAGAGGCGAAAGCAGCCGTCGACGGTGTCAGCAATGTATATCATCAGATTAGCAGTTAGAGCGAAGGTGGTCTCCAAACTAAGCCTGACGAACGAGCGGTTAGCAACGCAGGGTGGTCGGTGGGTGGGGACCACGCAGAGTTGGACGGTTTGGGGGCTCTAGTACTCAATGGAAACTGTCTACTTAATTTGAGGTTATCTATGTGCAACGTGACGATGTCTAATACTACTCCTTGAGTCTTGGAGCAGTCGGATGCACTTTGCGACTTCTCATAGCTAATATTATGACGCGCCTCTTCGAGTCGGGGTATATGTACCTTATTATTCAGACGACCATTCGCCCTTCGGGGTACCACTCGGCGTAGTGGTTAGATAGCTTGCTTTGCCGTCGCCGTGCCGTGCCTTGTCGCTTTTCAATCCTCAAGGGGTCTCGCTAACATAAGCTTAGAGGTTCGAGTCGCCGTCCGTCCGAAAAAAAACTGCCCGGGGTTTTCTTAACATAGCGAAGTTAAGTTTTTGCTCTTTTTTTGCTCTTTTTTTGCTCTTTTACCTCCACCACAAGCGCCCGGTGTGGCAGCTGCTCACAACGTAAGCTTTTGCAAAGTTTACCTGCCTTCGGTGTCCATCAAATGAACTTTGACTCCGTTCACATTTTCAGTTGTTAGCTTCCCTCCTCTGTTAAATATAACGCCTCTGTATTCTAGTCCTTCTCTTCCTCCCAATCCAATTTCCTGATCTCAGAGGCAGCGGCTTAAGATAAGCGTTACTGTACTGATTTATTATCCCAACTATACCTTATTGAGGGTGGGAAATCATTAAAGAGACAACGTGGATGGAAGACTAAGATACACATCAAGATGCACTTTCCTAAGGATGGCATAGATCTAGACTACTAGAGCGATGCACCGGGACGTTGTTCTCCTAACCGACGTCGTACTCGTTGATTCTTCACGCCGCGGATTGGGGTTGAAGCTGAGCATCTACCAAAAGACCAAAGATCTCGTCAGCCCCTCAACTTATGACGTCCTAGGAGCGCCGAGGGCTAGCTCTGGTACAAAAGTCTGCCTACCGTACCTTCACTCCGTCCCACCCATCACCACCTCTGCGAGCCCATCCGCCTTGACCTCCCTCCCCTCAGCCCCAAGCCTCCCTCGCCCATCTCAAGCACCCCTCAAACCCTCATTCTAAATTCTCCAAATCCACCTCCCACCACCATGGACGGCCCCTTCATCCCAGCAGACGCGCCCCGCGTCCCCGCCATCCTCGACCGCCTCATCCTTCACCTCCTCATCGCGTCCGCTCTTAGCCGCTGGCTCTGGCCGGCGGGGGTCCTCCAGACGCATGTCGCCCTGCTGATCGTGTGTGTCGCCTGCGGGCTGGAGTGGCTGGTGCTGCGGGAGAGGATGGCGAATTGGGCCAGGATTCCGCGCGCGGTTGGAGGTATGTTGGGTTCTGCAAGCGCTTGGTTGGGGCGGTGATTGTCTGGATTGTATATTGAGATACTTCTGGGCCGGGCGGAGGAGAGGGCGGATGTAGAGGCGTTGGAGGTGGGAATCGGCGGGGAGGCGGAGATAGAGTGTGGAAGGCGGAGATTAGGCGTGTGTTTTGGAGGCACGCTGTTGATTGGAAGCTTATGACGACCGCGAGGGCTGATTCGATCGGAGCAGAAGATACCTCTGGCCATTGCAGAAATTGAGGGCGTGGATGTCAGGACTCGGGAGCTGAATAGCAGGCAGGAGACGGTAGTTGGAGGGAAGAGGCACTTCAGACTGCGAAATCGGCGTCAAAGAGACTTGTTACAGAAGAGAAACATGTAGTTATATTTCATAATTGGGAGAATCTGCGGTAGCCTGACGCGTAGACGCAGCATAACAGCAACAAGGCGCATCACGTCAACATGCAAGACCTCGAAGAACACAACCAACAGGGTCATAGTCAAGCCAGACGATCAAGCAAAGAAAGAAGAAGCTCTTCTTCAACCACCCGCATAAAGCGAGTCAGTCAATGAAAAGATTTGCGCTCAAAGAGCTGGCCAGCAAAAATTACGCCGGTGAGGATCCCGAAGGAGGCTCATAGTAGCCCGTCGCCGCGTGGTGCAATGCAGGACAGGCCACCAGGTGGACTGAATTCATGAGCTCAGCCACCCCAACAAGGGTGCTTCGAGGAATGTTAGTGAGGTCTGAAAGGAATGGGTGTGGATGGGAGTGAACTTACTGATATGAAGCGTCGAAGATTGGGGGGCAGCTGGACTATATAGTGGAAAAGTCCTAGGCACGGTCCACCACGCTAGTTGAGTAAGCCACCTGCGCGCCAATGAGAGGGCTAGGAGGGTACTAGGCAGCAGCGGCGCAGGTTTGCAGGCGGGGTCGTGGAAGGTCGTGGAATCAGTGGAGTGTAGGAGAGTCGGTCCAGACACTTCGCTGTAGCTTCTGTCACAGTCAGGCGACTGGCTAAGGGAACCAATGTTCCTGAGGAGAATCACACTATTCTTCGTAGTGATTGGAGCTCTTAGATGTTTACATACAAAGGTGCTTTCATTCGTATCCAGCCAGGGGGTTGTCGGGCTCGCAGAAACCCACGCTACACCAATGGCAAGACAACCCAAATCAGAACACTAGGACTCAGTCACTGCGGACGATTCGTGTTTGTTCTGCCGTTCCAATTACAGTTGCTAGGCGTTGCGATTTGGAGTACCTACACTGAAGCTCAGCCAGGAGAGCACAGAGTTCTGAGGAACTCGTGCAATGGCAACAGCGCCACAAGAGAGATCAAACGCAAGAGTGCAACCCACGCAGCTGAAGCATCCTCATTCTGATGTCCCGATCTGAGCTGCCTGATATTGAAATTCGTACACGTCATCACTGCGATCCATCCAGGAGCGCCGTGGCCTCATCTCCGCCCGCGCAGCGGCAGAGCACCACACCTCTAATCTACACCTCAAAGGCCATGCTTTCGCTCAGGAAGATTGGAAACTGGGAACTCGGAGAAAGATATAGCCCTGCAAATCGGGTAGACGTGTTTAAGCAAACAAAGTCCAAAAATGCTTCATTACGTCCATTCATGACGCCTGAAAGTTGTCAGTATTCATGCCAAATTGACCACTTTCTAGGGATACATACTGTCTGACCCAAAACTCTCCGCATTTGACTAAGACGCGGAGGGCTTCGAGCTCCGATGTCTCTAACGGCAAGGCTGCACATTAGCTGGCGGGCGAACAGTAAGTTAGATCAGGCACACCGCAGGGCTACCCCTTGCGAAAGCTTCTCGGTAGCTCATAGTACTGCCGATGAGGGTGCCGGAGTGTAGGCACCTTGTGCTATTTCGAGAAAGCTTTTGTTGCCAAAAATGTTGAGCCCACACAGTTCTTGGGTCTAGGAGAAGCTCACAGGGGGAGAGATGGCAGGTAAGAAAGAGATCTTGAATTCCAGAAACAAGAGGAGTAGAAGAGCGGCAATGACCTGCATTTTGACGTGTAAGATTTGTCCTGTGTAGACTCCAATCAGGATAACTGGTTATCATCTTCACAGAAGAGGGTTGAAGCTCCTCTTGTTGGATATACGCTAAGATAACGACAGTGAAGGTTAAGCAATCGGACCTTCATCCAGGGGTTTCTCAGTTAACAGCTTCCAAACTTTCATCATTCCCAACACTGAGGTATCAACTATCCTAGTCGTGTCTTTTGCGTAGTTAGGGTCTCTGTAGACTGTCCGTTCTGCTCTCCTACTGCTCTTATATGCGATGCAAAATTTCCCTAAGCTCGTCATAAGCCCTTTCTTTGGTCTCTTTGCAGTTGTAAGTGATTGAACGCCGTGTAGGTTTGTTGGTTTCAGGACTCTGCTTGCTGGAAATGCACCGGCACTTGTTCAGTCGCGGTAGACATTGATCATGTAGATCTCCCGTCTGGGCATATTGACAGGTAAGTAACGGCGAATCGATATAGTGCTTAAATGGTGGAGTTGATTGGTTGGCGGGCGTAAGAACGAGGAAGGACGGCGGTGGAAAGGCGTGCCTAGAAAGAGTCTGCTCGCAACATGCCAAGTTGAGTTCACAAACCTAGAAGCTATTAGTGGAGTACAGCGACAATAGAGTGGTTCTTTCGGTGTTATGGTATATTACACCATCAGATTGGATACCGTGATGATAGAGTTTCTTAGAGCTTTGTATGCGCCATCTGACCACCCCGCGCGAAGTCTCATAGCTTCGCGCGCCCTCGATCTGTTTACGTATCTTTCGAAGCCGTACTGCATGTTCCAGGACGATTTTGCCCGTGTTTTTATCGCCGGTTAGCTCTGCACATGGTTTAGAGATCGAGGGGCACACCAAACAACTACGCGATGACAGCAAGTCAGCGCGCATCATGAAATAAGTAGGCTAAGGACAGGCGAAGGAGCGAGCATCTCCCTCTAGGAGAAAGTGTGAACAGCTTGTTTGAAGACTTTTCAGTCCTTCAGCGTGACTTGCCAAGATTTGCGGAGGTGCGCGTCTCTGACTGCAGTCCGTACACCGCGCCAGTCCAGAGCAACCCACCGCCGCAACACTTGACACATCCTTTCGTGGGAGCTCATCCATTGCATCAGACTTTCCTCCTACGCTTCGATATGGACGCCCTAGTAGCAGTCTCTGCCGGGGTCCAATTCGTCGATTCCGGTTCCAAACTCTTCGAAAACTTCCGGAAAGCTTGGAAATTGGTCAAATAAGAGAAAAATGAGCATTCCGAGCTTTTCGATGTTTTGCAAGACATACAGTCGATCGCTACAGAGCTCGCATCTTCCCCTACCGCATTCGGTTCTATCGAAGTCAATCCAGCGGATCTCGCAGCAGTGCGACAGTTTGCCGCAACATGCCAGACCTTGGCTAGAAACCTTATTGATTTTCTTAGAAAAATGAAGTCGCCCAATCCCGATAACAAGACCTCAACCAGAATCCGAGATGTATTCACAATCATTCGGAAGAAGGGCGAAGTCGATGACTTGGAGAAACGCATATCGAGACTGCGCGACCAGATCAGTTTCCACGTCATTCTCTCTATCGTGTAAGAAATCCAGCTTCTTCAAAGATAGACACCTGCTAATGTATGAGCGCAGCCCAGTGCTATCATCTAGAGTCCAGTCACTGCAAGATGACCAGGATACGTCGATGGCTGCCATTCTGTTTCGATTGGACGGTCTGCATCGGAATGCAGCGCGCCAAAACGTTGCTCCTCTTGTCGATCAAACGAGCCTGAATAGAATGATGGATGACCTTCGGGAGATTGCTACCAGATCGGACAAACTTGAAAAAACACGGGAAGAACGGTCGATACTCCAAAGCTTGCAATTTGAGCAGATGCGTAGCCGTGAAGATGCGGTGAAGAAGTCACACGAAACTACCATTGAGTGGATATGGGCTACGAATTTCTTGGAATGGATGGAGACGGGCAACGGCATCTTCTGGATAGCGGGAAAACCTGGATCGGGTAAATCTACAGTGATGAGGTTTCTGTCACAGCACGAGACGACAACCAAGCACTTCAAAGCTTGGGCAGGTCAGAATATCTCCATATTGGCGACTCACTACTTCTAGATTTCGGGCACCGCAATGGAAAAATCTATGAAAGGCCTTCTCCAAACTCTTCTGTTCTCTATCTTCAGTCAATGTCCTGCATTAGTACACGTCGCATGCGCCTCTAAGCTGCGGGCAAGCGCGCATGGTGTCATCAGCCCCTGGACTCAGGACGAGTTAAAAGATGTGTTTAGGTTGCTCCGGTCTCAACAATCCATATCAGTGCGTTACCTTCTACTGGTCGACGGTCTGGACGAGTTCGGCGGACAGCAGAGAAACTTGCTTGAATTCCTCGAGACACTGGCCACTTGTGCTAATATCAAAATTTGTGTCTCGAGCAGGGCTGAAACTCCCTTCATCCAGCAGTACGGTGATGGAGCATACAATTTCTATATGCAAAACTTCACACGAGACGATATCCGCCATTACGTTACAGAAAAGCTTAGATCCAACGGGGATTTTGAGCGTCTCTGCGGAAAGAAAGACCGATCTGACGTACTAATCTCAAAGATACTCTCTGCTGCCGAAGGGGTCTGGCTTTGGGTCTATCTTGTGATTCAATCAATTTTGGATGGCATCACGAACGATGATTCGTATCACGACTTGCAGTACCGCATCGAAGAGCTACCCCATGATCTAGAGGAATATTTCCAAAAGATGCTCTCCTCACTAGATTCAAGGTACAAGAAGTTTACAGCCCGAGCATTACTCGTGACGCTTGAAACAGAGTCATTAATTTCTTATCAATCGAGTTACCACATTCTAGAGATTGGTTTCCTCGAGGACGAAATACAGGATCCAGACTATGCGCTTGCATTCGACGCGGAGCTAGCACCCGCGGAGTCGTACTATAACCTTTGCGAACGAGCAAATAGAAGAATAGCCACTTGCTGCAAGGGTTTCCTGGAGACATCACACAATGACGGAAACGATCACGCAGATCGCATAGAAGATGACCCGTTACACAAGACCATTTGCCCATTCAACACAGTTCAGTTGGTTCACAGAACTGCTGCAGATTTTCTCAAGTCTAAGGAAAAGATTGAGCAACTACAGGGCTGTGCTGGCCATGGATTTGACTCTTTGCTAGCCATTGCGAAGTCGGCCTTCGCAGAGCAACTTGGTCCTTGAAAACATGCCGATCTCTAAACATGGAACATATCAAGTCTGTCTTCCGCAGCCTTGGCAACCATGGCAGGAGAACCAGATTGGATTGCACTCCCTATTTCGATCGTATGGCATCCCTCATGTCGCATCCCGCGGCAAACTTGAGCGTTTTCTTACAAGATAAATCCTGGCAATACCCGACCTACCCGTTACCTACAACGGACTCTCTTACTGGCCTTGATCTTGCCGCCATCTACGGCCGCAAGTTCTTTGTGAGGCGAACATTACGAGAAAATCCTTCTGTCTTGCAACGTCGGTGTCAACGGCCGTTGTTGGATTATGCTCTGAGAGGTCTGAACATGCAGGTGGTGGAGAGCGGAGCATTAAAATCTCGCATCTTCTATGTCCATCATCCGTATAGAGTAGTGGAAGAATTGCTCGCTCACGGTGCGGATCCAAATCAGAAGATGGCATTATACCACGGGCAGACCGTCTGGGGAATGTTCTTGTGCTCTCTTTGGGAGCTTGTATCTGAATTTTATGAGTATTCCCTGCCCAGATGGCTCAAAGTAGTCCGAATCCTGTTAGAGCACGGCGCCGATCCGGATTTGCGCTTCGTTTTCTCTCCTGAGGGAGCCGTAACCGCACCCAACTCTGGGTACTGCAGCGCAAAAGATCTAGATGACTCAGGTTAAATTGATGTGAACTCTGATTTCTATAGACGTCTAGCTAGTTGTATATATACTAGGGGAAGGAAGGGGGGCCACCCCTGGGTGGCGCGCTAGTAAGTTCAGCTGAACACTGCACAGCTGAGTTTTCAGCTGGGCTCTCCACAGCTGAGATCTCAGCTGTGTTCTCTACAGCTGATGTTCGGAGTAGCCTTCTAGCATATGAGTTGTTGATCCTAGGTTGTAGTGCTGCAACCTGAGTAGATGATCTCAAGGTCTCGGAGGTATTCTCTCTGATGTTCAGCCTGATAAAGCTCATCCCTCTGCTGGATGAGCACGACGATGGCGGCTGCCTGAGGATACTCGATAGCCTCCAACAATTGTGTTTCGATAAACTGGCTGAAAGGGCACTGTCGGGAGGCAAAAATCTCAGGGGAGATCCAGCTAGAGTGACTCCGACTTGAGAAGTCTGAGGAAAGATGCTCCTGCCAAAAGATAAGGTGGATACATGACGATCCCCATGATCATCCCAAACTAATGAATTCAAAGTAGGGGATCGACGGGATGAATAACTTTAGCTAGCTCGAAATGATTTAGGGGTCAAATACTGTCATGGGATTGCTTTTAGCAGCTAGCTCTCCAGAATTCACTAATCTCACTAGGTAGATCTCTACACTGTGAAGCTATAGTCTACCGCTTAGCCAGGCAGTACGCCACGCACCTCTCGACGGTTGGTCGCACGTTGTACGCACGAGACTACATTGAGCGAGCCACTAAGTGGGGAAGCAAAGTGGGTCGAGCTTGAAGGTATCCAAGAATCCAAGCTTTTCTATGAAACAAATATCGGCTGACCGCAATCACTTCTTCGGAAACCGTGCAAAGCTACTTTTATAGCAAATCTCGTCCTAAAATACTCGGTTGCTAGTGACCTGCTTGCTTTCTCTACTATGCAGATGATGTTATGTTATTTCAACAGGCCGCAGTTCATTCATATCCCCATCGGGATTTTCCGTAGGCTACACGCTAGCAAATCAACGGGCTTTCATTTCCGACGTCTTGACCTTGAAATTCTATTCTTTTCAGAGTCACTTCACCGTAGGACTCCTCGCGGTGGTATCTACTAATCAAATCACAGAGTTTTATCCCATTCCAATCTAACTTGCATTGTCTACTACGTCTTCTTCCGATACAGATTAGTTCGCCAGAGGGGTTCCTACCACACCATTAACGGGCCAATAGGTACCGGGTTCGTAGCCTTCGATTCCTGGCGTCTTGATCTTTCCATCTTTCTCTACTATTAGTGGCCGTATTAGAGGACTCCAAACCAAGCTTTCCCCGACGCAAAAACTCCGTTGAAACGCGATAGATAGAGAGTATTGGGAACTAACTTGTTTTCCATTTCGGTTGGTGGAAGCGGAGGGCTCCACGCATAGTTGAATACAAAGCAAAAGTCAAAATGTAAACGGGTTTCAATTCAGCATATCTGAACGTTTAAATCACCTCGTTGGCGGAAGCAACACACCAGAAGACTTCAAACAACGCTAATCATGGATCAAAACGCTCGGTTTCGCCGTGCGTAGATCTAGAGTGCGAGAAACGCTACAACCTGCTGTGGTCCAGCTAGAAGCAGCAAGGGACTTTAGACACTACTACCTATCCATCAAATGCCACGGTTACGGTTTCCTCCCGCTCAGATATGAAGGATCCAGAAAATAACATCCTACTGCGCTCTCTGTGAATGCCCCGTTCACCGCCGGCCATGTGCCAAAACACCCCATTATTACGGGGTGAGATCTGAAGTGTTGGGAGCATGGCATCGTGATCATTTCCCAGAGACGGTAACAGAGGGCCCTATTCACCGCTACGCACGTGTCAAAATGCCTGATTTCTAAGAGTTGAAATCTGGAGTGTTGGGAACGTGACGTCGTAATCGATTTTCAGTGACAATGGCGGAGGACCCCATTCACCGCTACCCAACTGTCAAAACGTTCGATTCAACAATTTCAGATCTGAAAGTTCCAAAACGTAACATCTTATCGTGCTTGAAAAAGAGGAGAGGCGGGACCCCGTGCAATGCTCCGCAGTTGTCAAAATTCCCGATTCAACCTGCACTCAGGTTGCAAATTGACGTGAACTCTGTCTTATTTCGGGGGCCCGAAGGCCAAACTATATACTACGTAGGAAGTGACTGTACGCGTAGGCAGAAGCACTAATTAGAGACAGCAGTAGGCACGGTAGGCACGGTAGGCCACCGTACCCCAACCCCTCTCTGTAGAAGTTGTAACTGGCTAGGCATGTAGGCAGCTACTATGCCAGCAACTCCAAGTCCTGCTGAGATATGAAACGTAAGAGATGTAACATCGTAGTCCGTTTCAGATGACAGTATAAGAGCACCTCATGCACGATTTTCACTAGTCAACACCCTGGATTTCATCACTTCGAGATCTTGACTGTCGAGTACCTTACATTGTGTGATTTTATGATTAAGGTCGCAGGGGCCTCCATGCAGTGGCGCACCCGTATGAAATCATTCGTTTCCAGCACTTCGAAATCTGGGCTCTTAGGAACGTGACATCGTGTCTCTATTGCACCTGAGGTCACGGGAGGATTTATGCAACGATTCACATGTGCCAAAACCCGGGAATTCACCGCTTCGAGATTTGAGCTATCAGAAACGTGACAAAATGTCCTTTCTCGAGATGAGATAAGAAAGACCGTCATGCACCGCTATTCATGTGTTAAAACGCTTATTTTCAACACGTTGAAATATAGACTGTGGAGAACATGACGTCGCGTCGCTGTCGAAATCAAGGTCCCAGCGGACCCCGTGCAGCGGCTCACACGTCCCCAAACCGCTGATTTCACCACGTTGAGATATAAGCTATCCGGAATGTGACATCGTGTTATTTCGAATTGAGGTTAGAGAGGACTTTATGCAGTGGCTACGACCTGTCAAAAGGCATGAGTCCAGCGTGTCGAGATATGAGCTATCAAGAACGTGACGTCCGGCCACGGTTCGGATGAGGCTATGGGGGGACCTCACGCGGCGGCTTCTAGGTCAAAAGGGAGGATACCTGCACGGTGAGATATGCGCTTTCGAGTTCGTAGCATCTCGTTGCGATTGGAACGGGAACTGCGGAGTACTTCATGCAGTGGCGCAACCTAGTCAAAAGGCGTAAAATAGGCGTGGTGAGATATAGCCTATCACGAACGTGGCATCTTGATGCGTTTGGAATTGCGACAGTGGCGGACTCCGTACAGCGGCTTGAACTAGTTAAAAGCTACTGAAATGACATGCTGAGGGTTGAAGACTCAGGAGCATGACATCCTCGTTGGATCTCTTTGCGCCCATTAGCGGACCCCATGCGCCGGTATGTGCTTTCCAATTGACATGATTTCAGCATGTTTAGATCTGGAGTTTACGGAACATGACGTCTTGGTTCTGATTATATAGGGGTACCAGCGGACCTCTTGCGCCGGTATATGTTATTCAAAACGCCGAATCTATGTACAGCGGGGTATGAGATGCATAGAACGTGACATCAAGTTTCAATTTCCTAGGATGAATTAGAGGGCTTCCGAAGGGATCGTACGTTGTTCAAAACGTAAAAATCGGGACTGATGAAATCTGGAGTCTACAGAATTTTACATCAAAATATGGTTTCTATCATCCCATTGGAGAACTCCAAACAACGGTAAAGGATATTCAAAGGGTTAGATATCTAAGCGCTGAGATTCGAAGCGTTAGATACATTACATCGTGTAGGATTTGATGAAGACCAGCTAGAGGGCCTCAAGCGGTGGTAAACACTGTTCAAAGCGGTAAAAATCACACTCGTTCAGTAGTTAAATCGCAAGAGAAACAAGTTTGAATTTCTCCAGTCATGGTGCCTCAGACTCTCCACAGTGAGGTCAATAGGCGGCCAAAACCCTCAGCGGGTAGGCCTGAATCCGTCCCAAAACCCACAAAACTTTTCCGCCCATCCCAAATCGTCCCCAGCAGCCACAGCACGATCTCCTAGTCCTGAATCGGCTCCACTACGTACTCGTCTTTCTCCTCCTCTCCACCCTCCTCGCCACTCTCGGCGGCCTTCTCCTCCTCTCCCTCCACCATCGTCTCCCCCTCTAGCTCCTCCAATCCCCCGGTGTCGAAGCGGTACGTCCCCAGCTCTCCGTCCGACTCTTCTTCTTCTTCGTCATCTTCGTCGACCTCGTCGTCCCACTGCTTCAGCTGCAGCGGCATCCACCCCTCCCGAATTGGGCAGTTCTTCCCCTTCTTCGCGAACTCTCGGAACTCCCAGCCCTCCACGACGGTCACGCGCTGGTACCCCCACTCCCCCCGGCACTCCCCCAACATCTTGCTCCAGACGTCCTCTGCGTCCTTGTCCTTGAGCACGCGGTCGGTCTCTGGGCTGAGGTCCACCATCTGGGTGGCGTTGGTGA
Organism: Mytilinidion resinicola; assembly: GCF_010093595.1. Taxonomy (NCBI): domain Eukaryota; kingdom Fungi; phylum Ascomycota; class Dothideomycetes; order Mytilinidiales; family Mytilinidiaceae; genus Mytilinidion; species Mytilinidion resinicola. The sequence goes on from NW_022985437.1 coordinate 3,310,693, forward strand.
CGGCGTTGACGTTGCGCTTGCCGTTGCGGACGAGCTCCAGTGAGGTGACGAGGCGGCCAGCGGTTGGTGAGGTGGCGAAGAGGATGTGTTCGGTTCGCTCGCACTTGATCATGGCTTTGACGACGTCCGTGTTGATGAATTGTGAGGCGGAAGCGTCAAGGCAGCGGGCGTTGCTGTGGCCAGAGCGTGGCTTGCGCCAGTAGGCGTAGCCGCGGAGGGTGAAGAGGGTGCCATGCTCGTGGTAGTGAGGCGGCATGGTCGCGGCGAAGAGTTGAGCGGCCGTTGGCATTGCGGCGGCGCTGGTGAAGGTCTGGGTGCTGGTCTGGTTGGTGGTGGTTGCAGCAGGGTGAATTGGAGCGGAGGTGGTGGTCGAGTGGAGGAGTGATGGAGAGGACGGAGGGTTGTTGGAGGCGTTGGCGTCGTCGTCAGGATAAGTCTCAGCGAACGGCGAGTTAGGGAGCGAGTAAAAGCCACGTCCGTTTGAGGAAGACATCGTGCTACAAGACGCTGTACAAGCTAGATTATATATTAGCGTCTGAGTGTGCTGCGCTAGGTGAACCCGACACGAAGGATGCCCTTCAGTAGCAGTAGAATGACAGAGCGATGATAAGGATGGTGATGATGGAGACTTACAGCGCGTGATGATGCGGTCGGTGGTGTGAATCTGAAGAAAGGACGTGAGGTTGCGGAGTAGAATTTAAGTGACGGAGTAGGCGTCACGTGCTGGCCGCTAGCGCGGAAACGTGGTGACCTTCACTCCTATTGCACCGTTGCATCTTCACACAGGCAGGCGCTCGCTTGGTTAACATCCAGGCAGCCTTCGAGGGACTGTGGAAGGCCGAAGACTGCTTTACCCAGCCCCTGAATTGGGGTTTTGCATCAACTTGATGGTAGTTAGCAAGCGAGCATGGTAACCCGCTTCACGGCCTTCGTAGTACGAGATGAATGCAGCAGATAATGTGAAGGCTGCGAAGCCGTAGATAAGTTGGGGATAAATTAGAAGTGCTTAGCAGGCTAATAACTCAGCTCAAAAGCGCTTTTCTTTCAGGCTGGTGTTTTGATAGCCAATCTAGGATACGTCTACACTGTCTTCCAAGGGCTCGCTATGGTGTCGCACGTCTCCGGACATGTATATCAAGGGTGCCGATATAGCCATTGGAATGACAGAAGGTGCCGGCTGAAGTGGCCTGTCGAGTTTATAAATTATTTAGAAAGATGAAAATCTATCTTTCGTAGAATACTTAAAGATGCCGAGGCCTTACAACCACTGTCAAAAAAGTGTACACATATTAATGATGTAGGGATGTTGCTGTCCTAGTAGTAGACAACGCTGACACAGGTGGCCTGGCAAGTTTATCGGTTGTTCAGAATGAGGAGAATCTGTCTTTTATCGATGCTTGAAAGTGTCTCGAGGCACTGCAGACGTTCTCAAAGAGGTGTACACATATGGGCGAACTATGGTTTTATATTAAGATCCAAGTAGCCTCCGATGTTAGGAAGGTAAAAGGGGCTAGTAGAGCCATGAGAGTAGCAAACGATACCGGTTGAGCTGGCCTGGGGAGTTTATCTATTGCTCAAAACGACGAGATTATGTCTTTCCTAGGATTCTGAAAATGTATCGAGCCACCGTCGACATTAGCAAAGAAGTGTACACCGATGATTGATGTTGTCATGCAGGACAAGATCGGTCTTGGAGGTGTATATCATGGCTCAGAAATGGAACTCTTTGACAGATCGACGACGTTATTGGGCGGTATCCCAGGCAGGATCCAAGCGCTATAGGTGATGTATAGCTTCTAGAGTCGTGATTTATGCGTTGAGATATCGGAAGTGACACAATGCTGACCGAGGTGCTTCCATCCCGATAGAGATCTGCATTAAGTCGTACTTATCTCGGTGAATCATAATTCTCATAACTTTGATGTCGCCGCTGCACACGCGAACAACCATATGAAGGAACCCTTATTATTGGCGGAAGATAAAGGAAGGCATGTAGACGATTTGAACGTGCGAATTGAGCCTTCGATGCGAAGTACGATTCTTGCGATATTAATAATGCGCCTGCAGGTGAATAGAAATATGCGAGACACTCCTAAGACGTGGAAAGACGGGAGATGACTGATGCGAAGCTCATGGAGCGGTAGATCGTTGTTCAAAAAGTCGGAACTGTGTGACTAGTTGACATCGCCGTTAGGAATCTTCCTTACTTCGGTAATATAGAAAGAGAAGACGGGAACATTCGAGACATAATCTATAGGTTAAGAAAAACAATGCGTTTAGTAGGCCGAAAGCATTGTTAAAGACAATCTAACAACCAATACGGGACTAGTACAGGGGAAAGTCATAGACGGCAGCATCCAAATCTATAGTATGACGAGTCCTTTACACGCCGCTGTTTTATCTATCGCACCAGTTCAGACCCGGCTAACACCTTCACAATGAAGAAATTCTTTCTTAATATACTTATTTGAATTTGGAGCTAGTATAGAAATTATAAGCATGGTTGGATGAGCTCGCAAAAGTCACAACATGGTATTTTTATCTACCTCCACAAAGTACGGTTCCCATACGTTAGCTTGCGCTCTTTGGTAATGTTTGGGAACGATTGGTCTAGAATCCTTTCGTGCCGTAAAAGCGGGAGCTAAGAATCGGCGGTGTGGTTGTCGTTAGCGTACCACGGAACTGCTGATAACGAGGAACGCCTTAGGCCTCATGACTATGACCGACGACCGACGACCGACGACGACGAGAACATCACCAACACCCCCTAAAATTCCAAAATCTCGAATAAAGAGAAGTATATTGTTTCAAACGCTCAGATTGACTTGACAAAGATGATTGCAACCTTTGAAATGGCTGCTCAACCCAAGTCTTGGCACTCCCACCCACCCCCCATGGACCCCAACAACGACGACAACACACGCCTCATCGCGAGCGGGGTCTCAAATTCCCCTTTCACCATGTGGATACTGTTAGTCAAGTCCTGGACCGCGTGAGGAGGTTATTACGTACGAATTGGGACAATTTTTCCCCGTGGAGGGTGAGGCCGGAATTATTGCTATCAGGAGGCCGGAACGGATCCGGCCTCGCCATATAAGCAGAAAAAATGTCGGTGGTTGAGCCGCCACAACCATCTTCTGCGAATACTTTGAAAGAAGAAGATATTCTTCGTCATCAACCGAGCTATCTTTGGAAACTTTTTTGAGATTGCCTTTGCAATTGGAGGGTGAATACATCGCCAAGCCTTACCGCTCCCGACATTACTTCCTCTTTCACGTACGTACCTCGCCGTCAGTCTCATTTCTCTATACCAAAGCGTTGCCTACAGCTCTTACTCACACCCCTCAAAGGCTTCCCCAACTATGGCGCCCCTCCCCACCTTCGATTTCAACGTCATGACAGACCCCCGTCCCAAAGACACCACCCTCCCCGCCTTCATGGTCTCCACCTCGCGCGGCTTCCTCCCCCGCACCGACCCCATCGTCCACCTCCCCACCGAATTCGCCCCTCTCGAATCGCTCTTGACCCGCATGCCCATCGTGACGGCTTCCGGCTCACCGGGCCTACTAGCCACCGGCGCCCTAGGCGCCGCAGTCCGCGACGAACTACCCGACCTGAGCAACGCGATCGAGAAGTACCGCGCCGACCTCCCGCTCATGAACGCGCTGTACCGCGACTACTCGTTCCTCGCATCGGCGTACCTGCTCGAGCCGTGCCATCTGCGGTTCATGCGCGGTGAGCCGTACGGGTTGGGGCGGCAGGTGCTGCCCGCGGCTATCAGTTTGCCAATCGTGAAGGTTGCTGAGATGTATGTTCTTTTGTATTGTTGTCTCAAGTTTCTTTGTCGTTTCTTTTCGCTTGGAGGTTGGCTTGGGCGTCGGTGGATCACGTGACTGACGGGTGTGCAGTGCGGGCTTCAAGCCGTTCATGGAGTATGCGGGCTCGTATGCGTTGTATAACTACCGCCTTGAGGATCCGAAAGCGGGATTGGATTATGATAATTTGAGACTCATTCGGGCGTTTGAGAAGGGGTTGGATCCGACGTCTTCTGAGGCGGGCTTTGTGCTTGTGCATATTGCTATGGTGAAAAATTCTCCGAAGTTAGTGCGAGGGACTGTGGATTCGTTGAACGCGTGTTTGGCGAAGGATCGGGAGGCGTTTAATGAGGCGTTTAGGGAGGTCGTGGCCGCGTTGACGGAGATTAACGAGGTGATGAATAGTAAGTTCCGATTTATTCGTTAAATGGTTAGCAGTATACTGACGTGTCCAGTTATGTGGAACAAGAGCAAACCTGGCAGCTACACCTCCTTCCGCACCTTCATCTTTGGAATCCAGAACCAGTCCATGTTTCCGAAGGGTGTGGTATATGAAGGCGTGCGCGACGAACCGATGGAGTTTCGTGGCGAGTCTGGTGCGAATGATAGCATGGTACCATCTCCCTTGCCCTGCCCACCATTCCGACCTTTGCAGCGGATACTAATGTGACCAGATTCCCCTCTGTGACAACCTCTTGCAGATTACTATGCCCGAGACACCTCTCACAGACATCTTAAAGGACTTCCGTGCCTACCGCCCGGGCAACCATCGTGATTTCCTGGTCGCTGTTCGCGATTGCGCTGAATCTGCTTCTCTGAAGAAGTTTGCACTCGCGGATCCATCCAGTGCAGCATTGTACTTGTTCGCGCTGGATCAGGTGCGAGACTTCAGGTGGCGGCATTGGTGTTTTACTAGAGAATATATTCTGAAGCGGACGGCGCACCCGACCGCGACCGGTGGAAGTCCGATTGTTACAGTAAGTGATGAAGAGAAGAAGAGAAGAAGATGTTTAGTGAATTGCGCTAATGATTTACAGTGGCTACCGAACCAGCTTCAAGCCGTGCTTGCGCAGATGAATGAGGCCGCAGGTTACTGCAAGGGTGTTACCGGCGTGCAAGACGTGATGGACGTAGCGGACGCTCAGGCTGGAAGTTTGAGGAAGGAGGTTGCCAAGTACTGTGGTGAGAGGGGTGTCAAGGCTGGATGATTATACGATTGGCACAGCTCAGATGACTGTATGAGAGAGAAGACAGAGTAAACTAAGATAGATAGAATGGATAATAGACAGGCTAATACTTCCTGATACATCGTCTGAGGATTGTCGTATCGAGAATAGCTTGCAGGCCAGGCAGCGATGAGGCCGAGATGGATAAAGATGAATGATAGGTCCAATCGATGCTTGCGGATGGTGTTGAGTCAATGATTCCAGCAACCGCCCTTCCGTCGCCGCCCTTTTCTTCCTACGCCCTTCTGTCATGAAGCTGTGTAGAGCATGCTCACATCTCAAGATCCGGTCGCATAGCCCTGGAGCACAATTCATCACGTTGTTGTTGATGGTTCTGCAGATGGAATTGATGGAGGAGACGATGGAGTTTCTCTCCCGTCCGAACTCCGCAGCTGCAAAAGCCTCCTAATTCGCACGGCCACAGCAAATGCTCAACAGCTTTAATGCTCCTTAAAATCAACAAAACAGATAATTCTAAGCTTCAAACACATTCTCATCTTAACCTCATCACCTCAGACTCACTTCAAATATTACTCACACCCATTCCTCTGACTGTTCCAACCCAGCCGCGCCACACAATCCCTGCGTCATGCTTTCCATCCACTATGACTCGCAATCGATAAGCCCCCATCGCCGTCACTTAAACCTCGCATCACGCCGCGTCCCATCCCAACTCCTCACCACCGCGCCCCACAGCCATCGCACCACCCCAATGCCCACCGAATATAGGCTCATGGACAGCTCCTTCAACACCCGGATACGCACGACAACTCTCCGACGTTGTTCACGCTTACGAGGGGGGCGACGGACGCGCACTTGAGGCGAGCACACGGTACGAGCGACTATGGCGAGCAAAGCAAAAGAGAAGGAGATGAAGCAGAGTGCGGGTGAGAGGCGGAAAGGGGAGTCGGTATGTCTGTAACTAGCCAAGAGCTTCACGAGTTGTAAAAGAGGGACAGTGCTAATAATGTGTATTTGCTATTCCCCAGGCCCTCTCCGACTTCGCCGACTTCGTCCAGAAACAACAGGCCCTCCGCCAGCCCCCGGGCACCGCTCCTGCTTCTGCGTCTAAGAAACCAGCGGAAATCGAAGAGCATGATGAGCTATCTATACTTGATACCCTCAATCTCGCTGATTCCGCGCCCCGCGTGCACCTTCGCGCCCTCCTGCTCTCCGCCCCAGAGGATGAGGAGTCTACAACTGCCCTGATAGGGTATGTGAAAGGACGGTTAGTTGAGGGACATGGCGAAGCGTTGTTTGACCTAGGGTTGGAGGACAATGGGGACTCGATGGAATTTACGAAAGATGAGTGGGGGAAAGCGGTGCTGAGAGTAGAGGGGGCATGTGAGGCTGTGAGAGTGGACTATAAGGTACTCATGACACGGAATGTGGGAGAGGAGGGGGAGGAGGTGGAGGTTGGACCAGGGGCATTGAAAGAGAAGGGGTGTTGTGGGAAGTTAGTGCTGAGGAAGAGACCGGAGAGTGTGGATGATGTTATTGAGACGAGGATAGCTGTGGTGGGAAATGGTGAGTTGGTTTGCAACGAGGCGGGCCTCACCGAAGAGAAACTAAGATGGAAGCAGTCGACGCCGGAAAGTCCACTATGCTTGGCGTGCTGGTCAAAGGCGGCCTGGACGATGGGAGGGGAAAGGCGCGAGTCAACCTGTTCCGGCACAAACACGAGATCGAGAGTGGACGGACTAGTTCCGTGGGCATGGAGATCATGGGCTTTGATAGCAAAGGCGAGGTTGTGACTTCGAATGTCGCGGGGAGGAAACTCACTTGGGAGGAGATCGGGCGACGCTCTGTAAGGTTATTTATTCCGATATCGAATGAAGTATACTTACACTGCCAAGGCCAAAGTCATCAGCTTCACCGATCTTGCGGGCCATGAGAGATACCTACGGACTACCGTCTTTGGCTTGTTGAGCAGCGAGCCCAATTACTGCTTGCTCATGGTCGCTGCTAATAACGGGCTGATTGGTATGAGCAAGTGAGTCAATCGATCTCATCCCTTCATGATCCCGTCTGACTATGAGCAGAGAGCATCTCGGAATCGCCCTAGCCCTCAACGTCCCCGTGATGGTCGTCATCACCAAAATCGACATCTGTCCGCCCCAAATCCTCGAGCAGACCATTACGCAAGTGACCAAAATCCTTAAATCCCCTGGTGCCCGGAAAATCCCAATCTTCGTGAAAAATCGCGAAGAATGTGTTAACACTGCCGTAAGCCCCTCTTCTCATCCCCTCTTTCTATCTACCTACCCCTTTACTCATTCAATTTACAGACTCAATTCGTCTCCCGCCGCATCTGCCCCATCTTCCAAGTCTCCAACGTCACAGGCACAAACCTCGACCTCGTCCGCACATTCCTCAACATCCTCCCGCACCACGGCAACTACAACGCCGACGCCGCCCTCGAGTTCCACATCAACGACACCTTCTCCGTCCCATTCGTCGGCACAGTCGTGTCCGGCGTCATCAAATCCGGCGTCGTCCACACCGGCGACACGATCCTCATCGGTCCAGACTCGCTAGGCCAATTCACGACGACCAAAGTCCGCTCCATTGAACGGAAACGCATTCAAGTCCCCGGTGCTGCAGCGGGGCAGAGCGCGAGTCTGGCGCTGAGGAATGTGCGCCGGAAAGACGTGCGGAAAGGCATGGTCGTGCTACATAAGCCGGAGAATCCGGCGCTGAATCCGAAGGTATACCGCGAGTTTATCGCTGAAGTGCTCATTCTCTCTCACGCTACTACTATTAAGACGAAGTACCAAGCTATGCTGCATGTCGGCCCCGTAAGCCAGACCTGCGCTATTATTGATATCGATCGCAGCTATATCAGGACTGGAGACCGGGCGCAGGTCGCGTTCAGGTTTGTGCAGCGCCCGGAGTATCTGGCGGTTGGGGATCGGATATTATTTAGGGAGGGGAGGACGAAAGGGCTAGGGATTGTGAAGAGTTTGGGGTACGATCCAACGAAGCCGCTGAATCCGAATGCGGAGCCGGGGACGAGGGAGGTATGAGAGACGATATGAGGTGAGAATACGAGGGAAATCTAGGGATGGAGGGATGTAATGATAGTCGATAACATATGAAAACTCAAATACATGAGATGCTTTTACGATATCCAAACAAAGGTACGTTGTAGGGCTGCATACGGCGGTGTCTACTTGTGACCAATCGCAGAATCATCACAAGTTAATTCAGGGGTCATAATCAATCAATGGATCGTGCCATTCGATTCGTAAGTTATAGTAGTCCAGACAGTAGCTCCCTTACGCCAATCCAACCCCACTCCCGCATAGCCCTAAACCCCACCCCTATCCAACAATATACAGCAAATCAATGAACTCCCACGGGTTCTCCGCCACCACCTCCCCAATCTCACCCTCCCTCTCACCCTCCTGGGTACTCTCATCGCCTTCTACCTCCCCTAAGTCGTCAACATTTATCACACACCACAATGGACTCGGCTTCCTCTCCCACGCCCGCACCCTCGCAAACCCCCTCGCCCTAATCTTCTCCTCCCAGCTCCAAACAAACCATTCTCGCGCTTTATGCTCCGCATACGGCCGTAAGAACGTTCCCTTCTGGTACCTCATCGTCTTCGGCAGATTATGCTTCCGCCTTAACATCTCCTCAATCTCCCGCACGCCCGAGTCGCGCAGCTGTCTCTTCTCTCTAACGCGCTTGAGCGCCAGATCAAACTCCGCCTGCTTCTTGATTTCCCGCATCACACCCGACCCCTTGGGGCCAGTCTTACGCCGGCAAGCGGACGGAAAACGCACGGTCGAAAGTCGGCGATTTCGAGCATCCCTATTTCTGTCGTGTGACATTGAAGTGGAAATCGGGTCCGCGGCAGAGGCCTTCTCCCACCACACCCCCTCCCCCCTCGCCGCCTCCAACATGCCCATAACCCACGACACATCTTCCATCACCTCGACCTTCTTTCCCGAAAGGGTGGCGCAAGCTAGACACCGCGTCTCCTCTACCACACCCACAACTCCCGGTTCTTTAGGACAAAGCGGCGCTTTGTGCACCCTGTCCCACTGCTTCTCGGCCTCTTCCCGCGCACACCGGCGGTGCTCGGCGGCGAGGGAGCTCTTAATCGCCTGGATGAGACCTAGCCGCGCGTGGTTCCACGCCAGGTTCCGTAGAGAGGGTGGTAGGTGAAGGCCGCCGAGGGCATCGAAGCGGGCGCTTGCGAGGTCGTACAGGCGCAGGACGGTGGACATGACGCAGGGGGTGCAGGAGCGGGTTTTTGGAGAGGCGGAAGGGTGGAGGGGATGGCCGCAGACAGTTGCTTTTTGAGTGGGGTGATGAAGTTGTTTGGGGGTGGCGAGGTGTGTTGACGGCGCGCGTGGTTTTGTAGTGGGAGTCGTAGAAGGTGAGTTTGGTGGCGCTGATGCTGCGCAGGGCGGGGCGATGGTTTTAGAGAACTGGAGTTTGGTCGCTGGATGTGGTGTTTTTTGGGGCATGGTTGTAGTGTTGTGGGTTGGCTGGTAGTGATGTGGATGTGGTAGTGAGGGTCTGATATGTTGGTGATTTGGGTTTTGTGGTAAGGTTGTAGTAGAACACGACGGGCTTTGAAGGCGTGGGTACGTCCTGATGGTGTGGGGTTGTAGATCGGGAGCGAGATGGCGGTAGAGTACGGGGAGGTGTGGCGTTTAAGTAAGCGAGTGGTGCGGTGAGAGGCTGCCTAGCTCGTTCACCAATCTTGAAAGTAAGGTCACATTGTTGACGAGTCGAACGGCCGGAGCGCTCGCGAACTCGTCTCAGCTACGACACGGCGTGCAATGAAACCTATCATGAGCAAAGACAATGAATTTAGCTATGGAATCGAACATGCGGTGAATTCACTATACCTGAGACCGCGTCCATGAGATGGTTTGAAGCGACGTAAAAAGTTCGAACGTTATTCAAACCTACTCTCCATCTCAGTCACTTCAGGCCGTCTTCCAGATCGGTCGCTCTCCATTGTAGATACTATGCCCCTCCGCTTGCATCGCCTTACCCGGCTTCGTTCTAAACCAGACCATGAAATGCGTACTGTGACCCCATTCGTCACACGTTAGGTGCCATTTCCCATGTGCAATGGCGTACCCTAGCTCCTCCTGGATTTCCGCTTGGCCGTAAAGATCCACAGCTCGCCCTTCGTCGCAAAATTTCCATTCCTCACCCTCGGGACCAAATCGAGGGATAGAGTCATTTTTCGTGCGATGTTCGCGGTCGTACTCCGGAAAGCACTTGTGTACAATCTTATCGGACGGTATTCCGGGTTGGGAACCAAAGGCTTCTAGTTCATACAAGTGAACTGCCCTCAGCGACTTCATGCCCATGATGGTGCGGAAGATGCCATGCCAGGAAGCATCACTCCTATAGCCCCAATGAAATTGTGATAAAACAAGAGTTTCGAGTGAGGGAGAAAGCATTTTCAGAAGCGCATTCAAGTCCTTTTCTTCCGGCGCGTAGTAGAAATCGACGACCAGGCGGGTGAGATTTGGTAGATTGCCTTGGCTGAGCAGATGTAGGGAGTTGACCCTGCCCTGCCCGTCGTGAACGGCGTTAAAGTAGTGCTCGATGATAATTTGCTCGAGATGTTCGGGAAGAACAGGAAGAAACTGCTGCAGCCAAGGGAGGGAAAAGCGATGCTCCCATCTCAGTAGGCTGATGTGAACGGCGCGAAGGAGTGGGTGGACGGCTTTCCAGTCACGACTATCCAGGTCAAATGGTTCTCTTTGGGGGACTTCATACTTTTCTACGTGCGGATCCCGGGCGCAAAGGTGAAGGTCGAGAAGCGGCCTGCTGATTCCGCTGGCGCGCAGGGCTTTAAACACAACGCCAAATTCGCGATAGGCGTGATCGTTGTCGTAATTGTGGAACTGTTGCAAGACTTTCAGAGTGCTGTGGTCCGCCTTCGAAGGGCGAAAGTAGGTTTTCTTAATCTCTTTTGCGCCTATGCTGAGCTTTGGCCGAAAGTACGGGTCGTAGCACATCTGACCCCAGGGTCCCACGCGGATCCACCGTAGGTTGGGTAGGCTCGCAAAGATAGCGGCCAGGAGACGGTGGTCATCCCCTCTGCTCTCAAATTCGTTCTGGGCCGCGAGTCGCGCTTTGTAGGACGTCCTCAAAGGCTCGACCGGGAGGTTGCTGCTGAGTCGTTCTGGGCCGATGGTGACATCCTGAACATGTTGTTGCAGTTCCTCTCGACCTGCAATCTCTTGGATAGCGTTGAGACTAGACGGTGATATCATTGCTGAGACGCTGTGGAGGTATCTTGAGCCGAAGATGTAGATGCTCTTCCGACGCAGCTCGCGGGAGGCGAGCCGCAAAGCTCGCAGGTCTTCCAATGTGCCATAGAGACATACCTCTTCCAAGAGCTCTTGTGGAAGAAGCTCTAATGAGGAAGTCATCCTGGTGTTGTGGTATTACAGATGGAAGAGAGATGAGTGCTGACGGATGGACGTTGTGTACAATGGTGCCCAGGATTCGACACTAAGCCTGAAATGGAGGACGACCTAAAAATACCCAGCCATACATCTTGCATACAACTAACTTTAATGTTACTTCTTGCTTGCATATATAGTTACCTCTCGTAACCTCGCGGAATGATGATGGGTGTGTTTGTCCACGTGATCTTCTTCCCCACTATACCCCGCGATTTGTCCAAATCGACAAGGGCCGCATCTCTTATGCCACTGCAAGTCCCAAATATAACTTCAACCTTATCCTGAAATATCAATGACCTCTGATAGTATCCACTAAGAGCACCTAGAGTTCATAAGCTCTATCTACACCCATCACTTTCATTGGCCGCTTCCCTAAATCCTTCCAAGGTCCCAAATTAGACCCCTTAATCCCTCAACAACCATCTATCTACATCCACCATGTCAAGTACACCCCCAACCCTTCTCGCCCTTCCCGCCGAACTGCGGAACCAAATCTTCTCCTACGTCGTCAATGGTCCCGATTTTTCCCGCGATGGTTTCCTCCACCGCAACCGCCCCGGCGGGATCTATCTTGACGACGAGCACACAGTTACCACGGCCCTTTCCATCCTTCTAACCTGCCGTCAATGTACGTGAGAGCCCAATCCAATCATCAACCCTTCTCAAAAATACCCTGCCCATCAATCCTCACACCCACCTTTCATTTCCTTCCAACTCTTCATCGCGAACCTTCATCAGCTAACCCCCCTCGCACCCCAGTCTACCACGACCTCGCCATCCCGGCCTACACCCACACGCACTTCCTCACGCGCGACCTCTACTCCCCGCTGCCCTCGCTCCTCCTCCCCCTCCCCGCGCCCCTCATCGCCTCCATCCGGAACCTCGCGTGGGTAGTCGGCCCGCGCCAACTCCGCTCGCTGGTGCAATGGCGCGCGCACCCCTTCGACGTCCCCATCCCGGACGGCGCCGTCGACCTCGCCGTCATCCGCACGCTGCGCCTGGACACCCTGACGCTCGTCCTGCACGCGAGCAGCTACACGCACTACGCGGCCGACTTCACGGCCGACCTGGTCGGGCTGCTGCGGCGGCTGCGGGGCGTGCGGCGGATCGTGTTTGTGCGGAACCGCGCGAACGTGCAGGGCGGGTTCGGGACGTGGTTTAATCGGCTGGTGGGGCTGATGCTGAAGGTGGACCACAAGGAGCGGTACGATCGCGTGCCGCCGGCGCTGGAGCGCGTGTGGTGGGAGTGGGGGTTTGATGAGGTGGGAGAGACGTTTGAGATGGTGGCGCGGGCGCCGAAGCCCGTGATGGGGGAGGAGGTGTATATGCGGATGGTGAAGCCGCTGGTGGATGGGTTGATGGCGCGGATGGAGCGGGAGGAGTGGGAGGCGGATCCGAGGGCGCGGAATGGAGTTTGAGAGGTTGTAGGGGGGTATGTTGCACTGGAGTGCATTCGCTGCGCTGACGTCTCGTTCAACGGCATGGTGTCGTCAAAAATGATCGAATGGCGCACTGGCGTTGGTTAGTCTAGTGGAAAGGTCCCGCTTAAGATACTTATATACGGGGATCGGATCCTCTGCTGCAGGATTGAGTGTATTGGGTACGTACTACACAGTACCTGATTGCTGTGAGATTCCAACAAACACATCACGTGATGACTCACAAACGACGATTCTCAGCATATTCGCTTTGGTTCATCGCTTCGGCCCATGGATAGCTTCTCAGGTCTCTGTACGAGGCATTCATTTCTGCGCTCCACCCTTTAGAATCTAGTCACCAGGTACCGCCGTCTGGGGCGGCCCAGCAAGCAGGTTTCCCAAGCTTTCAATTCCTATTCCTCTTATCGTACACGGCCGATTCCCCAACCGAAACCCACTCCGAACATACTCCCAAGTCCAGGAGCCGCAGCATATCCTCTTGCCCGCTCTTTACATATCAATGATAACCTTGAGCGCCTTATTCTCCGCCGCCGCCTGGAACGTGCCATACGCCTTCTCCATGTCCTTGAACGGGAACGTATGCGTAATCAGCTTGTCCGCGGGCAGCTTCTTCGCCGCCAGAAGCTTCAGCAGCATAGGCGTCGTCACCGCATCGACCAACCGGGTCGTAATCGCTAACCGTCGCACATTAGCATAGATGCCCCTCCTTCCGCCTCACCAAGAAGCAACAGGGCAATACTCACAAACGTTCCGATCCCACAACTTCTCCAAGTGCAGATCCGCCTTCACCCCATGCACGCCCACATTCGCAATCACGCCCCCCGGCGCAACCAGCTCCTGACACTGCGTAAACGTCGCCGGGATCCCCACAGCCTCAATCACGGTATCGCACCCCTTCCCCTCGGTAACCTCCCTCACCAATTCCTCCGCCTGGCCCGGCGTGCCCGTGAACTCCGCGCCAAACGCCCTCGCAACCGCCAACCGATTCTCATCCGGGTCAATCACAATCAGAATCCCGGGTGAATACAGCTGCGCCGTCAACAAGGCCGCCAGCCCCACCGGCCCCGCGCCCACCACCACGACGCTGGCGCCGGGCTCGACCTTCCCATTCAGCACGCCGCACTCGAACCCCGTCGGCAGGATGTCCGACAGCATGACCATCGTCGCCGGCTCGACGCCCGGCGGGATCTTGTACAGGCTGTTCTCCGCAAACGGGATGCGCACGTACTCGGCCTGCGTGCCGTCGATCGAGTTGCCCAGGATCCAGCCGCCCGACGCGCAGTGCGAGGGCATGCCGCGCCGGCAGTACGCACACGCGCCGCAGGCCGAGATGCACGAGATCAGCACGGGGTCGCCGGGCTTGAAGGCGGACACGCCGGCGCCCGTCGACTCGATGACGCCGACGCCCTCGTGGCCGAGGATGGTGCCGGGCGCGCACGTGGGCACGTCGCCTTTGATGATGTGCAGGTCGGTGCCGCAGATGGTCGAGTGGGTGACTTTGACGACGGCGTCGGTGGCGGCGCTGGCGGTGGGTTTGGGGCGCGTGGTGAGGGAGACGCCGGCGTTGGGGCCATTGTAGACGAGGGCGTTCATCGTGGATAGGGTGCGTGCGGACATGGAGAAGGATTTGGTGGGGAGGGGCGTGAGCGTGGCATGTTTGGCGGTGTTTCGCAACAGCGTGAAGGCCGAGGACCGAGAGAGCATTTTGATATTGAGAGGTGCAATTGGCATTAGTAGACGTGAGGTCGTTGAGGTAGGACGATGCAGGCCAAGGAGAGGTGTGCGACGGCGCGCGTTGAGGGGTTAAAAGGACGCGCACCGGCGGGGTCGGCAGACGTCACGGCAGGGGCCACGGTGTCGTGACCTGACAATCTGAGCCGAGTAAAGAGGCCATTGGATGGCGCCGTCGGATGTTGTGAGGCTGAGAGTGGAATATTGGTGGGGCCATCAGGAGATCTGTTAAGATCTGCGGAAGTTGAATAGTAGCCAACGAGTCGCCGAAAAACAGAGCAAAGAGTGTTTTTGATAAGGAAGTTAATGGCGGGGTAAGCATCCTGGCTATAAGAAGGAAGAGAACGCCCGCTGGAAATAGAGAATAGAGTGATGTGGATGAACTGGGTCCAGCATGAAGTATCAGGTGAGAATTAAAAGGTCACGTGATAAACACTAGATGCCGGCACATACCGGGCATGTCGCACATCCGTAAGCACTCCCTGATACACTCCTGGACACTTTGGAATCGACATTGGAACAAATTCTAGAAGGTATGGTGATGTGATGAAAAACTCCTTTAGCACCTGAAGACCCTCCCTCTTCAGATGTCTGCTCGCACCGGAAAATGGAAACATCTAGAATTGATCATGAGAGAAGAAGAAATTTCATGCGCATTGAATTGATAGAGATCAAATCCCAGATGCCGTTGAATGCTGCATTTGAAGTTGTAACGCCGTAACTCCTACGCTATGCAAAACATCGTGGTTCGCCGCTACTTGCTTCACCAACTGTCGAAATTGCCGAAGCCATCAGACTTGACTTTCTTCTTGGCCGGCTGCTCCACTTCATCCCAGTGCCCAATGATCTCGTCTTCCGCCTTGGACGCTCCGCCATCTTGCATCGCCGCTTTGAGGTATTTCCCTACTCCCGGTCCACCTCCTGCAGCTTCGACTTTTCCGTCGGGTCTAATCCTCTTCCCCGTCCATGTAGTCTTATCGTCCTCTCTTCCTCCTTGTAGCCGGATCTCCTCCTCTTCCCTCTCCTTGTCCTCCTTTTCCGATCGCTCCTTTCGAAACTCCTCGAATGGATCCACAAAAACCACGACATCCAGAATCATGAGATCCTCTTCCGGCCTATCTTTCTCTCCTGTCTTAGCATTCTCCATGGCTGTGAGAGTGGTGTCCAGCCCTCCAACAACCTTGGCAAAGATGGAGTGCTTCCTGTCCAGATGCGATGCTTGCCGATACAGGATGAAAAATTGCGATGTGTTCGTGTTCTTGCCCTTATTCGCCATGCTTATAACTCCCCTTGCGTTGTGCAATAGCGGTCCTTCGAGCTCATCGTTGAATGGCTTGCCCCAGCAGCTCTGACCACCCTTTCCTGTGCCAGTTGGATCACCGCCCTGGATCATGAAGTTCTTAATATTCCGATGGAATAGTGTGCCCTTGTAGTATCCCTTTTTCGCCAACTGTACGAAATTCCACACGGCTTTCGGGGCGAATTCAGGGAGGAGTTCGATGTTGAGGTCGCCAAGGGACGTGGAGATGCGCGCGTATCCTTTCTGCTTTACGCGCTTTGGTCGCAGCATGTAGTCTTCTTCGGACAGGACGGCGCGCTCGGCCGAGGTATGTGGCGTCCAGCCGGTGCTGGTGAAAGACGCGGCAGCTTTGCCGGTGGTGTATTGGGCGGCATTGTAAGGCTTCGGTTTCGATCCTTGCGCTGCGGAGTGTGTCGCGGTCGCATTCTTTGCTTTCGCAACGGCAACGGCATCATTGCTGGCCTGAGCCTTTGCCTGCCTGTCTGTGCGAGCTTTTGCGACTGCTTCCTTCGCGCGCAAAATCTTCCCAGCACTCCCGAGCGCGTCCGCGTTTACGTTGCTCTCCTCGGGAACCTGCGCCGAAACCTCCCCATCCTTGATATGTTTGAATGCGCTCAGATCCCGCGACTCGATATTTTGCGGATCTTGCAGCGTGATGATATCCTTGCGCGAGAACTCGTCATCGCTGACCAGATCGCGCCAGTTCTTCGCCTTGATGTTCAGCCGCTCGACCGTGTCCCAGGCAAAGACATTCCCGGTATTCTTCAGCGTGACAATGTGAGTATTATCCGTGAAGACCTTGTACGTGACCGGGTCCACGTACTCGTTGTCCTCGTTCTTCGCGAAGTTGAGGGTAATGAGGTCCGCGCGTTTCAGCGGTGAGCCGTCAATGGGGTTTGTGCCATGCTTCTGGAGCCAGGTGAGGATATGGGTGAGGTCGAAGATAGTGCCTGCGGCGGTGCAGACGGGATCGGTGAAGGGCTGGAGGGAGACGGCGCAAAAGTTGAAGGGTAGCCGCTTGAACGAGGAGCCAACGGCCTTGGACTTTGACGCGTTGAAGCCGCGGCTGGTGCCGAACGAGTCTTCAGAGGCCCATTCCGAGTGAGTGATGTAGAGCTTGTCGGTATTTTTGCCCATGATGGATGGCTGGAGGAGTGGTTGAAATGTGATCGCGATGCCAATTTCGAGATTCTTCGGCGTGGGTTCTTCCGGCCGGCCTTGGCGTGTTCATCTGTGGCCTGATGGGCCAAGGGGCATCGTTGTATCCATCTCAAGCTCTCGTCGACCCAACATCGACCAATTCACTGTCGATGCGCCCGAGAAGCCCAGCGCTGCAAACTGTAATCCTCTAGCTCCGCCACCCTCATTTTCGGACTGCAAGTCGCGAAGGATACAACTTTGTCTCAGGCTTGCCATTGCGCATGTGAGCATTCTGTTTTCGTCGTCACACTATTTCGAACACATTGCAGCCCTAGTTCGCTTCCCTTATGCGAAACCAAGTGCTTGTTATTTATGCATTGTCTTTGATGGCAACTGGAATGTCTTCCCGATCCAAGGTTTAATGTCAATTGCCACACTGTCTGTGGCGCTGCTCACCAGCCACACTTTATCTGAAACAGCCCCCAGAACTAGCCAAGCAGACCATCTCAGGCTGCACTTCACGTTCCTGATGTCTCTCAACACCTCGTGAACTGTGGCCCGTCGTCAAACGCATACCGGCAGATGACCACCAGTGCCTAACATATGCGAGCCGTGTTCTCAAGCATCCCAGGAAGACCATTAACAATGGACGGCATGCCATCACCTCATCCCCACAAAACCTGCACTTTTTGTAACGATCCTATATACGGCACTCTCGACGGGCTAAATCATTTCCTCGCCCATCGTGCAGCATGTCGCTTTCCACCTTATGGCCGGGCCTCCAGGGTATTTTGTAGACTTGACTCGCTGTTGCACTCCGAGTCCGAGCAGAGGTTACGAGCAACACAGCGTACACAGTACTGCTTTGAGAGGACTACCACTTTCTGGAATGGTGTAGGCCCAGAAGTCAGGTTTCCTTTTGGTCTACTAAAGCACCGCCCACGTGCTCTCACCCGGCCACCATCGCCGAGCAGACCATCCAACACCAAGCAAAGCAACAACCCGCAAGTTCAGTCGCCGCTCTTTTCGAGACTGCCTCTGGAGATACGGAAAATGATCTATGAAGAAGCAATTGGAAAGTCAGTTATTCATCTTGAGATCAGAGATCACAGATATGTGGTCGGTCATGCACTGTGTCCTGAACCTAAGTCTGGCAAGTGTGGCTGCCGGTACTGCAGGTACTTGACATGCAGACGGATAAGAAAAACGGCGAATCCGTTGCCGTATCTGTTCAGTCATACACTGTGTCCTGAACCTGAGCAAGGCAAATGTGGCTGCCGGTACTTGAAGCGCAGAGGGGCGAGAAAAACGATGAATCCGTTGCCGCTACTGCTATCGTGTAGAATGATGTAAGAGCTTTCCTTAGTTCCTACGCTGGCAAGAGAGTTCATCTGTCATCGTACTAGAGGCTCAAATCTGACATCTTCTTAGCTACTCGGAAGCTATAGATCTTCTCTACTCGTCCAACTCGTTCGCTTTTCGCCATGACGCAGGAGGACCGCTCGTCATCCTCCCAGACCTTCTGCTTCCCCAACGCTTTCACGCTATTCGCTCTCTTTCCCTCTTCTGGGTGCCCGACTTTTGGGTCAGTCTCGACCCACCTTCACGCTTAACAGAAGAGTGGGAATTCGCCTGGAAGGTCATTGCGTCCATGAAAGGCCTGCAAACCGTATACGTTGACCTGGCACAGGACGGATTGATGCGGCCTGATCTTGAAAGGTTGCAGGAATTCAAAGCTCAGATCATCGAGCCAGTTAAGGCTATCACCACGCCGTTGAAAGCATTTCGGATGGTCTGGCCGCACGAAGGCTTTCCGAAGACGGTGGAAGTGGGAGGAAAGGTGTGGGAGATTGAGACGCTCGACAAGGCAACGATGTGGGTGGATGCTACTTTAGGGCGGATAAAGAAATTGGGTTATACCTAGGTATAGATTAATTAGCCCTCGGAAAACGTCCGGAGGAGAGGGAGTCTACATAGCTATACTCCTTCCTTCGGTAGGCTAATGCGTACGAACCTAGGTAGCGTCAATACTATCAATAGAACTTCTACTGGTTTCAACAGTGGCGTCATCGAGGTTCTAGATGGTAAGGCGATTCCAGCTAAATCTCTCTCCTCTCTCCGAGCTATCTACCCCCACCTACACACCATCCGCCCCTCTGTCTACAAAGGGCGCCTACTAATCCCAGATTCCTATCCACCGGGAACCCAGGTTCAGTATTTCCAAAACGGAGTCTCGAGGCTGAATCTCCTCGACCACTGCCGCCCGCTCCACCTCAGCTACGATTGCGAAGACCTGATCAGTGCTCCTCGTGTTTTCGCGGCGATAGTTCTGCTCTAGGTCGTGCTACTCGTTACGTTGCTGTCAAATTGCCGTGGGGATGGGATTGATCGCGAGGGGAAGAGGGATGAGCAGGGAAGCAGCTGCTGATGGGGTATCGGCCGGATACCGGTCATCATAAAAGGGGGAAAGGGGGGGGGGGGGAGCGTGAGAGTCGGAAAGAACACTCATCTGCGGATGGTTAGTAGAGTCTTCAGCTACACGGTGAGGGACTATTTACTAGGAAGCAAGCTGATATAGCCCAATAGCGCCGAACAGCGGTCAACCCGTCCCCTTCAATCCCAACTCCTTTTCACCTCTGCCCACACCTCCCTCAAATCAATAACCGGTCTCGGCGATGTGTCCAACGCGTTCGTACAAAATGTGGCCGTATCATCAAAATGTTGCATAGGCGACTGAGCTGATTGAGCTGCCTGGAATCGTTGTGCTGCGTCCATCCTCAGAGCATGAACGAGCCGTTGTAGAGTGATATACTTTCGGAGTAGGTCGTCACTCACTCCTGCGTGCTGCGGATGGAGCTTCTGGCGATAGAACTGAAGCCCATGCGGGCAGACCTGCAGGAGGTGCGGCCGAAACTCGACATCCACCCCCGCCCAGAGTCGAGCAGCGTTCACCTCATAAAAGCGTAGCATCGTTCTGAAAGCGGCCACAACCCCCTCGAAAGCGCCTTCTTCAGTCACAGACCCGGTCCTACTGAGCAATTCCTTTTGCAGCTTGCAGGCCATACCGTGCCAGGCCACTGTCTCCGTATCGAAGATCACTGTGGCCTTTCGTACAGTAGGAAGATGCCATTTGAGCGTCAACTGCCGAAACAGCAAATAATATAAGGGACCATGCCCGGTTCGATCGAATTTTACGTGCCCAATCTTGAATTCGACGGTCCGCATGAGCTGAGCGGCGGAAGGCGCGATTTTGTAGTCCGCCCACGGTAAGTTCATGACCTTGTCAAAGCAAAAGACGTTCTCTTTGTAAAAGAGCTGCTGCGCATCGGCTGTAATCTGGCGGTTAATGGTGAAGAACTCGACGACGGGCGAGTCCATTTTCTCCATGATGGCGTTGGAGTCGTGGATGAGGTAACGCGGGGCCTGGATCTTTTTTTGACGGCTTTCTGTCTCGTCATCTTGCATCCGGGACCACCTGGGAAAAGGTTTTGCGCCCGCTGGCGCAAAGAGCGCGACGTGGCCCACCATGCGTTTCGGGAGCGCGACGACGCCGGCGCGGTAGATCTCGTGGCGGATCTCGGCGGGGACGTCGAGGAAGGAGAAGGTGTGGAGATCCGCCTTGGACGATGGCTCCCATTTGATGATCGTAGCCATGATGGATGTGCGTGGGATTTTCGGGTGGTGTTGTGCGGCGTTATCTTGCGGTATGTGGTCTGTGGTGAAGGTTAGCACATTTAGATAAGAACACGTTTCGAATAAGTATATTTGTGTGCGGTACATGTCCCTTGGGACCTTCGAGCGTCGGATCCATGGTTCGCGGACCCACCTTCCACATCAGTCACGTGATATCTACATCGCGCATACCCCATTACAGTTCTGCATGTGGTGCCTCAGTCAGTCCAAAGACCGCTCCAAACAGTATACTTTGAATTTCTAAGAGCTCGCTGAAGGACCCCCAACACTGGCAAAGCGGTGTCCGCAGTACCACCATCTCCTATCCCCTATCCACCCCCTACGCCTCAAACACCCACTCATACTCCACCAAAAGCACCCTCCACGCCCTCTTACTCCACTCCGTCCACGCAATATTCCCCCACCGCGTGCGCCCATCATGCCACGGAAACCGCCGCTCCAGCCCCAGCGTGCCCGCGCAGTTCCAAATGCTCAAACTATGCCACAGCGACACGCTGCTCGGCGTCGCCGCCCCGCCCCGTAAATACACCATCAGCGCCTCCAGCTCCCCCTTCGCCGCGCCAAGCTTCCGCAAGATGATCTTTTTCACAGGCGGCCGCACCGCCACGACCGACGCAAGCAGCGCTGCGAGCGGGTACGTCCGGAACGCCGCCGCGCGCGCGCCGTCCGCGAACTCCATCCCGAACATCCACCTCTCGATCCCGGCGCAGGCCAGCGCGAGCGTCTCGACGTTGACGACCCCGAGGCCGACGGGGGGGTTGAAGAGGCCGCGGTGGTCGAGGCGCATGTACGCGGCGTTGGCGAGGCGGTACTCCGGCTGCATGACCAGCGCGCGCAGGTCGGCGGCGAAGTTGTCTGGGTCGGTGCGCGCGAGGAAGAACGGCCATTTGTTGCCGTTTAGGGGCGGGTGGTTACGGCTCGTGTAGGCGAAGACGAGCTCCGGGGTGTGCTCGAAGGACCAGGTCTTGTCGAGGTGGCCTTGGTCGGCGGCGAGGTAGCCGAGGGGGCGGTAGTTGACGAGGGTTACGGCTAGTTCGATGTGCTTGATGTTGGGTTTAATTGTGCCTAAGTTTGCGATGCGGGAGAGGTCGAGTTGGGGGTAGAGGTGGGTCCAGGTCGTGCGCTCTTTGATGGCGAATGTGTTCTTTGAGTACACGGCGGAGCCCTCGTCCTGCAGCTGTTTGCATACGCGCAGTATGGCGGGATGGAGGACGCTGCGTCGCGTGGTATCCACTGGCTGGGTCATGGATGGACGCAAGAGGTAGTCGAGGATGTGAAGCCGGACTTCTTTAGGAATTTCGAGAAGTCGTGCACGCTGTGGGCCAAATGAAAAGCGAGAAGTCAACAGGTCCCTGTACTGTAGTGACGAATCGGGGATAAAATGGAGCCTCCTCGTAGGGCTTGTCGAGGAAGACCCTATTGTTCGGCCAAGTTTGGGTCTAATACCAAACGTTTCGTTCCGCAACATCCACCCTGAGCCTATCCAGTCTCCAAAGCTTACGTCCGTTTGTTCCACAACAATACCGGTGACTAGTAGCGCCACATTATGATTTCTGGAGTCAAGAAGAGGCCTGTCGAATTGTGCCCGCGTGGCATTCAACGCAGGTAGCCATGTCAATCCCGGGGTTGCTCCAGCCCAGAACGTACCACGGCCTCTGACAAAGAGAGCATCCTGTTTGTCATTCCAGACGTGCATTGGCGGGTCGTCAATAACCTCAATGTCCGTGAAGAGAATGCGCTTCGAGGGACCCGGCGTAGCATACGGAGAGCTAAGGTTTATTACTAAATAATTGCCGAGCATCTTCAGCAGTGTATGCAAGAACCAGTCGGAGGCGTTCAACGAGCTGTTATGTGGTGTTTTAGTAGCCAGCGGGCTGTCCATTTGGAACGCAAACCAGGTGCTGATGGATTTCTTAGTATGAGAAGGAAGTGACGCCGCCGGTGGGCGAAAAGTCTCTCCTCGAGGTCGTCCGCTGTACATGTCAACATAGGCCCAATCAGGTTCCTTGGCCCTGCTCGTCGTGCGCGCTGAACAAAACGCGATACTATCCTCGACCTGATCCAGGATGTGTCGGAGCAAGATTCGGCTCCTGTAGGGAACCACGCCAACAGCCAATTTGTCGAACTCTGCCTCAATCTTCTCAGCTATTGGATGCGGGGTGTGAACGGCTTCTTTTTGTTTCGGGCGACCCAGAATTCCATAGAGTCGACCTTCTTCGTAGTCCCGCATTCGAAGCTCTTCAAACGAAACGTCTTTGAAAGCCTCGAAGGCAGTGATGCTTTGAAGTTCTTCACGTTCCAAAGCCATAACCCCGTGATAGTTTGGCTGTGAGCAGCATGGCACCTGTCGTCTAACACGTTCGCTATGCGGCGGGGGAATCGGCTGGTCCAGACGACCGAATCGGTATCCTAGGCTGTATTCAGCCATCCTTAGCTCCTCGAACGAAAGATGGCGATGGAAAGGCCGCGCAGTGATCGACTGGAACTCGTCCACGTCCCATATTATGGCGTGCTCGCAATAATTTACGTCGTCCGGTATCTTCAAAGCTGGACTGCGGGGACGCATGTCGAAGCCTATTTTTAACGCAAACACATCCTGCTTGCATCGTTCGAGGACATCCTGGTGTTGCTGCTTGAGGTGGTCGACCACGTAGCCGCCGGTCTGCAAATGCTTTGGTCCGCAATACTCGCATAGCCATAGCTTCTTATCGAACCCGTTCTCCCCCAAATCGACATGCGTGTCCCACTGCCTCAAGATGTCTTCGAAAATCTCATTCACCGGCAGATCCGTAAGGTCGCCAACAACTGATTCGCGCCTCAATAATAGCGGGCCTTGGCCATCGATGTAATCCGTGCCGGAGGGTACCAAGTATCCTTTGAATTCCACAAGCTCGTCGATTTTCGGGGCATGTTTCGGTGGTCGGGGTAGTGCGTTCTTCGCAGCACTCCCAAATTGGCTCTGCAAGGTGTCGTGATATCGAGTCGCACGAAAAGGGCTAGACTTTGGCGGTAAGTCTGCTAGCGGATATTTCAATAGATTTCGAACGGCCGTATTCTTCGCGATTGCCGCGTGCGGCCTCTCGGAGGTGTCGGGTTCGCGGTGAGCCCGGATGTTGAGCATCGGCAGGTCAAGGATGTCGGATTCGTCAGAGGCCATGGCTACGGGTGAGTATGTGAGTTTGTATGTGTGTTGCGCTAGAGACACAGGTGTGGGGTGGGAGCCGTTGAAGAGTAAGAGGAATGGTTGGAGAGGGGGTGAGCATCTCACAGAGATGTAGCTCAGATGCGGCTACGCCATCGATTCACCAACCGTGAAGTGCCTGCGTGTCACGCCCTCTTTTAATCCGCCTTGGGGAACAGGTGAATTACTCCACCCGCCACCCATATACCAGCGACTCCGCTGAAACACGTATACTGTTTGATAATTCGAAACAGATGGGGCGACTCAATTTGGAGCAGCTATACGTGATTTTGAGGATCGCGTGCTTCCCATCTCGAGTACAACGCGTTCTTTATGAGGCAGTCGACATTATAGAAAGAAGAGGAGGATGAGATCGGGATACAGAGAGAAGGATTTCGCAGATGCCTAGTTCTGTATACACCGTTCTGCCGCTGCTTGAGATGCCCCGATACACCTTTGCGGCTAAAAACTGAATAGCAGTTTGATATTTGAGCAACGAAAATACACCTACGCCAACCTCCCTTCCCGAGGCCATACTCCCATTTCGCTCCAGAATCTCCTCGAGTCAAGCTTCCTTCCCAGTAGCTCAGGAGCCCTTGGTAGGGCCTTCACCCCGGTTTCTACCATCAGCTCGCCTACCCATTCGCAATATGGCGGCGTTTCCTCATCTGCGTTTGTTTTGTCGTCTTTCTTTCCTCCCCATGCCATTGTAAGATCCCACCAATCATATACATGCAGATCCGCAATGATAAACCTCCTCCCTTCTATCCACTTCGGGCCACCCTCCGCCAGCCTCTCTGTGACCGCCAGGATCGCTCTCGCGACATCAGCGCCGTGGATGAAATGCACGCAGCCCTTCACGCGGACTTCCTCTTTCGTCTTTACCACTCTCCCTAGCCACCTCGCGGGAACCCTCTCCCCTCCATATAGCCCGGCCAGGTTTAGGACCACCCCACCGAGGCCTCGCAGCTCGTCCTCGGCAACAGCACGGTTATTGGTCGTATCGTAAGGCGAGTTCTCGTCTGCCCAGCCGCCTTCTCCTGCACGCGCGCTCTTCTCGTTCCATATACTAGTCGCGCCCAGCTGTATCCACTTCGCTTCCTTGCCGTGGATGCTCTCGTATAGCCCCACTAGGTGCTTACTCTGCCCCGTTCCGACGAGAGGGAACGTCACGAGCACGACCTTGGCTTTGGGCAGCCGCTCGTATGGAGCTTTGTCGGAAGAGTCAGGGTCAAAGCGGAAAGGGATGGTGTCGTCGTGGCCCGAGGTCGTGGTCGCGGCATAGGAGACGTGCGCGGAAGAAAGCAGCGGGAGGAGGAAGGTAGAAGTCCAGCCGGCTCCGAGGATGAGCAGGTCAACAGGGCAAGAGGGAGATGGGCGGAGCATTTTGATTAAGATAGATTGTAGGTAATTGGATGTATGGTGAGAGGGAGGAGATGGGACGGGAGAGATGGGATGGAATGGATGTCGTGAGGTCATGGAGATGGACCCTGCCAAGTCCGTAGGGCTGAGGATCGGACGGAACGACTGTGGGGCCGAGATCGATTCATCTTAAAATAGAGTAGTACCACAACCTCACTCCATCCTGCCTTTGCATTAATTGGAAGAGTCGATCTCTACCTTATTTGTGAGCACGTTTGGATATCCGGCATACCTAGCATCTAGGAAACTACTGGAATCCGCTTATTCTACGCGAAGGCAAATGGCGGATCCCCTGAGCGCTCCTGATTGACACTCAAACGCGTTCTCGTCTTGTTCAACACCTCGTTCAAACTGCACACGCATAGAATGGCATGTTTGATATCAAGCATCTTGCTTTTGTTCATTCACACAATGAGGTCAATATAGATAAGATTTGTTCATCTCAACTTCAATGCCTCCTATCATGGATGAAAACGGGATGCCAGGAATTCAGCTTTTGGCAGAGTATGAGACCAATCTGACGTCCAGTCAACTGCTCGGCATGGCTCTCAGTCAGTTCCATTTCATCCAAGATTTCAACACGCTGACGGAATGATTAGGTCGCGCTCGATGGCTTTACGCTCCCGCCAACTCAAGCCATTCTCTCCATGTTATCACGGGGCGAAACCCCTCTATCATAGCTGACGGATCACTCCACGGTGAATGGTGGGCTTCAATCGAGGAACGGTGGATCATGAATGGTGAGACGGTTTCGAAGACGTGCTGCGGTCCTGTCAAAGCGTCATCCAGGTGGGGAGTTGCTGCATCTCTTCTAGTTCAGCTAGAGACCAAAATTTACAAGGTCAAATTCGAAAATGAGTCTTCTGGAGAGCACCGTTTCAAACTTGGAGATTGATCAGTGGAGGGAGATCGTAGTGCTGGGATTTTCGTGGAAGGAAAACTTTTCAAGCAATCAATCTAACAAGTAACTCGACACACGTGCGTGCATTTGCTAGAAACCCCAACCCCAACGTCCATCAAACTTACACGAGAACTATATATAGAAAGCTCCTACTCACCCTCGCAGACATCACTCTTCATTCGCAATTGATAAAGCGCGCAACGGAATATCATCACGATGTCGAGTAATCTCACTTCATCCGCCAGGGACGAAAGCACTAATGAAGTAATGGAGATGATCAGCAGTAAGTATCTTCTCTCTAACGCAAGACCTATCTAAAGGTGACTCCACAGATAACGCAAAAGTTCTGTTTAGACATCGTGGCACGATCGAAGTGGCCTCTGCATGGCATCCGACGGACCCGGATGGCACAGACACCCCCGGTTGTGGAAGCTGGAAAGTTATTGTGGTCGCTATCGATGATCCCGCCTTCGGGACTAAACCAGAGGGCGGGATTCATCTTGAGTCCAAGGGTCACGCACTGAGAAGAGAAGCTGCTGTCGAATTATTGAAAAAGATGGAGGAGCAAGTTTCGGACCTGTACCGTTTGGAAGGGCATTGACGGAAGCGGTCGTCATTGGGCCACATCTGACAGCACATTGTTCTTGTACTGCGGGACAAAACGCGGAAAGCACGTAGTTGGGTTTCTTTGACAGCGACACAATGGCTTTGTATTCTCCAAATGAGGACGAAAAGATTGCTCAGTTTTTCAAACTCGTGGTTTCACTCCCCGCAAACACCGTCTAGTCACCCTCAAATTTGTCCACTGCTAAATACAACTATACACAAGCTATTCGCGATACCTCCTGCGTCTTAAGATTCCAAGATTAGTAATCGGATTAAGCGTTTCTCAAGATTGATGATGGTCGCCGTTTGCAATAGATGCTACAAGTCCCATTGCGTTTAATGCCCCAACTCTTGCGGCTGAGATCTGTCTTCTCTCCAACCGCCCACTAAAATGTAAAACCCGCGCCCCTCCTTGAGTCCAAATGTCCCTCTCTAAAGTATATACCAAGTCTTACACCAACCCTTTTTGCAAAGGCCACAAGTCCGGAAGACCCCGTGGGACTAGGTGAGCGATGATTATTATGATAATCTTAACCTTACTAGTCAAGCAGCCTCTGCTTTGGTTCACAATTGCTTCTGCAGTTTTCAGCGAGGAAAGGACGCACTCAGTCCCGAGACTTAGGCAAGGGGCTACACAAGGCGTCTTTATTAAGAGCATAAGCTCGTATAAGATGTGTCTGGGATATGAATGAGATAAAGCCCTTTGTTCAAGAAATAGCAATGGAAAAAGCTGGTTGAGTACCGATAACCCCATTTCTTTGAAGATAATACGACAGGTTCGGAAAGAGATTCTCTGTTCCCTCATTGCATATGCTCGCTAGCGACTTTCAGTTGCCCCTCCAGCTTTATCAGCACGTCTTAAATTTCTTCAACTATTTAAAGCGTCAAACAAGGTGGTACTGTGACTTTTGCAACTAGTGATTTTATGAAGCGTGCCGCGCCCTGCTCCCCTACAATCAGCCCCTCCCACTCCTGTGCAATTCGGAGCAATCCACAAGGGTGTAACCGGAGCGGGTTAGCACCCACCCGGTAAGCGCAGCCAAGTTGCCGCATAAATTTAGGCCACCGGTAACCGTAGCCCCTCTTCTAAAGTCCGAGCAGGTTTCTAAGCAATGCCACGTTCTAGCGTATTCTACCTCCATATCAATAAGTATACAAGGAAATTATATAGTAAGGCGGTGGGTGGGGAGGAGGGTTAGTAAACAAATTATCTAGTAAACTAGTTGTAGCAGCTTAACTACAGCCTCGTGCCCGTTTTGGGCCGCCCATAACAGCGGCGTCCGGCCATGCTCCTCGTCCTTGGACTCAACGTCGGCCTTGCCTTCCAGCAGAAGCAGCTTAACTGCAGCCTCGTGCCCGTTCTCGGCCGCCCATGACAGCGGCGTCCGGCCATACTCCTCGTCCTTGGACTCAACGTCGGCCTTGCCCTCCAGCAGCAGCAGCTTAACTACAGCCTCGTGCCCGTTCTCGGCCGCCCATAACAGCGGCGTCTGGCCATACGTGTCGTCCTTGGACTCAACGTCGGCCTTGCCCTCTAGCAGCAGCAGCTTAACTACAGCCTCGTGCCCGTTCTTGGCCGCCCATAACAGCGGCGTCCGGCCATACTTGTCGTCCTTGGACTCAACGTCGGCCTTGCCCTCCAGCAGCAGCAGCCTAACTACAGCCTCGTGCCCAAAATATGACCCTACTATTAAACGATTTGTAAAATGAGGAGTCTTGTCGTAGGGATGGACTAGAGTACAATATATAGAGAACCAAGTTTGGAATCTCTGGCTTTGTGTGTCACAAGTTTTAAGGACCAATTGCAATATTCCGTTTGCTGCTCTTTTTTGTGCCTTTTGGAAGTGGGCAGCCCAGTGGCTCGCAGCGTAGCCTAGGTAGTGATGTGTGTCTGTTCGCTGGCCGTCTGCGAGTATTTCCTCGGCTCGTAATTCGCTTTCCATGTCCAAACTACTGCTGAATTCGGTGAAAAGGAGATAAGTAATGCATGTTCTTGCCATAACAAGCTCTGACACAGCCGGCTCAATAGAGTATTTCCACACACCGCTGGTTGTCTCGGGTTTTGCAAGGAGAAACTCCTTTGCCGTCTGATGGATTAAATAGACTCTTCGGTCTATCACATTGACGAAGAGACCGCAGAGATATCTAAGTCTAGTTTTGAACCTGTCTTCGGGCTCGAGGTCAAGCTCCTCGTATGACCTATGATTATCTTCCAAAGCCAGTGCGATGTTCATCTCCTGTACTGTAAGTGGCCTAGCAGCGGAGACGACAATACAGAGAAGCTTTCGTGCTTGGTCTTTATTGCCGCTCCTTTTGAGGATGTCCTCGTATGTCTCTTCTACCGTCTTAGGGAGGGTTTTGATGGATCGCATCAGGGTGTTCTTGGTAACACGTTGATTAGGTGTTTGAACAATCCCTTCGAAGATAAGTCGCAACCACAGATACGTCCGGTGAGGTATGCTTAAAAGCTCATTTTCCAGGGCCGATTTTTCCGACTCGTCGAGCTCCAATTTCGGTCCAATCTCCTTGTGTACTTTGAAAGTAATAACGCGATTGATCTCTTTACTGATTTGATTCGATTCCTCCTCACCTCGAAGTCGGACGGTGGGTAAATCCATCGTTAGTTCAGTAAAATGGCGTTCGATTTCGAAATAAGGACGACTGGTAGCTAGGAATTTGAGCCTAGATGAAGTTTTCTCGGATGCTTGGCCGTTGTAGAACTTGTTCAAGGCTTTGATGACATTCCGTCTGCCCGTTTCTTCACATTCGTCGAGAGCATCCAAGATACAGACAATTTCTCCGGCTTCAGGGTCAGTAGCGGCGCTTGTGAGGATATCCCATAGCTCGTGAAAGTTTTGCTGCAGTTTGGTCCCTTGGCTTTGGTAGGCTGGAATAGCGTGGCGGATAAGAAACCTCTTTTGTATGAACAATTGATGCAATAGAGCGCTAACTGCATCTGTCGCACTTTTCTGCTTGACGTCGTCATCCTTAAAGAAGAAGTAGCACATAGCACGTGACTCGGTACTTTTCAGGTCTACATCCACAAGAAACTTTGATAGAACTGATTTTCCACACCCTGGATCTGCCGATAGCCAGAGTATACTCGAAATTGTGCTCTGCATCCAAGTTTTGAAATATTGGTGTGTCAGAAACCACTCGCAGGTTCCTTCAATTCGGTCCGGATTTCGTTCTTTGTGGCTTTTGTATGGTGAAGTATATAGCAATTGCTGGCATTTGATTTCGATTTCACCCCAAGGTTTGTCCGTGGGTCTACTTATTTGATCTGCTGGAAATATGAGGATGAAAAGTTAGCGAGCAGATTCTTAATTAGTATTAACGGAAGAGTAATGGTATTAAAGACCGATGTAAAATCATGCATACATTCTCGTGACTGCAAATTCTTTGCGCACAGTTCAAGCTGTTTCTTGTGTTCTTCCGCCGCCAAGTATCGCCTGGTGGCCGCAACAATGCGAGGTCTTGCAGCAGCGTCCTCCAAGCCTATATCTTCCAGACCAGATAGTACGTTGAATCGAAAATAGCGATGCTCAGAATGTAGTTCCGTGTGGTGGCGAATGAAATCCCTGGCCGTTGATTCGGTTTCAGTTGCTTGACTTTTCAAAGTGTTTCCTATTGCCGCAAGATTGCGCCCAAAGGGCTTTACAGTTGGTATGCCTGTGCCAACCGACACGAAGCATTGCAAGTTATCTCTTAATGCCCCTTCCGATTTCCAGACATCTTCAGCTTCTGCCCATACCTGGCGGACTGGATTGTTTGCGCCTGTTGCCCCATCTAGGAACGACTCTTCATCGGGACCGATTTTGATAGGTTCGAAAAAGGTCGACGCAGCTGACGTAGCGCGAGCAGCTTGCCATATTGTTGTGGAGTTCAAGAGGTCTTCAGGCCATCGAGGGGATGCGTAATTGGCTAGGATTGTCGTGTCATCGGGCATTGACTCGCTCGTCGCTGTCACGAAGCTTTTCTAGGCGTTAGTATTGGTCCTTGCATGAGAATCAAACAGGTCATACACTTTACACTTTGGATCATCTTCCTTGAGGAGTGCGTCTTCAAGTTCTTTATCTCCGAGGGACTCGTCCTGGGGCTGCCGTTTCAGCGTTGAAAGTATGATTCGTTTGATACCTCGTTCGAGTGCATCCGTGTCAAAGCGCGCTTCAAGAGGCCAATTCCACGGGAGACTCAAAGTGGGTTTTACTCCGTATTACTCAGGTTGAAAATTGATGTGAACTCTGTCTTATTTCGGGGGCCCGAAGGCCAAACTATATACTACGTAGGAAGTGACTGTATGCATAGGCAGAAGCACTAATTGGAGGCAGCAGTAGGCAGCATTAGGCAGGGTAGGCCACCGTACCCCAACCCCTCTCTGTAGAAGTTGTAACTGGCTAGGCATGTAGGCAGCTACTATGCCAGCAACTCCAAGTCTGTACGTAGGTGACCGTGAACCGTATGAGTTGTTGATCCTAGGTTGTAGCTGTTACAACCCGAGTGTATTCCTTGACTCGAAAAGCTTCGTCGGATAGTTCGCGGTAGGCAGCGCGACACTCTTGGATGCTCATGTGCAGGCGTCCGAGCATGATTGCTATTAGGCTATGCTACTTAGTTGACCGGGCCCGCTAAAATGAACTTGTACAGCATTTACCCTCCAGTGCTTGTGCCCCCTATCATGTCAAAGTAGTCACATGGTTTCGGCGGGTTCTTCTGATCTACCTTGCGCATCAACTCCTCGAGGATGCAGAGCGATGACAATCCTCGCACACCGCCTCCGTCGAGCGAGAGAAGACACAGTTCTCTCCCGTGTCGCGGTCGCGATGAGGCAGCCATCTCTTGCATATTGCATGAGCTCGGTAGCTATTAAAGCGAAGAGAAAAATGGAAGAGACGATGTGCCTGATAAAGGTCAAGTTTCACGCTGCCGCCTGGAACCCCAGGGAGAGGGTGGCTACCCCGCACCGACTGAATCCTCGTGAAGCCGCCTTAGCTAGCGAATGATCGTAACAGGAATTCCAAGGCAGCCACCGATCAGCTCAGGCCCCCGTTTTACTATGCAGAGCAACATGTGGCGCGGCTCATATCTATGTACCACCGGAAATGAGACCAAGGTTCCGTCACGTGCCCAATATAACACCAAAATTGCACTAGACTTATATCACGTGACGGAATCTTAGCCTTATTTTTGGTGGTAGATCACCGCTCGCACAAGCTACAGGTACGAGAAGGCTGTGCCCGGTGCGCGGTCTTTGCGCTCCGCCACCCTTTTAAGGTCGAGTAGCTAAGTGTGTCGTGATCACATTATCTAAAAGAAAACCCGAGTATGAACGGTTGATGTGAGCCAATCCTAAACTCAAATCAAATGACCTGTCCCGTTAATATAAGTCGTGATCCATACACAACAACAATCAGTATGTTGAGACACACGATATATTACCACGTGAGTGCGAATCATGACGATTGGATGCCATCCTCGGCGCACGGTCTTCCTGCATCTCTTGGCTTTTGATCTAGCCGTACCTGCTCTAGCTTTCTTTGTTACGTTACAACCTAAGTAGTTAGTCTGTTAAGAACCCATTAATTTCAAGTGCGCAAAGCCAAGGAAGCAGTCACTTTACCACTTTGTACATATTGGGTATTGAGCTAGTTACTGATGATACTACCACGTGTCGTTGACGGATACTGACAATTCCAGGACAACTCTGAACTCTCCTTGTCTAACTCAAGTGTTTAACCTAGCACCTATCCCATGTGACGCTACTCGAGTCTACAGTGTACATGCCTAAAGTACCAAGCGAACCTCGCCATTAGCTGTGCTCGTTGCCGTCGTCGTCTACCCCTCCTCCGTGAAGTATGTCTTTGGAACTGGAGCGAGCTTGAGGCGGTCTTCGAGGTACTTCGCACCATTCTTTACGTCGCCGTCTTCGAAGATCCAGCCGGTGAGGTCGCGGTTGCTTGTATAGCCAGCGACCGTGGTCCGAAAGTCCGACTTTATCTCAGTCCGAAAGGCAGACCACTCTCCAGGGGCCCAATCCTACACTCAGGTTGTTGATGTGAACTCTGCTTGTATTGTAATGGCCGTACGGGCCGAATATATACTAATAGGAAATGGCCTACCCCCTAGGTCTATCAGCTTAGCTGAATAGAGGCTAGCTGAAAGGAACGAACCCAGCTGAAAGGAACGAACCCAGCTGAGAGGAACCTGTTGTAGCTGAACAGAGGACCTTGCCACGCTGTACGTAGGTGACCGTGAACCGTATGAGTTGTTGATCCTAGGTTGTAGCTGTTACAACCCGAGTCCTACGCTATCTTGTTCCATTCGGCGAGGCTCGCCTCTTCCCCTCCGTAGTCTTCGAAGAGAACACAGCGATTGTCCTTCATTGACGCTCGAATGAGGAGCTTGCTCAGACGTGGGCAATCTCGAAGGTTTCGCAAAATGGGGCCCCATCCAATTGTGCAAGGCTTCGGTCCACGAGGTTCACGCTCTCGAGGCGTACCTTTTCCAACGTATCCCAGTTGAGTGCGATCAGACCACACAGAATGTAATTTGACATAGTAACGGCGTCGAGTTGGAGTGTGGCTAAGCGTAGGTTTGTGTTCATAGCCCTGGGTTGAGTGCCCATGCACAGTAGGCTGATTGGGCGGTCGATGCTGGGGCGCCAGAACGCCGGATTTGTGATGTCTTTCATGTAGCATGGAGTCATGTACCCGCCCTCATGCCGCTCACTGATAGAAAGAGTCCCAATGGATTCCGCCACTGACTCAAGCACAGATCGGAGAAAGTTGTGCTGGTATTGCTCCTTTCGCGACTTCTTCAGGTCGCCAAGGCCGAGCAGCACATCTAGTTGCTTCAACTTAATGAAAGTGGCGTCGTGTTGAGCTTCGTTGAACTCTAGTAGAACCCGAAAATTGTAGGCTAGGAATTCGAAGTTACCGGCTGTGTGAGGGCGGCCACCTCTCAACGATCATAGAGCATCTAAGAAGAGTTGGAAGTGCACACAACTCCCCAGACTAGTTGTGTCACATTTGTTGCAGCCCGATGGGCCTATGAATGGGGTTATCTTCGTGGTCATCTTGTGCTGGAGGTTGGGTGGGATCTCATCTTTGGTCTCGATCGTCTTCAAACCGCGGAAGTGCAGAAGGGATATCCAGGCCATGGCCAGAACTATGCCTTGCGCCTGTATGTTGATGGTCGGTTCGACAAAATGTTTCCACCAATGTCTACGCTCGGAGCGTTTGGTATACTGTTGTTTCCGGATGTCATCATTGCAGTTGGTCCGGTAATCGTGAACTAAGCTCCATGTCCCCACGTGTTGATGTCGATGGTACCAGGATACAGGACTGCACTGTTCGCCAAGAGAGTCAGCTCATCTGTATGAATAGTGATCTTTTCGACTCGTCGCGGTACAGTCTCGTGGGTGGAAAAGTCGATCAGGCGATTTAAGCCAACCTTGACTGGCTTGTCAGAGAGACTCGGATTTCTTTAAAGCCTCGATTCTCCAAGTGGTAAGTTGATTTCTTCGCGATGTCTCGACAACTGCTTCGAAATGAAAGTACATCCTCGAGTGGAAGCTTTTGACAGATGTTGTCAATTAGCTCTGAGGGCAATGCGAGAAGTGGAGGCGAGCGCTTTTCGGGTGCCTTGCGGGATGCCGTTTGATTGCTGGGCGTAGCGAAGGATCTAGACACGACTATAGTATTTGAGTCGCGACGGTGGAGGCGGTAGAGCAGGTGATGAAGGGATTCGATCTGTTGTGGTGAGGTCCGGTGATGGTAAGTGGTATGGGCAGGTCTAGGGAAGTGGAGATCGACTACTATTGTGGCGGGAGGATGGGCATGCTTAAATGTGTGCGCGGTGGTTCACGTGACGTAGAAAAGCGCGTTCAACTAAACGTGAATGAAGGAGCGCATAGCGGCCCGTCGTTGTCACCACCACGACGTTCACCACGCGCGTCTGCTCACACATTTACCGCATTGTCATTATCACGGAACAAGGAGCTGTATGCCGTGTATGTGATGTATTGGATGATGATGATAGAGAAGAGATAGGTCTGAGGAAGGTGAAGCTATATACAAGAGGTGCTGTGCGCCTGCCGTAGCCCTCACCGCTACTCCCTGACAGTCATTATACAACGGGCGGTGCTAATGGTATACCCCCCTTCTTGCTAAACGTACCACCCTCCTCTCGTGTGATCTCCTAATTGGCTGGAGTGGCCGGGCCGATGTTGAATGAAAAAGCACGCCCCGCCTAAGATTAAGGGGCCGGAAAAAAAGTGACATTATATACTTCCAACAGCCAACTCCTCAGAGCTTCCTTTTGAAGTGAATTCGAGCGAAGGCGGTGATGCAGGCGTCGATGCAGCCGGGCCAGACTTATTGGAAAGAAGTCTCTATAAGGTGATGTCTTGATAGTTTCAGCATCCTCCTAGGCACGTAGGCACAGCAGGTAGCAATATAATAAAATAGAGCAGCTGCGCGTACAGCTATACATACGGCCTCACGTCAGTTCTCTCGTATAGCATTACGTACGGCCTTACGTACGTCCTCTCTCGTACGGCATCACGTACGGCCTCGCATACGTCCTCTTGTATAGCATCACGTGTGAATAGACGCGAGGTGAATGCCCGGAGGAAGCTCCGCACTGCTCCGAGCCAATTAGAAGGCGGTGAAACGATAAGGATGGAGGGAGTGTATGCCTAGCAAGAAGGGGATACACTATTATCAGCGCCCTATACAACACCCCTTGTATCATCATCCTCCACAAATCCCCACCAGTCTCCCACCACCTATGCTAGCCAGCACGCACACCAAGCCCTCATCACCGAGTCGACTCTCTAACCTAGAGACACAAGCCATGACACTCCTCCTAACTACTACCGCTGACCTGGGCAAGGCCGGCCGGGGCGTCCAGGTGGTACGACATAAGGAAGATGCCGAAGAGCTGGCCAAGATCGATGCAATTTTCGAGCGCATTCGCAAAGTCGTTCCAACGGAACCCTACATTCTGTCCACGCCAAGCGACTTCCCCTACCACCGTGTCGACCACCAAGAGCACCGGAGCTGGATGATTGGTGATCTATAGGAGCCCCGAGAGGAGTACCGCCAGTATCAAACTTGGCAATACCGGGATCGCCAGAACACGATATACGGCCTTCGGTCCACTGTCACGACCGATTGCAGAAAGAGGCTGCATTGGCATCCCAACGACCTGAAAACACTGCTTTTGCTTCCGCTTTGCCAAACACACTGAAACGAAAACGTGACTCCACCGACCCCGAAGAGCAAGAGAAACGCCTCGCACCCACGCTTCATCCTACGAATACTGCCGAAACTCCTACATCTTCTCCTAGAATTCGAGATGCCGCTCCTACCTCCGACGAGCGACCTTCTCTTGGCAATCTCCCTGCCGAATTGGTCGACGGAATATGCAAACATCTAGACGAAAAGTCGCTATTGCAGCTGCGCCTTACCTCCAGAGGAATGTACGGAAAGTCACTATATCAGACGACAACTCTTGCCTTCCGAGAGATTCGTGTCGTGTTGGGAGAGGATTCTAGGGCCGGCTTGAATGGCTTCATCGATATGGTGATGCAAAATCCAGATCTCACGAAATACACAGAGAAGGTTGTGATCGCAATCAGTGACGCCTTTTTTGTTGGAGATATGGACCTCGATCTGCCCTCAGAGGTCCGCAAACAGCGTCCTCTTGCGACGTGCGAAGGGAACTAGCTCAATCACTTCAACTATCCCAAGCTGCATTAGACAGAACGCGGCATCGACATCGCAATTCTCTTGGTAACATTAGCAAAGTTGCCTAATGTGCACACAGTTGAGATTAGTGATAAGCCGGGGTTCAAGCCAGAAGTGGGTGGAATGGCGCGCGAGGTCGTCGACTTTATCACTCGGGTTGCAGCAACCTAGGATCAGCAACTCACACGGTTCACTAGGTATCCATTACTCTCCCTTTCTCTTTCTTACGGAGTTGTGGTGCTTCCTTGCTGTCAAGACAGCAAGGAAAGGGAGTGCCTTTCCTTGGCGCCTTCCTAGGCGCCTTCCTTGCTGCCAAGGGAACGACCAAGGGAGCGCCCTAAGGGATAGTTCATCTCGCTCCTCTATATAGTCCGCCTTTACGGCATCTACAATGCAACAGAGTTCACATCAATTTCAACCTGAGTTTATCAGCACAGATTGGTGCATCCTTCGACGCAGAAAACGGTGGCGCTGAAACCTACCGGTCATTACGTGCAGACTTCAAACTGCCAGGCCAAGCATTGATGGGTGCCTTGTGGCAGCCATACAGCTTGAATTGCCCGACCCTCAAAAACTGGCAGCCGTCCATACGCTACTGTACTAGCGCATCCTTAGCGCCATTCCTCAGCTTGCATGTGTCACCTTTCAGCTCAACAGGGTTCCTTCTCTCAGCTGGCTTGGCTCCTCTACGCCTATATATACCTATCCTCCTACATAGCAATACACAAGAGTTCTCATCACTTTTCACCAGCTGCCAAAAACCTCATCTTCAACATTGGGCATCTACGCCCTGGAAGCTCTGCAAAACCTGGACGCCAAAGCTTGTTCTCACGGCTCGTTGAGGCCGCACCGAACCTCCAAAATGTCCAAATCAGCGGCAGGAAGAAGCACTTGTGGAAGGACCTGCACCAGACGCAACTCAGGCTGAACTACGACTGGCTCAACTTTGACACGAGCTCCATGTTCTGTCAACTCGAGACATTAGACCTTCGTACCGTTGTGTTAGATACTCAGCGGCTGTCAAACCTGTTAAAGAGTCAAGAGGCAACGCTTACTCATGTTCACCTTGAAGGTGTTGACCTTGGGCCAAACGGGGACTGGCAGAAGATCATCGAGGACCTGAAGGCTTTGCCCAAACTTGAGGATTTTTTCCTTCGGGGACTTGGATGTGATGGCCTTAGTGCTTGGTTTGATGACCAGGAAGAGATAGAAAGGAACTCAGGCTTCCAAGCCTACAATGATCAGTTCTAGATTGAAATGAATCAGGATACTCCGTGGCCTCCCTGGGGCTATTGGATGACGCCTCGATCAAACTATGAGCGCCCTGGACAGCAGATGCATGGCAATCAGGCTAGCAACTCTGTTGGGTGGCTACTCAAGCGACCTCTCGAGATTGAGTCAGGCCTGAAATTCATGGGGGAGCACTTCATTCTGATCATATAGATTGGGTTAAAGGTGGTTACGGGGAAACCACACCGGCTAGATGGTATTAGATTGGATCTACCCCACGGGCGAGGAGTAGCTTTGTGACATGGATTTATCACTGCTTGACTTCAATCTTGCTCGCTTGACACTACTGTGAGGAGCAGCCTAGCTAGTAAGTAAACAGCTAGGCAAGAGGTAGTTAAATTTGCACTACTTGGAACTTGACATCGCGTCTTGGTTTTTGAAACTCCATGGGGGGTACCCCTAGCAGTGGTAAACGCGTGTGCACAGACTTATGACTTGTCACTGTAATTTGAATACGGATCTCAAATCGATCATCGCGAAACTGGCAGGAGCACTCCTGTTCGGGATTTTATTTCTGGAGTTCTTGGATAGTGCAGTATTACATTGAAAACCAGCTACCTTTGAACTGTGGGTAAACTAGCCAAGATGCATCTTAGACTGATAGCAACGATTCTGTTACTCACCCATATAGAAGGTCAGTATCTCATAGAGGGAGCGATGCCCATTCGCCTCACCCCAAGAAGTTCTTTCCGAGGACCGCCTCACCGAATGAAATAGTATTGCAGTTGACTACATTATTTCCTTGTATCCCTAAGTATTATACATACGATAGCAACGTCATGAGGAATAACAAAGTGAAAGGCAAAACTTGTAGCGCCCAGCATAACCTGAATCAATACGGACAATGAGCCCTGGGGGTAAGGAGATGCCAAGATACGGAGATTCCTAGAAAAAGTACCTTTATGGTAAGTTTCCGGTGTGCGCTCGCTATTCATATTTGCCAACAGTAGGCAATAATATCCCCAAGACACTAGTAGGAGCTGGTTGCTCTCCTACACCCTGGGAAGAGTGACAGAAGTGAAGTACCTCGTATGGTCCAGCAGAAATTGCAAACCGGTCCTAACCACCTCCCTACCCTCGAATTTCCACCCGCTTGCATCATCATCTCCTCCCGGGGGCCTGTTCACAATCGCCAGCCATTCCACGAGGTGCAAAGTTTCACCACTCCATCTCATAAATGCCTCTTTCCTTGGCTCGTCGTCACCGAAGAGAACCACGCGTCCTTTTACGTTGCTCTGCTTCGTGGCTAGGTCTGGAATCTTGTCTGGAATGAACTCACCCTCGGTAGGGGCAACGGTCCGGAAGTCGATGAGTTTATGACAAGTTTGAAGTTCCTCGAGTACCTCCTGCCAGGTTCCTTGAGTCAGAATGACAGCATTCACCTCCACCTTTACCAGCGTCTCAGAGTGTCTCCTTAACAGCATCACAAGGTCTTCAGCACGTGCGCCAAGCTGTTCTAGGTGAAGGGTCCTCAGCTTTGGCATGTGAACTTCTGCAGCCACCAGTTTGCGGATCGATGGAGTTGGCGCATTCGTGATGTTGTGGCAGATGTACAACCTATGGAGGCGAGTCGTAGACCGGAGCAACCGTACAAAGAAATCGGAAGTCGAGCTAGATTGCGGCGCCTTCGTATATCTGCAGCAGAGCTTTGCATCATAGTCGCAATTGCAGTCGAAGACGCTAATCTGTACGTCGCGTACTTCCGAAAAGAACTCTGCGATCCCTTCAAACTCGCTGCTGGGGAACTTTTGTAGGTAGCTTCGTAGCTTTCGCCGCAGGCTCGGATATAGGCCCAGTACTCGAGGCTTAATTCCTGCAACAGCCAGTGCGGATATCATCGATGTAATCGCACGTGTTCGGAGGCATGCCAGCGGTAACGTGCTGCATGCTGAGCACCAATCTTGATCTGCATCGTCACCAAGTGGTGCAACTAATCGTACCCATCGCTTTCTAGCCCCGTGGAATATTGGCTCGTCACTGAACTCGATCTTTTCGAGATTTGGGAAGCGAGCCATGGCTTTGGCCAGAGACTTCGTATCCAGGATCTTGAACTTCTCTTCAAACCGCGCGAAGTGGTGCAGCATACCGCCCTTAACCCGATAAACCGCTTTCCTGAACCGCTCCTTCTCACGGTAATCCTTGCTGTAATATTCCTCTGGCAGTCCGAAGTTCACGTGCCCAATCATGATGCTCCGAACGAAGCTGGCAAGCTCACGGTGCTTCGACAATTTCATAAATTCCCGATTGTAGCCCAGGGAGAGGCCACCATCATGGAGACTATGTCTGCCGAAGAGCACCTGAGTTCCTGTTGAGAAGAAACGTGTACCGAAGAGGTGATAGGTCTTCCAGTATATGTCTTTGCATGTTAATCGAAGCGCGAAGAGCGCTTTTTCCCCGGCCTTTTTGCGGTCCTTGTCGTCGTCTTTGTAAACGGGATAGAGGAAGAGGTTTCGAGCAATGCTTTGAACAATCTCCTCCGGGAGACCAAGGAAAGGTGGCGTTGATGGTGATTGCTCCGTCGAAGCTTCTGGACCGGCATTGCGGCCATACTTGCGAGCAATCAAGCTGTTGAAGGGTCTAGGCATGGAGGGTTGACTAGTTTGGTGAGGCGGGGTGGTAGAAGTTAATGGGGGCCTGATGGGGTGGTGTTTTTATGTGCGAACAATCGAAATTAGCAGGGCACGTCTCTTCTATATATTACCCTTCAGGTGGTGAATGTGAGCCTTTGACCTGCGATGTCTGGGCTCGGAAGTCTGCAACCCTCGGCGCCTAATTGGCTAGAATAGATGGTAGCTTGGCGGTTCTCCTTGCAATCCCTCTGGTGGCAAGTTGTGAGAATGCAAGGCCACTGCGGCCAATTGGCGAGGTCAAGCTGGAAGACAGTCGAAAGCGAATTGCTTGTTAATCTGCATACAAACTATGAAGAAAGTAGCTACTTTCAAAGAGAGCCAGCTTCCAACTTGTTTGGTAGAGAACGGACAAAGCCCTGCAAAATATTCGTCACTCTTTGCGTCACAATCTTTTGTGCGGGTGGGTAACTCGTCTGTTTTCAAAAGCAACCCGCTTTCTACAAGTTGTCCGCAACATCCCTCCTCCGCGCCCATAGCCGGAAACGCCTCACAAAATCGCGTCGTTGCCAACACCATCCCGGAAGAATGTCCTCCGATGCCTTTCCCGCTCATGGTCCCCTCGATTTACACAGCCTTGTCATGCAGATGTCTAACCTCTTCGAAGCATATCCCGGCATCTCAAAACAAGAGGCACAGGCAGTATTCAACAAGGTGTGGGGAGACGCAGGCTTGATCATTGAGCAGCAAGAAGCGGACCCCGAAGAAGACCTAAGTTTAGCGATCGGCGACCACGATGCTGCCACTGTGAGCGCGTCAGCCCAGGTAGTGCGGAGGGAGCCGAGGAAAGATGTCAGCATGCACAGGGGTAAAAGAACTACGCAAGGTGAGCTACCTAGAAGAACCAGCAATCGGAAAAGACGGCTTCCCCCGCTTGGCACTGTCGCAGCAGATGCGTACGGGCGAGCTGATAACGTACCGGAAGAGCCGGACGAGCCAATAGGTCCTAATAAGGGCAGTTTCTGCATATGCAGGGATGGCAGCTATGGCACGATGGTGGCGTGCGAAAATGACAGTGTAAGCGTTGCTAGACATCTCATTCATGTTATTGTAGTCTGTTGCTAACACATACGTTAGTGCCCGATCGAGTGGTTTCATATTGGGTGCATGGGCATGGAAAAGGCACCTGCTCAAACGGCAGTATGGTATTGCCCAGAATGCTGCGTGGTTCTGAACAAGGATGAATTTGGCAAACCGAATTTTGCGCCTGCTGCAAGCGCGAAGCACAGCGGCAGATAGGTGTACGTCACGTTTTCTCGAGGGAGCTGTCATGGCTTCAAATGGGGTGTCGAGGTATGACATCTGCCCACCAGGTTAATGGTGTGCATGGTCAACTAAACTGTAACGTGGTCAGTAAGACTAGCTGTCTAGAGATTTAACCTCAGAAGTGAAAGCGTCGAAGGT
This sequence comes from Mytilinidion resinicola, assembly GCF_010093595.1. Classification (NCBI taxonomy): domain Eukaryota; kingdom Fungi; phylum Ascomycota; class Dothideomycetes; order Mytilinidiales; family Mytilinidiaceae; genus Mytilinidion; species Mytilinidion resinicola. The sequence continues at coordinate 3,352,672 of NW_022985437.1, forward strand.
GTCATTCGGGATTCATGCTATATACACAGTGGAGACCAGCGAACTACGCAAATCAAGTCGAGGTATCCAATGGCTAACTTCGCTTCATCAATCGTGCTGCTTCTTGAGATTCACCTTCGTAAGTGTCGTCATCGTCTTCATCCTTCGAATCGACATCGGACAATTCCCATTCGTCCACATCACTTTGCAAACCGCTGTAGTCGCCGCTTTGGCTCTTGTTCACTCTTGAAGACTTCATAGCATCAGACCGACCCTTCTCTACATCAATCATCCATATTAGTGGACTTGGAAGAAGAACCAAAATTGCCAAGAAGACGAAAGCTGGACGGATGGTGCCAAATGAGTCTACGATCTTCCCTACAACCGCGGGGCCGACCGCGGAACTGCCCTTATCGGTGACTGCATAGAGAGCGTAGAAAGCTGCCTCTCTGCCCGGCGGGATGAGAAGACCGAAGAAAGACCGACAGTAGGATGACAGTCCGCCCATGACGAACCCATGTATAACCCCGAGAGGAAAAATCTCCCATGAATTCTGAAAGCCCCCGACTCCCAACTTCTGGATGAAGGAAAGGTATCCTGAAAGCCCGTAGAGGGGAATAATCTCCATGAGAATAGTGCAAGCGATGATGGTGTGATTTGTTTGGAGCCCAAATCTTCGGGATAGCTTTGGCCAACTGAACGCACCAAGGATGCCGGATGAGGTTGAAGTAATCGAGAGTATGGCTACCTCCACAGTGCTCATATGTAGCTCAGTCCTTGCGAATAGAATGGCCGTGGCGGACACGGTGGCCACCGCGTCAGAAAGAAGAAACCATGCGATGAGAAACAAGAGTACCTGCCGCAGCCTGATAGCCTCTCGGAAGGTCCTCCAAACAGACATCCAGGCGAATCCTACATATGCGAAGGTCGATCGGCCAACTACTCCGCGTCCAGCCACAGCGGCCTCCAGAGGTGGACCAGGACGCGAGCGAAGCCAGTATGCTGTCGGAATAGTGAATCCAACCCACCAAGCCCCTACCAAAAACAAGACCATTCTAAGAAGTATGGTAGTTGAAGAGGCAGCGAGAGACGTCTTCGATAGTCCAAAAAGAAGCCCGATACTGAGACATTGAACAAAAACGGCGGCAATATAGCCGATTCCTACGCCCTTGGAGGAGATCTGACCAGAGAGCTGAAGTTCTAAGGATGCTTTCTTCGTAGAGTAGGCGCTGCTTTCGTTCGAAACCGACCTGCGTGGCCCTCCAAGGCGGCCCCCGGACCGTGACCGGCTTCCATTCGAAGGTAATGAATCCAAGGCTACATCCGATGACCTTCGACCTCTCACGAGAGGATGATTGGAGGCGAGAAGCGGTAGAAAGGAGTTGAGTAATGTAAACGAGGACCCGAGGCAGGTAATGCCTATCACGACCAGGAAAGACGCTAGGACCAGGGTGTTGGAGGTCATGAATAGAAATAACATGCTTGTAACGCCGCCGGTGAAACCAAATGCGAGGAGCATCCTCTTACGATACGGGCCTGAGTTGAATGAGTCGGATGTACCGCAAAGGAACGACAGATGATGCATCACATACCATGATCTGCAAATGAGCTGAAGGATATCATTGCAATCGCTTGCACTAGCACGGCAATGGAGAAAGTATACATGACAAAGCTGGACGACGTAACTTCTGATCCAAGAATAGTGACAACGCATTGGTTGGTCGAATCTCGCGCAGCAATTCTTGAAGGTGTACCCGCAGCATTGCTATCGGAGGCCTTAGAGACGCAAGACGAATTGCGATCGGACCAAAGCACTCCTCCCTCTCGAGCAAGCTGCTCCATTGTGACCGGAAGGAATGAGCCTATATGATTGTCAATGAAGCTATTCCGAGTGATCCGGTAAGCTCAATAGCCAACATACCGGTGCCGCAAACCGCAAAGACCTCAGCGGCGACTGCGTACGTGTACCATCCGCGCAACTCAACCTTGCTTGTTACGCTGGTATCTTCTCCTTCATACCGCGCTGGCCGCAGTGGCCTTGCATCCTCGCTGAAAGACATGAAATGTAGATGTTGGCATCGATGGAAGCGGATGAGGACGGGACGAAAGGTTTTGAAGTTGGGGTGCCAAGAAGCGGCTGTGCTGACACCGCCACAGGTCCCCGCATCGACCAGGGCGGCCTCCTGATCCCATCTCTGACAGACAACGGTTCATGAGATCCTCGCCATGACCATCGTATGCTGCTAAGTGGGTAACAATTCTCATCTCAAGACATCAAGAGTACCCTGCGGTTGAGCATTCGCATTGGACGATTAATAGTGCTTCATCCATATCTGTGTACACTGTCTTGCCACCTCTTGTAGTGCCTCAAGGAGCTATAAGAAATCCCAAAGCGCTGAGAATTTATCGCCTTGAACGGTAGGTAAGCTCGCTGAGGCCTTTCAGACGGCTGCAGCTCAATACATGAGCAACCGTGTGAATCATAGTCTCACAGGACTGACATGCCATCTCGATTTCCGAAGAGCTATGGAGCCACCCCAAACATCGTCAACCGCCCATCACCAGCCCAATACTCCCACCTCCGCCTGCATCCACGCCACCCCCTCCGCCACTACTTCTTCTCCCTCAAATAACCACCCCGTTATGTCCCTACGCCTCTCTGGCTCCGGCACCTCCACCCCGAGTCCGCACCACGCCCACCTCCCCATTCCCCCCTTATTCTCAAAGAATGTCGCCAATTCAAGGCAGCTCTCCTCATCCCCGAAGCACACCGCATCCACCCCCTCCAGCTCAAACAACTGTTCTCCGTGACCCCCATCTGTCTGCACCACACACACCGCGTGCCAATAGAGATGTTCAAGCGCCATACAGCCCCTCAGCGTGCCCAGGAAGTTCTGGATTGAGCGACTAGACCGCACAAGCTGCGCGCCATGGAAAACAAGGCTCGTAAGCGTGCCCGCATAGCGCGCTAGGACGCCCTCAACGGCCTTGATATGCACAAGTACGTTTGTAAGACCCATGCCCCGAAGATGCGTTGCCGAAAAGGTGCGGGCCCACGGCTCGTGTGGCGAAACGTGACCATTGTACCAAGGAGGGTCCACGTTGGGCGTCTGGCCGCCTAGGTACAAGATCTCCAGGTTTGGTGCGGACTTCCACAGGCGGCGTAGGAGGAAGTAGACCGGTTTGTGCGTAAGTTCTGGAAGTCTGACGGACCCCAGGTGGCGGATTTCGCGGAGGTTGAGGCAGGAAGTCTGGGTAGATAGAGCGCCGCGAGCGTCGTCCCATATGTGGGTCATGGTGAAAGTTTTGGCGCAAGCAGGTACGTCGTAGTAGTGGAGAAGTTGGAAAAGGTGGTCTTTGTCGACGGCCATCACGGTGAGGGCCCGGACGAACATGTCAAGGTGAATACATTGGCCAATGCGTGCAGGCTTCTCGCACTTGTTGCAGTGGTGAAGATTCACAAATGCGCCTGGAAGAGGGGGCTCGCTGGTGGTCACTCTCTGTACCCCGACTACGAACTGAGTCGGGTCGGCATTGAAGCTGTTCCACTTTGTGACGTCGCGAAGTAGAGGTGAGAAGCAGTCCTCGAAATCGTCGCCGTTCGGGTTTGAGACTGCGGACGTAGTAGCACATGTGAGGTCCTCCTGGCCATTCTCAGAGCTTTCAGGGAAATCTTCGAAGCAGATGTATTCCAATTCAGGCAACTTCTGGAGGCAGATGAGAAGCAGCGCCTGGTCGACAGCCCGCTTTCCCAGCTCCATTGGCGTGTGGTTGAAGTGTTGTGCCCATCTTCCCTCTCCCGGTCTTGTAGCGGCTTCGCCGTATATTTCGCTTGCCCAGAGGAACGAGCAATCACGAATATAGAGAGTAACTTCGTGAACTCGACGTGCAAACTCGGGAAAATCGACGAGCTCGACCAAAGAGCCCAGGCCGCGTCGAGAGGTAGGTGAAAGAAATACCCGCTTTTCCTTCAGATGTCGATTGTTCAGATGGAAGAGGGTCTTTTGATGAAGGATTTTGCTAGCGGAACGGAAGGTGAGAAAGTCGTTTCGCTCGAGAAACGTGCAGATGGTGTCTACGATCTCTCCGGGGCAGTCGAGCAACCACGCCCTCTTGACGTAAGTGTGGACAGCTGTTTGGTGGTGTCTGAGAAGGATAAGTTGCTTGGACGGAGCAGGATGCTCTTGTCGCTGCCGCTTTGGAGTTCTGTCGAGGCCTGAGGACAGTCTCCGCTTTGGGGGTTCCATTGCAGACCGATCAGATTTCGCAGGCGTAGTTGTAGGAGCTGCTCTGTGGCCTCGAGATATGTTGGGCGTCGCGGAGTGTCTGCCACGATGTAACAAACAAGTGGGGAGTCTTGCAGAGCGGTGTTGTTGACAGCAAGAGTGAAAGTTTAAGACTCGGGGAAGAGGTCGGAGATACAGGTGCTAGTCAGACGTGGTGAATCTGGGGACGCGACAAGCAGCTTCCTCAGCCAGGTGGCTGCACGTCCAAAGACAGGAATAGTCCATTCACTATTATGGTGAGGCCTTGATTTACCAAGCCCACTATTTAAGCCTTGTCCAATGTCATTCAAGGGCCTCATTGCAAACGGACGTTACCCCAACTCAACATCCACACTGTTCACACCTTCCACACCACCACACCACCCATCACCAGAGGCAGACCCCTATTCGAACTAACTCTCTTCCTTTGCCCCCGAGCCCAACTTCTCATCAAATGTCGGAGTCCAATTCCTTGCGACGCCCTTCAAATCGTCCTGGTTTCCGCCCATCCGATTTACGAGAGGGCAACCCGCATCAGCATGGGTTGAGCCTGTCTCATCTGCAGGATCGAAATATCCCACTAGTTGGATTACCTAATATCAGAGTCCGTCCTGGAAAGAAACTGGCTTTTCCTAATCAAGGTAGCGACCAAGGTTACGGATATGACCGGATTTTCGTTGCGTGTTGGGTGGACAGATGCAGTGTTTTGCTAGAGCAACGCATATCTCGCTCGCAGTCACCACAGAACCTATCACAACCTTCCCTAATGAGCAAATCAACTCTCGGCTTTTTGCGTCGCTTCCTTGACCTTACTTCCAGATGGCCTATTTCGAAGCGACCCCATGACATCGCAGTTCATACCTATATTCGACGATCATGGCTCCTTAATTGCCCCGGGGAGATAGTAGATCTCATTTCCCAGCACCTGAGTCGGAGTGACTTCTTGGAATTTCGATCTACTTGCAAGGACATCCACCAGAAGACATTGTACCGCCTCAACAACATCCACCTACCCAACAAAACTCTCACTCTAGCCTCCAACTCTCGCGCAGGCCTTAATTCGCTTGTTGGGCTCGCAGGCCACCAAAAATTCGCAGCTCGAGTCCGGCAGGTCACAATTCAAGTTCAAGACTCCTCATTCCTTTGGGGCAAGGAGATCAGCCCTTTGCAGCATTACTTTGGGGATCCAGCACTTGCTTTCGAGGAGGGCTTATGGACTCAACACTTCAACAACCCGAGTATGCAAATGGAGCAGCGCGCCATCGACCTTGCAATAGTTCTAGTATGCCTCAGCAAGCTAACAGCTCTGAAAACTGTCGAACTTATTGACATTCCCTCTGGCTGGATCCCCGTTCAACATGCTCAAGCCCGGAAGGATCTCCAGGAAGCCAAGAAAGCTGTGAAGAAGTCGAAGAGCGCTATTGGGACTTCAAATGTCCATGTCCAAAATGGGGGTCCTCACCCAGGTACAGCCGATGACAGGCTCTCGAGAGCGGCACAGCTGTATAAAAAAGTTATGGAAAACTCCAGGGCGGGAGAAGCAGGCAAACCAGTAGGTGCATACACACCGTACTCTATTACGACGAAGCACTGCGGAATATGCAAGAGGCCTCCCTTCAAAAATAGAGCCTCCAAGAAATGCATCCATTTCCAGGTCTTTCTAGATGCCCTAGTCTTGCTCGCCCGGTCTCAATCCGATTTGGTATGGTCGATGGGTGTCTATCAACTTCCTTCCACGATGGCGAACCATGTCGCCCATGCTCTCGGCAGTCTCCTTCCCACAACGTTTAAACTGCACGGTTTACTGGAGATATCTTACAAGATTTACCGCCACAAAGGCATTGACGACCTCTTGCCAACTGATGGTCCACTCGTAGCCCACAACTTCATTTTCAAACTCCTAGGTGCTTCAACAATCCTGCAGAGACTCTCCATTGATGGTGCAGATGTAGCACACCGTCCCTCCAAGACCCATAGGCTCTGCGGTCCAGTAGGGTCTCGTCTGGCGACTGGCAGTCTCTCAACACTCGTGCTACAGGACCTGAAGCTGAGCGCACCGGAGCTGGTAACCCTGTTTGTACGCTATGCTACTACGCTTTCGACCATCCACCTTGAAGGTGTCTGCCTTGTGTCCCAGCTGAACACATGGAGCGCGGCACTCAGCTACCTTTTGACCAACAAAGCGCCCCTCAAAGAGGTTTTCATCCATGCATCTAAAATCTGCTGGGGGGTAGACAGTTGGGGGATGGTGGTATTTGGCGATACTGTGTCCAAAGCTGAACTGAAGGGGATCCAGTACCGGCCCGGGCACTTCCTGAAGTGGCGACAGAGGGGACGGGAGGCACCACATCAGGAGATGAATAGGGATTTAGTGGGCTGGAGGTTTTGCGGTCCTAGTATTACAGCTGGGGTGACGTTTCTGGTACATAACGCACATCTTCTTAGAGTTTAGACTCTATTGGGGGTAAGGAACTACTGAAACGGTAAAGCTCGCTCAGCGAATTCACCTACTCACCTTTGAAGCTTCTGCTAGCTATCATGTTAACGCATTCTTTTACTAATGCTAATATGTGATTTTGTAAAGGTTGGTTCTATATTGCCTTGTCAAGAGACTTGGTACACTTGCTCACCACCGTAGGAGGTGCTTCCGCGTATTCCGAAAGTTCTGATAAGATGTAAAGTCCCTAAGACCTTGAATCAGGAAGATTTCTCATGCTGATACCCGCCCTACTTGCCAGGGTTAGTAGTGCTTCAGCACCTCGTCATTAATCGGGACAACATGAAAAAACAGCGTGCTCAAAGTTTTGTCCTAGTACCGTAATACACCTCTCGAGTGTGATCAAATGACGTCGTTAGCTGAGATTGTAGGCAGCACATTGGAGGACTTCTGGGGGTTCTAGTGTCCTAGCGTTGCGAATGTATCGTTTCGGACACTGTAGACTGGACTTCGATTCTTTCGAAAGGTACTGACCGGGTCGGTCGTGTATGACGTACGGCAACGCTGTCGCTCAAAGCTGGACAATTCACCGTCGCGGCAGAACAAGCCAATTTCAAGGGCCTTATGCTATGTAGACCTTACACTATCTTCACGTCGACAAATCAACATCCCCGCCGCCCGCACTAACGCCATTGAAGCTTCTCTAAACCACCTCTATCGCAATGGCGCAACTACCTAGTAATGGTGCCCCAACGTCCGCACCCAAACCTCCTGATTTGCGAACTCGACCGTTTCGCACCATACCGCCCCATCCGCCTCGTCGTTCCAACTCGCCGCCTAGGAATACCTCCAACAACAACGATCGGATATTTGTTGTGAACATGTTGGAAAAATCTACTACCGTCGTGTTCAACGAGCGTATCCCGCGACCTGCAGCACGAGGGTACCGTTCAAGGCCTCCGGGCCCTTTCATGAACGCTGTTCAACAGCAGGCGCCGACAGCTCATACGTATAGTCAGATGATTCACCTTAGGACCCATTTGATGGCAATCCATACCTATGTTCGACGGCCATGGCTTCTGAACTGCCCAGCGGAGTTGATAGATCTTGTCGCCAAGTTCCTTTCCCGGAATGACTTCTTGTCGTTCAGGACTGCCTGCAAAGATGTTCATCAGAAGACCCTTTACCATCTCAACAACAGTCACCTGCTAGAAAAGAAGGTAGCCATGACGACCAATTCTCGAGCAGGGCTAGCATCCCTAATCGAACTGGCCCATTATCCGGATTTTGCCTCTCGAATTCGTAAAGTAACCATCCATATAGAAACTTCGACGTTCGTCTGGGGTACCGCACTTGCGCCCCTTTGCGACCTCTATGGTGACCGGAAACATGGATACTGGACGCAGCATTTCAACCACCCACGCCTGGAACTGGAACAACGATCTGTCGACCTGACTTTGCTTCTCATCTGCCTTCGTCTTCTACCTGCCCTGGATACTTTTGAGATTACTGATCTCCCTTATGACTGGACCCTGAAGGCCTCCTCAAAAGACGATTCTTCAGCACCGAAGGAGAGTAGATCAATTACGGCCCCCCATTTCGGAAGAGTTGGTAAGCCGCCGACCCGTTCAATTCTGTACAACAGCGCAACCATGTGTTAATGCCAAACGAAGTTCCCGTCCTAACGGCGAACTTTTGCACTATGTGCAGCCGCGCTATACCGGATCCCGCTGGCGAGCAGTGCCACCATTTCACTATGATGCTCGGTGCACTGGCATCGCTTGCATGTAGCCAGGCTGAATTCTACTGGACCACGGGTCACTATGGCCTGCCCTTGTCGTCTGCCGAGTCTCTCATTCGAGGTCTTCAGGGCCAAACCTTCCCTTTTCCTGTCCGCGCCCACATCTCTGGACTCCGAGTGGTAACCTTCCGAGCCAAACATACGACAAATATCCCCGGAGTGCCTCATCACAACTTTCTACACCAGCTCTGGGATTCGTCGCCGTTGCTCAGAGTTCTAACTATTGAAGGCGACCCTTCCGTCGCCCCATATAGCTCGACACAAAGTTTCCCCTAGACGCCGTTTGTAAACACCTTCTGCTCGTATAGGCTTAACTCCCTAACTCTCCAAACTCTCGCTATGACGGGAACGGACCTGGAGAACTTGCTAGACCGTTATACTCCTTCACTGCAACGCCATCGATTGAAGGGTATGTGTATCACACTCGACTTCTGTGATGACGTTCTCCTTCAGCTCTTAGATTGCAAGGTGCTCGCGGACGTGTGCATTCACGCACCGACAACAACGGTCGGCGTCGAAACCTTGGCCGCGGTCGTATTTGGTGACGAAATCTCTGAATCTGAGCTGAAGGCTTATCATGATAGGGATATTCATGGTTTCAAACGTTGGGTAGAAGATGGACGAGCGTCACCAGAGCAGGAGAGGAGTAGGGATTTGGTGGGGTGGAGGCTTGAAGGTGAGAATGTCGAGGCGGGGCTGAGGTCCATGATGCAGAATGTGCGGTTGCTCCTTACATAGGGTCTACGGGAGGTACGTTAGCGCGGCATGCGATGGCACGTGGGACTCTAGGATAAGTGTAGCTTCTTAGGTAGGCACCTCAAATATTATAGCTAAGCCACAGTAAGTAGGCGTGTCAAGTGTGAGTAAGTTATATCATTGACGAAAAGAAGTAAAAGCGTCATGATTAAGACTGGCTTCGCCGATAACGGGTTTATGGAGGTTGCTTATGGCGATTCATCTAGTATTTGGGTCCCTATACAGTATTAGCTCTTGAGTTTTCCCACACGTACATCCCACTGCCCGGGCTCAACTCTTGCCCGCCCGACACCATTGTGAGGAGTCCTCTAGCTAGCATGTCTTCAATTAGTCAAGCAGTAGCCCTATCTCCACTGCGTAGACGTTTACTTTGTATTTAGATTTTCAAAGGCCTATCAAAATACCACATGCGGATGTAAGGAGTGTCTAAACCTGTGTTCCAGTACCGTAAAAGCCTAAGAGCTATGAAACGCTAACGAACCCTAAGAAAATTTTAATTGTGCATCATCCACATCAACCCCGTCTCTAAATTAGAGCCACTAAACCTCCAGCCAACAAGATCTCCATTACGATCTTGCTCCGGTGCCGACATCTCCTTGAACCTCCATATCTTGAACAACCCCGCTTGGTGGCCGGCAATGGCCGCCCTCAGCTCTGCCCGAGATACAGCATTCCCAAAGATAATCGGGACTACTTTATCACGCACTATCATTTTTCCCGGCGCGTAGATGAACACGTTGTTTAGTTTTTTGCACTCTAAGAGAGAGCTAAGAGGTATAACCCACGATCTGTTGGCTAGATAGATCCCTTCCAAGGAAATGCTTAACAACGTGGGACTACAGATGCTGATAATTTTCTGGAGTATATCGACGTTGATCGTAAGCCTCTGCAATGTCAGCGAGGTTAGAGTCCTGGTGGACAATAGCTCTGCCGTCGGAGTGCATGATTCCTCGCCAGTATCGGGAAATTTACATCCGAGGCATCAATGGCAAGGCTTTGGAGGTTTGTTGCGGACTTCAAAAGAGCGTATAAGATATTATAGATGCCTTCGTGATGGAGAGATACATTGAGGTGTTTTGAGACTGTGACTTTGCGCAGGAGTGGCAATAACTTTATCAGAGGAAGCTTCAATTTCGCGTACTCTGGTTGGTGGACAACGTGGCTGGCGATCCGTGAAGGCAAGCTGTAGTAACCGACAGCCCAGTAAAAAGCTGCTTTATTACAAGCGATTATCATAAGAGCTTCTAGAAAGGTTTTGTAATGGATACATTTTTCACCCCTCGGCTCCTCGAAAGGATGGCGTTTGCACTTGGCACAATATTTTGCGTTCAGCCAAGGAAGCGGCGAGTGCAGATCAACAGAACAATTTTTAGGGTGTACCCAGCCATGAGGAATATCAGCAAATTGAATCTCTTCGAGGGCTGGAAGCTTGTGAAAACAAGCCTTGAGGATTCCAAGATCCACGGCGCGTTGTCCCTTGGAAAGGAGGGAAGAATTGAAGTGTTGTGTCCACATAGGTGGCTCGTGGATAAGGCACAGATCCCCATAGATCATATGAGGAGGCTCAATCACATCGCCCCATAGGAATGTGTCGTCCTCGATGTGGAGAGTGACTTTCCGAACGTGAGACGCAAAGTCGGGATAGTTGGCTAGATCGACAAGCGAGTTTAGTCCCGCACGCGATGCTCTGTGTAGCACCAATGTTTTCTCCTTCAAGTGGGTCTTCAGCCGGTGTACAGGCTTCTGGTGAATGTCCTTGCAAGTGGCGCGGAACGCAAGGAAATCGGCCCGAGGCAAGTTTTGTGCAATGAGATCTACCAACTCCCCAGGACAATTAACTAGCCACGGTTTTCGAAAATACGTGTGAACAGCGATATCGTGAAGTCGCTTAAGGATAAGCCCATACTTACGTTGGTTGAAACGTTGGAGCATTTGTCGGTGATGATCTAGAAAGATAGCCATGGAAGAATCTAGGGATGCCTTCCTGGAAGAGCCGACAAATGCGACATCTTTGTCGAGGGGAGTCGATATGTCCATCTGTAGGGGAGAAATACGTAGAACACGTTCTTCGATCAAAACGCACGTAGATTGGTTCGGCCACCATGCGACGAAGACTCGGTCGTATCCATAGCCATAATCACCATTCCACAATTGAGTCTGTGTAACAGAAGTTCCAGTTTGGTTTGCTTGAATGAATGTCTGAAAACGTGAATCCGGTCTACTCATAGACATGTTTTTGGTTCTGCTGTTACTTCCCTTTAGAACTGATCGCACGTATGTCGAGCGAGAATATTGAGGCGTATGTGGCATTCGCGGAGGTAGATCCAGTAGTCGTAAAGACGGCGAGGGACGGCCCGGCGAGATGAGTCGATCTGAAGGAGCCTGGCCAACTCGCTCACCGAAAGGGCTAAAAGCGGCGGCAGCTGTCTAGTGATGGGTCTCCACAGGGCGTGGTTCTGAAAGTCCATTCGGCTCCTGGCCTGGTCGAGCAGTACGTTTTTCCATTTTTCGGGCTTTGAACGTCTTGTCGTGCTTTGCCCACAAAGAAAATCCAGCCAGACCATGTAGGCGTTGGGGTAGATCAGGGCGCCGCGCGTCGAGCTCATTGCGGGTGATGAAGCCAGTGTGAACGGTCGGGTGCTGTCGCAGAGATGGAGAGAGCGTGGGTATAGATGGCGCCGCGGGATTGAATTGCGGAGCAGACAATGGAGGCTGTGGTTCTGTAGATGGTACGCTAGGCATATCCCGAAGCCAACGCGAGACTCGGGCTTCAGCAAATGCCTCTTGTTCCGCGGAGTCGACTAAAGCATTTGAGTGGCGTGAAGGCCGACTGGAGCTAGAGAGGGCCGTGCTCACAGAACCGCGCCGGGCCCTGGTGTCCTCTGTATTGCGTGTTTGCCGAGGCATGCCTGTGTTGGTGTGAGTGTGAGTGTGGTTCTGGTGATAGAGTGGTGTGGAAGGTGGATGGTGTGTATGTAAAAGTTGGAGAGCTGCCTCGATTGATTTATAAGTTGCAAATAGCGAAGACTGGGCGTATCTGCTGTTGAATCACGCCAAGCCCATAGTGGTGAATGAATGAGTCCTGTGGCGGCCGGGCGCTATACTCCAGGTGGGATTTGTGCCACGAATGTTAGGTTACCCGAAGCACTGACGATGTCCAGACCCCATTCACTATCAGCAGCCCACGACAAGAATGAAAGTCTCTAGATTTCAATAATTACGATTCTGGGTATCAAACCTTATCTGGCCAAGGTGCCGACCTTCTATACGCCATTCATATTAGCCTTTCCCTACCTTGACCCTTACACCAGCCCCCCTCACACTCCCCCATACACTTTCTGTAACCCGCGGTGGGAGCTTCCTCCCCTTGAGCCTTTGATCCACTAACCACAAGCCGACCACAAACTCCTCCCTCCTCAACCTCCCTATTCCCCTGGAGTCAACCAAATTCCAAACTTCTTCGAGCACATGCTCCGGCAAACGGCTACGAGCCCAGACATCTCTCACAACAAGGGCGTGCACGTCCCACGCAGGGTCAAGATCCGCATCGACCCGGTTCGGGGAGGGCGATTTCGAGGTATCAGGCACAATGAATAAGCCCTTGTTCGCAGCCCACACGCCTTCGTATCGCTTTCGCTCGCATTCGGTGATGACGTCGCGCCAACGTTTGCGGTCGCCTTCGTGATGCTTGTTCGGGTGCTTGCGGCCCATGCCAAGAACACGTTTGCCCTTGCGCTTGTAGCGCTCGTCAGAGTCCTCGCTTTCAGAGGACGTGGATTCTTTGCGCATAGTGGTGCGTAGCTTGCCTGGTCCAGGCTTTGATTTGGTCGGAGATGGCGATCGGGAGCTATGGAAGGGGTGATGGTGATGCTTCTTGGGTGGTTGATTGCGAATAGGTAGGGGTGGAAGGGGAGAGCGAGATGGTGCGGGCGATGCATTTCGAGAGGAGGCGAGGGCGGCGCCCACCATGGCATTCGCGAGGGAATCACCGGTGATGTGGGGCGTCATTTGGCGCAGGGAAGCGCGTTGGTAGTTTGAGTGGTACATGGACGACCCGGAGCTTTGAGACGTGAGGGCAGCCGTAGCGCGAGGCGGTGGGAATGTCTCTGGCGGTGCAGTCAGACGGCCAACCTGAGCTGCCGTATTGGATCGCGGTAGTACTTTAGGAGCGAGTGGTTTTGAACTTGACTCTGATCTGCTATCAGGTTTACGGGTTCCGATTCGACGCGGCGGTGGAAGGCTGGGTTTCGACTTTAATTCTGCTTGCGTTTCTGGTGCCGAAGTGAACGACGTAGGCGATGAGTCGTTTTCATCATTCCCGTTTATGGACACTGATCGTGGCCTCGAAGAACGGGTTTCCTCATCAAGAGAACCAGTCAAGGACCTAGGAGAATGGTACGTGTTGATTTCTTGCGATTTTGGTCGAGGCCTTCGCGGAGTAGGAGGCTTCGGACGTCCTACACCAGCCTTAGTAGTGGTTAACTCGGGTAGCTTTGGTTTTGGTTTGGCGGCCGTATTGCTTGTATTTTGAATGCTGTGATGCTCTGCTGAGGACGCAGCTTCGTCCGGGATAGCGAATGGAATTTTCCTTTGTGGCTTTGGTGACTTTACAGGCGGCGGTGCACCTCTAGACGTCAGAACAGAGGTGGTACTCGATGAGGTGGTAGGGGTCTTGGCGCGTGCTTGCTCGAACATCTGGACCAGAGAGTTGGTAGGCAGTATAGAAGCATCGTCCGTTGCCTTGGTCTTCTCTGAGTTCCGCCTCGAATCCTGGGGTATGGGTACACTCGACTCGTGGCTGTCATGCCTGGACTGAGGCTGAGGCTTGCCAGCTGACAGACTCAGCCGTGCCTTGGCATCCCCGATCATCCCGGCGGGAGGCAGTATATCCTCGTGTTCCGTATCGCTAGCTTTCAGCGGTGTGAAATAGGAGTGGGCAGGTTCGGGTTTGGATTTCAAGGGGGTGCTCCGTGCCGCGGCGAGTTTTGCAGCGATGTTCGAGGGTGACGAGGCTCGATTCGAATGAGGGTCAGGAGGGAGCTCCAGAATGCTAGAGCCATTCGACTTGACAGACCACGGTAAAGGAGACGGCTGCGACTGATAGCTGCCTCCCGTCCATTGCTTCTGTACGGGCGACGACTGATGTGATGCTCCTGCTCTTGTTGCAGCCGTCAATGCCCCATTCCCACCCCCAGTATAGGTTTGGCCTATCGGCTTTGGCTTAACGGGAGGCTTGGAGAAGGCGGAGGACGCGCCGAGGAGAGCTGCGTCGCGGACATTATACTGGGTGCCGCCGGGGTTGGGAGTGGGTTGGGGGGGTGGCCGGTTGTAGCTCATGGATGCATGAGGCTGCGCCAGGAGTCGAGGCAGGGCGGCAGGAAGGGTCGGAAGCACTCATGTGAAATGTGCCGCTGCAGAGTATTGGAGCAGACCAAGACAGGATATGAAGAAAGAAGGCGGAGAAAACGAGCGGTGGCAGTGAATGGGTATTGTTGTTGACGTTGAATCGACGTTGAGTCGGGGCATTCGCGGATGACAGCTCCACCGTGAAGTTAGGCCGCGTCCGGCACCCCTGCTATTCTGGCACGCGGGCATAGAGCAGGTGGCACTCTATTCTACATGGGTGTGCATGCGCGTCTACCGCTGCTTGGGGTGCTTTAATGTATTTTTGGAAATATATAAAGGATAAAAGCTCTTCAGTCTAGGCGGCTATGTAGACACTCGTTAACGCGCTTTAAGCAGTGGTCGACAGGTGCACCTATATAACAGCGTGGTTGATAAGTGTTAATAGAAAGTGGCAGGTCACAAATTGTGACATATATACACTATTTTTATCCTTGTGTACGCTTGTTTAGCACCGCTCGAGGCCCTCCAGTATGCTATTGTCATGCATGAAATAGCGGTCCTAGAAGGACGAGCTTAATTACCACCCCCCTTTCTCTCCGCACCACCCCCCTTTTCTCTTCCTACTACCCCCCCTACATTTAGCTAGCTTCGGCTCGTAACAACTTTGTTCCACCAATTAGGTTATCGCTTAGGCGATAGTAGTGTTAAATAACGGTCTTAATTCACCAATATAGCACCGGACCTCTTTTTCTACCGGACAAGCAGGCACCCTAACAGCGACCCAGGGCTCTATTTCCTTAGTCTCCGACAGTCAACTAGCCCTTAAGGATGGCCCTCTATCTACTCCTAAGGAGAAGGCTGTTTATAGTGAAGGAGCTGGTGCAGCGGGAGGATCTTCGGGTGTAAGACCTTGGTATAATAGTGTATACAGCGTTCCTTTTAATCAGCAATTAAAAGTAGTCATCTAGGAGCTTTCCGCTTCTAGCTATAGTAAAGAGAGTGAATAGACTATTGCTGCATGTGTATATATCCTTTCTAATTCATGTAGCCTTTCCAATTCGTGTATACATCCTTTCCAATTTGCATAAACAAGTGAATCTAATTAGTGGAACAAAGTTATTACCGGCCGGAGCTAGGCTAAATGTAGGGGGGGTGGTAGGAAGAGAAAAGGGGGGTGATGCGGAGAGAAATGGGGGGTGGTAATTAAGCTCGTCCTTCTAGAAAGCCTGATGGCTCTCCGGGCCACCTCAAACGGTGTTGAACGGGTTGGGTGTGCCACTTCTTTTTTGCCTAGCGCGTTTAGCAAGAGCCCCCCGGCTCAGTCTCGGTATTTGCGTCACATGACCGCGCAAAAGCGTGTTCCTCGCTGCTGCCTTCGCGTCTCCTAGCACCCATCATTCACATCACAATTCCTCCACGCCACAATACCACCACTACCGCTCTCATCATGGCGGACAGCGAGATGCCAGATGCAGACGCCATTGAGGAGCAGAGGCTGCAGTACGGCCCCGGCCAGGTCACCGCCGAAGAGCTGGACTCGAAGTACCCCAATCGACCCATCAATACACGCAAGACACTTCCCTTTCATCAGCTCTTCACTACTCTCTTCAATCCACTCAATGAAGCCCGCACCAAGCCTGGTGCAGCTCCGGCTGCATCCCGTAGGAAGACAGGCCCGCATGGCCAGACTAAGATGACGCCGCATGAAGCTCGGCGAAACATAATTGAGCGATTCATCAATACGTGGAGAAAGGAAGTCGGCAACGATGTCTACCTAGCTCTCCGTCTCATTGTCCCGGAGAAAGATCGTGATCGCGCTATGTACGGTCTGAAAGAGAAAGCCATTGCCAAGCTTCTTGTCCGGACCATGAAGATCGATGCAAAGTCTGAAGATGCGGACAAAATGCTGAATTGGAAGCTCCCTGGTCACAAGTGGTCCAATACCTCAGCCGGTGACTTCGCTGGTCGGTGTTTCGAAGTCATCTGCAAGCGCCCCTTGCGCACGACCATTGGAAACATGAGCATCGCCGAGGTCAATGCGGACTTAGACCGACTGTCTCTCGCGTCCAAGGAAGAGGACCAACTTCCCATCTTCAAGCGATTCTATCAGCGGATGAATCCGGAAGAACTGATGTGGCTCATACGTATCATCCTGCGACAAATGAAAATTGGTGCTACCGAAAAGACCATCTTTGATATTTGGCACCCGGATGCTGATGCCTTATACAACGTATCATCCAACCTCAGGCGAGTATGCTGGGAATTGTGGGATCCCGATACCCGTCTTCAGGGCGAGGATACTGGAGTCGCTTTGATGCAATGTTTCCAGCCGCAGCTGGCCGCCTTCCAGATGAAGACTTTCGATCAAATGGTCAAGAAAATGAAAGGGACCGAAGACGATGACTCCTTCTGGATTGAGGAGAAGCTAGATGGCGAGCGCATGCAATTGCACATGGTGGAAGACGACAGCGTGCTTGGTGGGAAGCGCTTCAAGTTCTGGTCCCGAAAAGCCAAAGACTACACCTATCTCTACGGGAGCAGCTTTGACCCCGACGAAGAGTGTGCGCTCACTCGATTCATCAAGGACGCCTTTGGCGACAATGTCCGAAACATCATCCTAGACGGAGAAATGATTACTTGGGACATGGAATTGGACAAGATCGTTGGCTTCGGGACTCTCAAGACAGCCGCTTTGTCCGAGCAAAAGAATCGCTTCTTTAGCAATACCGGCCAGCGGCCTCTATACCGGGTATTTGATTGCCTCTACCTAAATGATCGGCCCATTACACAATATACTCTCCGTGACCGTCGGAAGGCTCTCGAAGCTAGTCTTACTCCCGTCCATCGCCGAATTGAGATCCACCCATACATTGAAGCACACTCGCCGGAAGAGATCGATCCGGCTTTGCGAAAAGTGGTGGAGGACGCTTCCGAGGGACTGGTTCTTAAGAATCCACGCTCCGCCTATCGCCTGAACGATCGAAATGACGACTGGATCAAGGTCAAGCCCGAGTACATGACCGAATTTGGTGAAGCCCTTGATTGCATTGTCATAGGTGGCTACTACGGGTCTGGTCATCGAGGTGGCGGGCTGTCTAGTTTCCTGTGCGGTCTTCGGGTGGATCCAGAGCATATTGCGAAAGGCGAAAATCCTATGAAATGCTATTCCTTCTTCAAGGTTGGCGGTGGCTTCACAAAAGAAGACTATAATAAGATCAAACATCTCACCGATGGCAAATGGATTGATTGGGATGCGAAGAATCCTCCGACCGACTTCATCGAGCTTGGAGGCCACGCCGAAAACAAGCAATACGAGCGCCCCGACGTCTGGATCAAACCGAGCGACTCAGTGGTCATTGCAGTCAAGGCTGCATCCATTGGGGTTAGTCCCCAATTCCGACTGGGTTCGACGTTGCGATTCCCGCGGTTTAAGCAACTGAGGCCAGACAAGAATTGGCAATCTGCACTTTCTATCAAAGAGTTCAGCACCCTACAAAAGAATGTGCAGCAAGAGCACCACAAAAAGGAGAAGGAGTTTGAAGTCGACCAGCGCAGGAAGAAGGCCAAAACAACGAAGAAGGTGCTCATCATTGCCGGGGGCGAGACTGTCAAGATGCCGTACGGAGGACCGGAAACGAAGATTTTTGAGGGATTGAGCTTCTGTAAGTTCTCGTGCTTCGCAAGGTGCTTGACGCTGATACCATTAGATATCATGACCGAAGCACTAAAACCACGGAAGACAACGAAGGCTGAACTCGAGCAGATGGTGAAGAACAACGGCGGGAAAATCGTACAAAAAGAAACGGCTGCAAAGGACGTCATCATCATCGCCGATCGAAATCTCGTTAAAGTCATCGTACTGGAGAAGCATGGCAAGTACAACCTCATCCGCCCCATCTGGCTTTTTGATTGCATCAAGCAAGCTGAGATTGACGCCGGCCGAGCAAGCTTGCTGCTGCCCTTCGAGCCTAACCGTCATATGCTTTTCCTGAAGCCAGACGAGCAGTTTCAAGTCGAAGAGAATATGGACGAGTATGGCGATAGCTATGCGAGGGACATCACAGTCGACGAGCTCAAACAGCTCTTCAACAACATGCCGAGGAAGTTTGAGGATACTGCTTTCGATCCAGAACGATTCCTTGGCCAAAGCGAGGATCATGATCTGAACATTACTGCGCTTCCTGGCTTCTTGTTTCGGGGATTGACCGTCTATTTCGTCAAAGCATCGCATCAGAATGGCGGAGCTGTACAATCCCCGAGAGATATAGCCCTCGACCTGGCGCGCTACACCATCCGCGCTGGGGCTGGAAAAATTGCGGAAGATTTGGGTGACAGGGGAATCACGCATGTCGTCATGGGGAAAGATACGAGTCGGCTGAAGCAGATTAGGGAGGTGATCGCGCAGAGGTCCCAGTTACCTAGGATTGTGGATGTGGAGTGGGTTGAGGTTAGCTGGGCAGAGCGGACACTGGTGGATGAGGAACGATTTGGGCCCGTTTGAACCTTTTCTTGCCACGATGTGTTCATCAGCGATGTCAGGCATGATTCTTGCGGGACTCTACGAAGTAACGCAGTGAAGGCGTCTGAGTGCAGGATCAGATATTGTCAAAGGGTCTTGATCCTAGACATCTTCATGAGCATATGAAAAATGCAATTCAAGAATTTGAAACCGCATGCTGCAGGAGCATTCGACATGGTGGATGCATTGCCAGCCAACCACACTACCGGGTATGTTATTGCTAGTCCCAGAGCATCGCATCCGTGGTTAACACCTATTCCCTGCGGTCCAGATCCGAGCCGAGCTCTGCACCAAGACGACTTACCACGTGTCCTCAACACCTGCACATGAAGGGGCCCCTTAGATCCTTCGATACGCTCTCACATCCTCAGGGTTCTCGCTGATTTTACCTGCTACCTATATCCCCGGACACCGCAGTCTTCGTAGACTTGTTTTTAGCAACATACAAGCGAATCATTTTGATTAATGGGGCACCCTCCGCTTGAAGGACACGACTGAAACTTGGGCTCAAAATCTCTTTGTTTCGTAACCGATACCACATCATTGTTCTTTGAACGTCCGAAAATGGTATTTTGTCCCCTCCATTACCAAAGGAAGTGGGGGTTAGGTGATATAGCAGAGGTTGTGGAAGATACCTTTCGGGTGGACGTAGCCTTTGAAGTTTCTTTTCGAATTGTCTAGGGTGTTAGTTGTGCGGAGAGCTGGAAAAGGGTGTTTCCCGAATGATTTCGGACGAAGGACACCCTGAGAATCCATGGAAAAGGGTTGACGATGAGATGGATTTGGCTGTACGGAAAATACTTCGAAATGGCTCATCGTAAGTTTAATGCGATTTTGCCGGCGTTTAGAGTGGTTTCAAAGCACAATCAGCAGCCTAGCAGTGACTAGAAACGTCTACAATCCAGGACAATGAACTATACACGGGCCAAACCAAATGAGATATCTTGCCCAAGAAACATGCATGAGCGCCTAATCCGAACGGTCTTTGTTACGTGAATTCTTTCAGCAAACTGGTGCGGCTGTTTCCGATAGATTCGTTTCGTCGTGCAATTGCAACTTCGAGTTCTTTAAGCTTTCCAAAATCTTCGAGGACTTAAGGCTACGCGTTTCTACTCCCCATCCTCAAAGGCTCGCCCCACAGCTGGAGTTCTTTCCGATCATGCGAATCGCAGTCCCGACGTTTGCACCTTCTGGACTATCGATGTCGTTCCTCTTACCACAAATCGCTATCAGATCAGAACTATTTATAAAGGATATGAAGGCTAGAACGCCTTAATCCTATCTTATTATATCTTGCATAACACTCTAGTAGAGCTAATCCCATGGTAAGGCAAGAAGTGAACCATAATTAAACCTCCGTGCCACCCGCACTCCACCTTATTTTCTAGATTCTGGTGGCTACAAACTCAACCACGGCTCCTGACGTGCTTCTATACCATTCCCTATAAATCGTGCACCTCCGACCCTCCGCCTTCCTCGTCCACAATCCCTCCCTCCAACCTCTCTCCTCAAAGACAGAAAAAATAGCCCAGAAAATGGGATCTATGGTCTCCACAACTTCCGACATGCCCACCACAGGCCTCTATGCAAGGCCTCTGACTGCTGTCGGTCCAACCCCAGGCGTCCTCGTCGATCGCGCAAACCCCACCGCCTCCACCTCCACCTCCTACATCGCCAACGTCGACGCCCACATCGTCGCTGCCACCGCCGACGGATTCGGCACTGCCACCGCCAACAACCCCGGATTCGTCACCGTCACCGTGCCCCGCGCCCAGTCGTCCTCGACTACCACCACCGCAACTGCCTCACCACAAACGAATGGGTTAAGTCACTCCCGCCCGCCCGGCCACTAGCTAAGAGTACGATTTGAGTAAACAAGCTAACGACTTTGAAAACAGCGAGGGCTTGGAAAAGCGGAATGCCCGTCACGGCGTTCATTGTGTGATCCTGTGATTATTCTAATGAATCAGGTTAGGGAAGGGAGAGGTGTGGGCTGTGGTACGACACAGGATTAGGGATTCGATATAGGATTATGGGTGGATGTTGCTGCTGTCGGCGCCGAAGTGGTGGGATGATGTTGAGCATGCTAGGTAGTATGAGTTACGCGCTAGGGATATGTCACTGCATGTGGTGCCTCATAGCATTCTCGGAACTCCAAGTCAAATGAAACTTTAGCAGTTTGGGCAGCTGGTAACCTTGCGAAGCCACCCCAGGCAGCGGCAGAGGACTCTACACAGACTGGAAGCGTGCTTCACCTTTTTACGAACGTCAGTTAGGACCGGCAAGCCCTGAGGTCGCGTAGCTCGTATCGAAGTAGAAGATCGCGCGAACGATATTGAAGGCTTTTTTGGGGCAGTGTACACTCTTCTGCCACTGCTTGAAGCTCCTCGACAAGTATACAGAGTTGGACAAATCAACCTTTAGAGCAGCTGGCAACCTCTCGTCGCCACCCTAGAGAGCGGTAAAAAACTCTGCACTCAGATGTAACCGATGCAAAAGATTATGCTCTTATCGGAATATCTATTGTATGTACGTACATACACCCTCCCGCCACCGCATGAAGCTCCTCAACATGGTTATAGAGCTGTCAAATTGATCGTTTGATTTAACTAGTTGACTCGCTGAGCCACGTCAGACAGTGTCAACCACAGCACACAGTAACCTCCTCTTTCACCCCATCTCCACCCAACTCAATCGTCTCCCAGCTGAAGACAAAATAGCCAAGGAACGCCCCAATAAAGATGCAAATGATGATATACCCATTGAAATACATCGCCAGCAGCATCACGAAGTAAGCAATGGCGAACTGCACCATGTGCAGTCCAGCGCGGATAACCTGCTGGATGAGACTCGGGCGGAAGCTAGGCGGGGCAGCGGTGTTGAGCAGCGCCGAGCGCATCCCGGGGGCCTTGGCGGTACTGGCGTTGGGACCGCTCGAGGAGACGGAGCTGGAGGTAGCGGGTGGATGGGCGGCGAGGTGCGCGCGCAGGATGTAGCGCTCGTACTCCTTGGCGAAGCGGCGGAAGAACTCGAGCGCCATGACGAGGAGGATGACGCCGATGCAGGAGCCGGCGAACATGCCGTGGGTGGTGACGTGCCACGAGCTGGAGAGGAAGCAGGAGTCGATCGTGTACCAGTTCCAGAGCATCTGTAGGCTGTTAGCTGGCGTTGGCAGGATATTGAGGATGGGGGTGGGTCCTTACCGAGATCTTGCAGTTGCCGCCCATGCTCATGCTCATTTTTGCGGTGCTGGTGGCCGCGGTTGCGGTGTTGGTTGCGGAGGCCATGTTCATAGCCATAGAGGAAGCTCCCATGTCCATGATGGCGGTTGGTTGAGTGTTTGATTTTGGTGAAGGTGTTTCGAAACGGAGGCTGAACGTGCGAGGTAGAAGGAAAGAACGAGGCGACATGCAAATTTATTAGTGGTGCTGTGAGCTGCCGTGGCGGGTTACCTTGGTACTGTGCTCAATATAAGCTTTTGTGATTCATGGTAGTCGGCCCATCGCGCGGATTTGAGCATATTCTAGTACCCCGGTCACCTCACCCAACTTGCGACTGCCCTCGGCGATAATACACGATAGTGATGGGAGAATAAGAGACGAAGCCGCTGTATTGGTATTGCTAGCTACAATAGCGACGAGGAAGGGGCAGGCTCGGTTAGACAGAACGAGGTAGTCTAATATCGTCTGAGGTGGCCCGGAGAGCTACCAGACTTGTCGAACTCGACGTTGTACAATTCCTGATGACGTATTAGAGGGCCTCTCGCGGCGCTTGGCAAGTTTACACAAGTATAGAGTGGGTGTTTCAAAGTATACGACGTGCTAAAATGGAATCATAGATGCGTGGATAGCTCCAATAGCGAGGGATGAAGGAGGCAGTGCCACATCGGCGCATCGGGTATTTGAAGCTCCGACGGCCAGAGGTGCTGGTTGATAGGTCGCTCCGCAAGAAATGATGCTCGGTCCCCGCTGCACTGCTTGGGTTTGCCGCCGAGACCAGGCTGAGTCCGTGGGTGGTGAGGCCTGGGGTGATTCGCATACGGATGAGCACGTTTTTGGCCTTGGCTCGCAGGGGTCGTGCAGAAATCGCGTCCATGGATCGGGCTGGAGAGGAACCTTGGATTCTTGCATTCTGATAGTGTCATGTCAGTAGTATTCTGGTTGCATGTCCCGTGACGAAACTAGCCCGTAGCTCTAAAGCTTCACGCAATCCCACGTCGTGCATCTTGTGTAAGCCTACCTGTCGCTATCTGAGGCGTCTCGATATACTTTCGCAAGTCTCAGTGTACCATGTAAACAACCGGTGAGCACCCTGGGTCACCTGTCCTTGACCGGGGATAATGGGCTATCTCCGACTGCCAGTCTGCCAGAATAGGACCCTTCCTTGACGGCGATAGTCGAGTATCTCCGACCTGTATCGAAGTTTTGGGTATAAGGATAGACGACTTGGCGAGGCTCTCATCTCTTTGCCACGCAAGATTTGTATTCATCCATCGTCGAGAGAACATGGCTCATATCGAGAAAGTAGCAATCGTTGGCGTGAGTTAAAAATCCCCTTCATGCGTCCGCGGAACAGCGCTGACTCGAAAACTCCAGGCCGGCGGTCGGGTTGGAGGTGCATTTGCAAAAGAGCTGCTCCGGTCCGGCAAGCATATCATTACTGCCATCACTCGCAAAGGGAGCAAGAGTGCTCTGCCCAAAGGCATCAAGGTGGCCGAAGTAGACTACGATGATCGCCAGGCACTCATTTCCGCTCTCAAAGGACACCAGTTCTTGATCATCACGCTCTCAGTAACGGCGCCAGGCGGTCTCCACGGCAACATCGTCAAGGCGGCGGGAGAAGCACGCATCCCATACGTTATGCCCAATATGTATGGCAGCGATATCCAGAACCCAGCCATAATGGAGGAGAGCATGAACGGGAGGGCGTACAAAGAACGCCTTGCCGATTTTGACGGCGTCGACACGTCCTGGGTTGCATTGGTCTGCGGATTCTGGTACGAATGGAGTCTGGCTCTTGACAAAGCTACCTTCGGCTTCGATATCGCTGGTAGAAGCGTGACTTTCTACGACGACGGCAACACCAAAATTGATGTCAGCACATGGGATCAATGCGGACGCGCAATCGCACGTCTTTTGAGTTTGCCTGAGAGCGGCGCATCACCTTGCGTGGCCGACTGGAAGAACAAGCCCTTATATATCAACAGTTTCAAGGTCAGCCAACGCGACATGCTCGATAGTCTTCATCGCGTACTTGGAACTACCGACAAGGACTGGACGATTGACTTTGAGCCCACAGATCAGAGGCTGAAGAGAGGTCTTGAAGATTGGAAAAATGGGAACAGGTTGGGATTTGCCATGGCATCCTATGCACGTGTCTTGTACCCCAACGGAGATGGCGATTTTGAGTCCAAGTGGGGGACTAGTAATCAGGTGTTGGGACTGCCCAAGGAAGATCTTGATGAGGCTACGAAGAGGGTGGTAGAGATGGTTGAAAATGGATGGAGTCCGTTCAAGCAGTGATGAATTTCGAAATTGAGAATACAGAAGAATGTGTTGCGAGAGCTCCGTGGGACGAAGGTAGTGAAGCTGGTGGCGACAATGACGTGATCTGATTTGGGTGATCAACCGCATTCCTGGATCGGGCGAGAACCTTAGAATCATCGAGTCACTACGAAAGAACAAAGAAACTGCGTAAATGAGGGCCGCTGTCTGAGGCGGCTCGATATAGTTTCGCAACTCCGAGTATTACCATGTAAATGGTAAACACACTAGGCCACCTCGTATGGCGGCATGCGCAAAAATGGGTTAACTGATAACAAATTCTCGTTCTTGCGATCTGTCCGCTTGATAAACGCCCCGGAGATGGCCTGGGATGTATCCTGGCCCGATGAACTCAAGGCGCGGTCCGTCTTGCCTTAATACCATTGGAAGATCAACCTCGGGCAAGATCAACGTGACGACATCGCCAATCTGAGCTCCGGCTTCGCAGATGCCGTAAATCCCATTTTCCGCAACGAAGAAGCACCGTCCGCCGCTCATGACCTTATCAATATGGTACAGGAGTGACATACAATATCCCAGAATCCTCTCCTCTGCATCAATCAGGAGAGGATAGAAGCCAGAGGGAACAGGAGAGCGGCCCATGAGTACCTCAAACTGTTCAGGATAGCTGGCGACATCTCCGATTTGCTGATCCATCAACAGAACGTTCCACAAAGGCTCAACTTCTGGCTTGCCGTCCATGATAGGCAGTGTTTCCCTTAGCTTTTGCTCGACTTCCCGAATGAAGGCCAGCAACTGTTTATCAGGTAAAGAATTATTCTCCAAAATCAATGAGTGGAGGGTTTCGAGATTCGCCGTTGTTATTTCTTCTACCTTTAAGTTCTCGAGAGCGCGCGATCGGACATCACCGCGGATGCTGGGAATGTATGGAACAATGGTGTGGATTGGCCCTAGCGATTGGCCCTTGAGGGTCAAGCATGACTTATCCACTGAAAGTCCAGCAAAGGCCGAGTCTTGCTGAGAACGCGTCGTTTGAAATGAACGGCAAGGACGCATCGGAAGAACATGGCCTGTTTTGTCGGAGAAATCAGGAACCCACGAGGGAATCTGACTGGTCCCTTTGCCCCGAAGAGGGACAAACGATAACACTTCCCATATCTTCTCTTGGGTTAACATGTATGCCATTGCGTCTCGGTAAACCTCCTCGATTGGTAGACTGTAGTCGACAGTGATAGCTTCGCGAGTCCTCTTCGATGCCAGTCCGAGTAAACCAAAAATGGCATCTCGTGGATCTGTCACCTCGGTCCGGTTTGTTGAGTATACCAGAAAGCTGAGAGAGTTCGAGGGGTTGCATAGCCCATCGGACCAGATGTCGCTGCGCATGCTCTGAATGAAGGGAAGTTGTAGCCTGGAAACGGTCTTCAGCTTCAAGGCTGCTAGATGCGCTTTCAGCAACGTCTGTGCTGGTTCGGGATGGAAGGTTTTGTTAGAAGATATGTCGGTATGTCTCGCGGACTGCGTCGCGGCAAAGAATTTATCCCAAGATACCCAGGTAAGGCCTGAGGCGACGTGGACAGTTTTCGCAAGTGCCACTTCTTGGATGATCCATGTTCTCTGAAACCATTTTCGGAAAATCATGTGCAGGAGGGCTATTTGGATTTCAAGTTGTTCGAGAGCCACTGAATCGTCCCTCAATATCGCATTCAAGGCGCTTTCGCTGTCATTTTCCGGTGGCCCAAGCCAGACGACGGTAGCATCAGCTCGCGAGTATATGTGTTGCATCATTGAAACTTGAGAAGCTCGCTCGGCCGTGTCGGATTGGTTGATACAGATGGCATCGATCCATATCGTGCGCGGTCTATCACCGATCCTGCCTCGTTGACATGCCATGGCTTCGCATAGGCTGGCGCTGACGGTGAAGGTGCGCTCGTTGAGGATGATGTCCCGCATTTCTTGGGTGGTCGGCCCCCAGACGTATGACAATGCAATTCCAAGCTGCGCTTCGGAAGGAATTGTATCTAAAGACACATGCCGCATCGTACATCGCACAATAGCAAATCTCTCCCCGGCGCGTCGTGGGAGGAGCGTAAGGACTCTGATATGCCCTGGCTCTAACGGGGAGTACTCAAACGGTCTGATGTCGTTGGAGCGCCGGATCTTGGATGTACATGCAATGGTAGCAGCGTTTCGGCGGCCAGATACGGGAGATGTAAATCGATGGATCAGCAGAGCAGGTTTACGACATGTTTTGCATGAGGCTGTGAGCCTCAGTTGGCGGGCTGGAGCCTTCAAGCTCTGATTCCATGCCATTGATGATGCGGCTACCGAGCTGTGGATCGCGCCCTCTACGAATTTCGAAGAACCGGTGAGGGGCCGAGTAGCTGTCTATAGAGACGGCGGAAGCACTGTGGGTACTCTTGATCGTGAAGATCACGTGACTAGAGATTTGGGTAGATAAGGTGGTGAAGTGGCGGTGGTGAAGTGGTTGTGTCAAATGTCGTTGCCCTTTCCACTGCAACAGGCCAAACGAGGTCCTGACGCGAATGAGGGACGTTGTGACGATGGACTTGGCGGGTCGGGGATGCCTCGATCGGAGACGGAAGCAGGCGGAGCGGGGCGCTTGGCATCTGCAGCAGCGCCTGGTAGCGTGGGCGCTTACGGAGAAGCAAGCTTGGGATGGAAACGCCATGCTTCGAGGAGTGGCATGGTGAGTTGATGGACACGGGTCTGTACCTCTGTATAGACTGCTTGGTGTTGAGGACTTGGTACCTCGCGGGTGCAGGGGCAGGCGAGCGGGAGCTGGCTGGGCTGGCTGGACTGGCACACCTGGCTGGGCTGGCACGCTGCGAACGCTTGGGTGGAATCTGACGTGCATCGCCAACGGCCGTCCTCCACACGACTCTATACGTATTTATTCGCAGGCTGCTCGTGTGCCCGCCATTGCCCAGCTATCTTCCCCTTCCTTGTCTGCTCTGGCATCTCAGGGCGCGTCCTGCATCTGCCCCCTCCGGCGCTGCCGCCGTGCCGCTATCTCCGTCACTGGGCGACAGGCGACGCTGGAATTCCGCCATCCATACCTATCCCCAACAAGGGCCTGACGCCCTCCCGCGCTCTTCCAGCACTCGCCACTCCATGGCTCCCTAATCGACCGCAATGTGCGCCAAATCGCCTGAATCGCCCTGACGATCCGAGTCTCCTCCTCTGAGCACACCACCCATGTCCCGCGCAGTCTCGAGCCCCTCAGCCATTGCAGCCCATGGCGACTGACCGAACATGGGCCTGCCGTCTCTGTCCTTCGTCGCGGGGCTGCTCCTGCTGGCCTACCTGTCCTCCTTCGTGCTCTTCGCCTTTATCCGCGTCGTCACCGGCGTCTCCATCCAGCGATTGGGCTACGCCGGCCTGCGACGCATTGCCTTCACTCCCAAGGACGGCCTCCGAATCGAGCTTCGCGGCATCAAGCTTACCCTCCACCGCCCGACCTTCGCACAACCAACATGGCTCAGCGTGGTTCTGACCGAGCTGAAAGTCACCGTGGACTTGAGACCATTGGGGGACAAGCCGAGAAAGCGGCACAACGGGTGGACGCATTGGTCCAATGGCTCTGCGGAGAAGGACGGCGGGAACACCTCGTCCTCGTCCGAGCCGTCCACAGAGGAAGACACTCAGGACGACCCCGGGGAATTGGACAGTCAGAGGAGTAGGACCTGGGAGACTTTGACCAAGGCCAAGGAGAAGATAAAGCGCCTGCACCGGAAGATCAAATGGATACGGCTGGTCGATTTGGTCGCGTCGACGTCTACCCTCGTTATCGTCGACGTGGGGTCTATACAAGTGGGGAACTTCACAATGGCAGTGGACACACGACGCAAGACGGTGGATCGGACTCGACTATTCCAACACCAGAAGTCTGGCACCAAGGGCCAAAGCCCTGCCGAATGGATTTTTACTGTTCGGAGCATTCTCTTTACACCGGAAGGCAAAGACTCGACCGAGGTCCTGGATCACTGCACCCTGAACGTCCACGGCCTGTTGTATCAAGAGCTCGATGGCCTCCGAGATGCCTCAATCGCCCTGAAGCTAGGCCGCCTCAGTCTCCCATACGATGACATCAAAAACAGCATGGATCGAGCAAAGGTCTGCCGCATCAATCACGGACATGCACACTCTGTTGAACCGGACATTTCCTTTGTTGATGTCATGGAAGAGCTGGACCAGCCTGGAAGTCGGGAAGAAAATATCGTGCGCACTGTTTCTGATTCCAAGGAATTCGCGGCTTCAATTCTCCGTGGCATCCAGGAAATCCAATTTGCCGTCAGCTTCTTCGGCTTAACCAAGGAAATTCAGCCGCTCCAATGTGACGACGATTCTCCAATGTGGATGAATATTTCTATGAAGGAAGTCGGCATGGACTTGTTGCGCCTCGACCCCCGAAGCCCAGCCCATCTAATGTATTTTTCCCGCAACGACATCGCTCACCAGGCGCTCATTGCTGCTATTTCTATCTCGGTTGGCATCGATGATGGAAAGCATCCCGAACGTCTGCTGTACGTGCCCATGGCAACTACTACCGTCAACACCACCCTGCCTTCTAAGACGCTTCAATTCTCAAACGAAAAGAATGTCGCCGAGAGGAACACTAACATTCTTTTTGCCAACCTTGTCGTCACTTCGCCTTCTTTCGACTTTGATCCGAAACATCTTCCCCTCCTTACCGCATTCTTGCACGGCTCGAAACATCGACCGAGGCCTCCTGCGCGGCACCACAAACGTCACCTTCTTTCTCGTCTCCTCCCGAAAGCTAACATCAAGATATCCATTCATGAACCTGTGATTCGTGTCACGCTCCCACCAATGGAACCTGAGAAGAAAGGCACCGACGAATTTGATCTCTTAATCTTCGCCATGTCTTCGGCATCTCTCGACGTTGAGTCATCCCATTCAGCAGATGGAGACCTCCATTACTCGCTCCTGTCCACCTTCCGGGTCAACTCAAACCAGCTATACTACCAGACCGCTTGCAGCGAGAAGCACAATCTGCTCTTGATTGACGGTCTTGAGTTAAAACTCCAGCTCAGCGCATCTCCCGAGGTCGTGGTGGTGATAAACGGCAATCTACAGACCTTTTCGCTCTATATGGTAAGGCCAGAGATCAGCGAAGGGCTTCATCAAATCGTCGCGCAACTCCAAAGCGATATGGTTCGGAAACGAAGGGCCCCAATCCGGCACAAACAAGCAAACTTCCTACGCAGGTGGCCTGCCTGGCTGCTCCACGCAAGCTTCCAAGGCTCAGACTTCAACTTCGAAGTCGCCGGGGTAGACCCAGAAGTCTCCAAGCATGCACGAGGATTCGCCCTGCACCTCGAATCATGGACTGCAGAGTACAAACAAAACAAGGCAGACGATACCGATGCTCGACCCCAGAGA
The DNA here is from genome assembly GCF_010093595.1 of Mytilinidion resinicola. Lineage (NCBI taxonomy): Eukaryota > Fungi > Ascomycota > Dothideomycetes > Mytilinidiales > Mytilinidiaceae > Mytilinidion > Mytilinidion resinicola. The sequence continues at coordinate 3,382,703 of NW_022985437.1, forward strand.
CGACGAGCTCCGAGCCGAACCATCAATCGCGACGACTACCTACTCAGACCGTCGGCACCTTCGTCCCCGCGCAGAAAGGTTGGCGACAGCACCGACGGTAGACGTCTTGCTCTGCATTGGCATGGCTTAGAAGGGTTTGTCATGGAGGGGGCAGATACTTGGGAAGTGGAACCATTTCTTTCGTTGCCTCGGATGGAGGTTGCATTCACGACATCGACCGACAAACAAGGCCCCGTATTCCACGTCAACTCCTTCGCCAAAAGCCTCTACCTTCACTACTCACTCTATCGTCATTTCTCCGTGGGAGTGGCAGGTCTTGTCCTTCGGAGAACTTTCTTCCGCCAACCAGCGCACTCGAATGGTTTGCCAACTACCCCGGGGGCCGTTAGACATCTTGCTGTGCCGTCGGTAGATGGCGACGCCGTTGATCCAGCCACTGGAAAAAGGCCCGAGATTGTCGCCTTGGATTTCAAGGCCACGTTTGTCCAAGTGAAGGCCGACATGCCATCTGATCCACCACTCATGCTTCAAATACATAGCCTCGAGGCAGGTAGACACCGGTGGGCGAACCCGTTTCTGAGTTCACGTCTTGTGCGGCTCTATACCGAAACTCCGAACATCAAGAAGGTGTGGAGCCGCTTCGTCAGCATCAAGACCCTACGACTAGATTACCGACAACAGAAACGCAAATACGGCACCACTGTATCAGAAGACAAGTCGTTTGATATCGTTACCGATGCAATCCGACTTGCAGTCCCACATCAGTTAGTGCTTCACGAGGTATTTGACAATATCACGAATATTGTAAAGACAACGGAACAGCTTCACCATCGATTCCAGACGGGTAGCAGCGACTACATGCTTGACAAGCCTCCACAAGGCCCTAAGCATGTGCCAAAAGTCTCACTTCGAAGTCAAGCCCTTCTTTTTGAAATCGAGGACGGCTCATTTGACTGGAAATTAGGAGTCATCTACCGGCTTGGGCTGCTAGAGCAGAAGCAAAGACTTGCCAGAGAAGAAGCCTTCTGCCTGAAGCTCAAGAAACTCCAAGCTGAGGATGAAAGATCAGAAAATTCTCGGCGTCGAGCAAAGTCGGCCCATCAAGCCCGTGGGAGGAGTAAGCTTCGAAAAGAAAAAGAGTCCACCGTTCGCCATCAAAGCGAAGGTCGTAGCGACCGTGAATCACCGGAGGAATCCAAAGGAAAAGATCGATTCATGCGCTACAACAACGAAGCTCTTGCTGGACTCTCTGGCAAATCGAAAACTACGGCCCAGCATGCGCGAGAGAGGCTGGATCGATTGAACGCCCAGACATGGAAGAAGAGGGTCGACCATGGTATGAGCAGCCAAAACAGGGCCATGCAAGACATTCGTTCGATATTCTGGGGTCTCGACGAACTGCCGGATGATATTGAGCAAAAGGAGACTATCATGGCTATACCTCAACGTCCCGCTTTGATGGCACTCATAATCAGCGACGTGGAAATTACTCTCGATAAGCCTTCTTTCCCTGTACAAGAATATCCCAAGTTCCTTAATCGAATCGGAAAGGGGATGCCATTCGACATGCAGTACTCACTCCTGATACCAACGCACGTCAAAATCAGCATGGGGGAGGCAAGGGTGACGCTGAGAGATTACCCGCTGCCATTTCTGCATGTTCCCGCGATTCGATCTGGACAATCTCCAAGGTTGCCGAGCTTGTTTATGGAAACGGACTTCGTCATCGCAGAAGAATACAGGGACGTTGAATCCTCTCGAACCCTCCGAATTGTGGTTGTCCCTCCAGAAAAGGATGACAATGGCGAAGACACGGGTGGCTTTGCGGTCAATGTCAGGCGTACTGTGGCTCCCGTCAAAACATACTCCGACATGAATATCGAGATCAACTCCGGCTATCCCACCCGTATTACGTGGGGCACGTCATATCAGCCAGCAATCCAGGATATGATGCAAGTCATTGAAGGGTTCACCAAGCAAGCAATTGATCCCTCAGAGCGAGTCGGCTTCTGGGATAAAATTAGGCTAACGTTCCATTCACGTATGAATGTTGTTTGGAAAGGAGATGGCGACGTTCATCTCATACTCAAGGGTAAGTTGAATTGCTCAGTGAGTGAATATATGCTAACTGTTGTTCAAGGCTCTCGAGATCCTTATTCGGTCACTGGCCAAGGTGCTGGCTTTGTGATGTGTTGGCAGAACGATGTCCGCTGGAGCATATGCCAAGACCCAGATCCGAGGAACTTCATGATCGTCAACAGCGGTGCCTACATCTTGGCTATTCCCGACCTCGGCCATTATGCAAGGCAGGAAGCTAATCCGGATGGCCAAAGTTCTGAAAGCGCTTCGAGCATCTCGAGCTACAAGCAGAATGCTGTTTTCAGGAAAACTGTGATGAAACTAAGCGGAAACGTCCGCTGGATGTCGGGCCTGGTTTTCGAGAGAAATGTGGACGAGGGAGGACGGTCATTTGATTTCATACCACATTACGAAGTGGTGCTGAAGCATCCTGATCATGCGAAGCCATCGAATGGAAAGGTCAGTCCTGTTAGTTCTCTTTTAATCGTGATATCTACTCACCCCGCGCAGGTATATGACGCTTTCCGGGGATTCCGCAGTCAACATATCCACATGTCTGTGGCGGTATCAGCTCCACAAGATCGCGAATGGACCGTGTCGAATCTTGAGCCATCAAAAAATTACAATAGCGTGCATCTCACCCCTCGCTTCTTCACCCACTTCTTCAGCTGGTGGTCTATGTTTTCCGGTGTCATGTCGCTGCCCATCCGACAAGGCAAGCTCTGGCCAGGCGTCGAAAAGTCAAGCAAGAAGTTTGGTCGGCATCTCGCTACGATCAAGTATAGCCTCTTACTGTCTCCCCTGTACATGAGCCACATCTACAAGCACAAGGATGCCGAGGACTATGGTTCTGGCGTTGTGTCAGCGACAGGACTGAAAGTGCGTCTTGATAGCTTTATGCTTGATCTTCATCAACGCCGTGAAGAATTTCGCACTCAAGTCGAAGCGCCGAAAGACCAGGAAAATTTGAACCAGAACCAGACCACTGGCATGAGGATTAACCAAGCTCAGCTAGATTTCATTTCGGCTGACGTGAGAGCCGTTTCGGCCAGCATCAACGGCACCAACAATTCCGATCTGGATACAGCCACCGAAGAGATGCTTGTCTCATACCAAGACGATCACCCAAGCGCGGATCTTGCCAAATTCACTATCCCTGACAATGATTGGGGCTGGGTTGATATGGACGATTTCGTAGAGCTCGGCTGGATACTGCCAGCAGACCGAAACCCGGAAACGAAAATCCTACCTCTTGCATTTGCTCCACGGTTCACGTACTTTCGTCAAACAGACCACCAAGACCACATCTCTGGTGACATACATCGGTCGAGTCCCTTCGGTCATGAACCTAGTCATCACTGCGTCATGTCGGCGAGAAATGACCCTCGGAGGGTGCAGTGCGGCCTGATTGAACTGCGCCTCAAAAAGGTCAGCGAGCAATTCGAACACAATCAGCGCGCTCTTGACGATCAAGAGTTGAGAATCGTCAAGGAGCCTGACGAGAAACAAGAAGAAGCACAACGACGTCTCAACCTATTGCGCGAGCACAACGTTACCCTCCAAAGGAAGCAAGCTTTGTTGCAGTCAATGTATGACAGCCTTGTACAACGACTCCAGGAGAATGACCTACGCGCTTCTGCTGATGCTAGAGATGATCCAGGAGAGGAAGAATTTTATGAGGCCCGAGAAGATTACTACGACATGGATCCAGACGCCAAAGGGCTTGACTCCGCTCCACTAGCAGATTATATCAGTGACTTCAACAACAGGTTCATCATCCACAATGCCCACCTAAAATGGAGCAACTCTCTTCGAAATATCATTCTGCGATACATCCACCAAGTCAGTCAGCGAAGAGGTTTCGTGTACTACATGTCTAGAAGAGCCGTCAAGTTTATTCTCGACATCGTAGAAGAGCAGAAGAAGTTCAATCAACCAGCAGGGGCACCAACCACTCCCGGCACTACTTCCAGTTTTCCTCTATCTCCCCAGGAGGACGATGACCTCAACATCCAGGATCGTGTTGACCAGCTCCTTCAAGATGGGAAGAAATTCGTGGCCGCGAACGACCCAGTCACAGCAGAGGGTAGCAAACCAGCCGGTAGCGGGGGCCATATGGGGGACGATATTGCACTTGAATTTACCGCACAGAATACATACCACGTTCGTCTCATCGCGCCCCAAATTCAACTTCAGAGCGAGAAGAACACGAAAGCCGCTGTACTAGTTACCGCCAAAGGAATGCAATTGAAGGTCATCCAGATCATGGACAAGGATCGAGTCACGGACGATGTCAGCGGGCTCGTGCAGCGTCGATTCTCGGCAGCCATGGATAGCTTGCAGATCTTTGTTACGAATGCGAAGACCTTCACCACCGAGGACCTCCACATGTATTCCGGTAGCACATACGGCACACCAGCTGGGTCGTCCTGGCCACCATGGGTTCCCTTCGAAGTCATGTTCGAATTCAATACTAATCCATACGGCTTCCAAAGAGTCGTCCAGAGGACTTCCGCAAGTATGCGATTCGACAAGTACAACACTCTGCGTCTCAAGTACAATGACGATGTCTCGGGTGGTGATACTGGCCCAGCGAAAAGCCCGGACACGCTTGAACAGCGCATCGATCATCTCTGGATTGACTTTCCCCATGTGCGTGCGCTCTGCAACTCCACGCAGTATTACGCCATGTACATCATCGTTCTTGATCTTCTTCTCTATAGTGAGCCTCTGGAAAAAACGAGGAGTGAACGATTAGAAAAGATCATGCTTGCCTCGGACTTCAGCGATCTCAAAGGAGCGCCCGAGATGGTCATCAGTTTGCAGGAGAGGATTCGCCAGCTCGAGGAGATCAAGATGCATTTCCAGGTGAACGAGAAGTACCTGGACCGGCAAGGGTGGAGAGATCGCATTACCATGGAAGCGGATCTAGCCGTCTGTGAGGACGAGTTGTTCTTCATGATGAAAGCCATAACGACTTCCCAGCGGAAGATGGATGATCGAAGTCAAGGTAAGCAGTCTAATGGCCTTCTGCGGTGGTACATATCAGCTTCCGAGATTGTCTGGCACCTTCTCAAGGAGAACCAAGAGTCTCTTGCGGAGTTTCAGCTGAAGAATGCTCTCTACGATCGGACCGACAATAACGACGGATCCAACCTCAATTCCATGGAGATCGAACGAATCCATGGACTCAACCTACTCTCATATGCGCTTTACCCCGAGATGATTGCGCCATACATTGACAACAACAGACCTTTCGCCGAAGGCCGAGACACCAAGATGTTAAGAGTACATTGGCTCATGCTCGAGGCTATCGCCGGCATACCTGTCATGGATCATTTCGAAGTCAATCTCTTCCCTCTAAAGCTGCAGCTCGAGCATGAAATTGGCAAAAAGCTCTTCGAGTACATCTTCCCTGGCAGCAAGAACGATGCCTCGCCATTCTTGGTGAAACACATGTTACCCGCACAAGAAGAAGAAGATGAGACTGAGATCGGACGCGGCGCACCTTCGCAACGCTCATCAAACTCACAGAGCCTCAGTTCCGAACTTACGAAGAACGGCGATGGCGGTGCGGGGTCTCTAGAGCTACGCCTCCAGCCGACCTTGAACCTCGAACCATCCAAACCAAGGACAGCCAAAACTACTTTCTCTCGACCAAAGTCTTCTGGCCACGGCGCTCGCCCTAATCCCCATCACCTCCGTCTTTTCAGAGAAAGCGCGCGTTCTGGCTCCGCAATGAACTTGGGCAGATCCTGGCACCCTAACCGCGATATGTCTTCGGACAACTTGTCCTTGGCCTCTCGCCCGGGCAGTATTCGCAGCAACTCAAATATGTCCGTCGCCACGAACTCAGAATCCGACCACGCCCCAAAACGCTTCACGCTGCACCGCTCCACCACCGCCAGCAGCAAAACCGCCAGCAGCAAAGACAAAGCTGCCCGCTCAGACGACATCACACAAATGATGGAGCGCGCGTCTTCCTACATGACCCTAGCCTACGTCAAGATCCCCAGCATGGTGCTCTGCCTCTCTTACAAGGGCAAAGGCCAGCGCAACTTCGAAGATGTCCACGACCTTGTGTTCCGCATGCCAACTCTCGAATACCGCAACAAGACATGGTCGAACCTCGATCTCGCCCTCCAACTTAAAAAAGATGTCATCCGCGCCCTCATCTCTCATACCGGCGCCATCATCGGGAACAAGTTCAGCCGCCATCAACCCACGCGCCAACAGCAGAGCCGCCTCCGCCAAATCGCGAATAGCAGTACCCTCCTGAATACCTCCCCCGACCTCTCTGGCACTTCTGAGAACAATTCAATGCTCGATGACATCAGCGACGCCAGCGGCGAGACCAACGGCCCGCGTCGCAGCTTCACCTCTGGTCGGGGCAGCGTGAAAAGCCAGTCCGCAAGCCAGGCGGAGAGCTACGATTCCTCCGCGCACAGCCTCGCGCGGCGGCCTGGATCCAGCCGTAGTGTCAACGCGCTGGGTATCGAGGCCGAGGGCATGAACTTTGCGGACGAGCTGGGGCGGGTGGATCAGACGGAGCCGGAGCGGGCGGGCGTGCGGGGGAATTTGAGCAGGCATCTCACGGGTATGGGCATGGGCGGGGCGGGGCGGATTAGGAGCATGAGTGTGAAGAGCGGCGGGACGACTGGCACGAGGGAGGAGAGGGAGGGGGGCGATGAGAGCGAGGACACGTGAGTTATGGCCGTTTTCCGTGTGGTGTCGAATGCATCTAATGTAGAGTAGGATAAAGAGGAAATCTAAGCTCTTGCTAGGGAAGCTTGTGCATGGATTGCCGGGCCACGGTCATTCTTAGCCGCTGTTTCGAAGGCAGAGGCAGCGGTGTGTTCTAATTTCTAATTTTTGTAAAGAGCGAGTTCTGTGGTGTGCATTTTCCTGGCGCTTTATGAGTAGCATTGGTGGGCGGGCGGCTTTCTGGGATGATATGGCAAGGGTGTGGGTGGACGGTTTATACCAGTCGGGACAAACTTGAAGGGGATGGACGGCATTTGTTATGGGGTACGCGAGTTGGAGCGTTCATCTGTAGGTTGGGAATGTAGGAATCTCATTTGTCTATTTCGAATATTTCGGTGTTGGTGCTGCAAAGGTCAGCCCGCCCCATCTATCATCATCGAATCATCATTCAAGTTGCTCTTTCTTGCCGCTGCTTGGGGCACACCCGTGGACTGTTCCAAGCTCGAAGATGATGTAATAGCCGATGCGTGTATAGTGAGCTAGCTTTTGACTGGCCGGGTACCTGCTGGCTGGGCTACCCCTAACGGTGGTGTTGAGCAAGCAAGAGCTAAAGTCGAGCACTTCTGTGTCCATGTGCTGAAAATTCAAACCTGGTAAACCAACGTCAAGGGTGGTGCAGTAGAGATTAGGCTATCTTTTGACTGGTTGAATACCGGCGATGTGGGCTACTCCCCACAGTGGTGTTGAGCGAGCAAGAGCCGAACTCACGCACTGCTGTATCTATGTGCCGAACCTAAAGACGTAGAATACCATTGCTAAGGTTGGTGCAGTGATGACAGGCTCCCTTTTGGCTGGTTGAGTGCCTGTTACATGGGGTACTCCTGACAGCGGTACCGAGTAAGCAAGAGGAAAGCCCCGTGAGCGTTATACCCAATGGCCTAACGTTACGACCTAGGAACTCTGGAGGTGGACGGCTATCAGCAGGAAAGAAATTGGACTAGACACGTCTGTTTGCCACTGCCTGGGGCGCCGTCAGGTCCTTTTCAAGAACTGAACACGATGCCAAAAAGTTGACACAGTGGAAGTCAGACTGCCCTCTGACTAGCCAGCTATTTTCCATCTGAGCCACTCCTCACAATGGTGTTGAGCGAGCAAAAGGTGAGCTCAAGCATTACTAAATCCATATTCTGAAATGGAAGACATTCGTAACGATGTTCCAGGTTGACACAGTCGAAAATAGGCTTGCATTTGACCAGTTGAGTACTTGCTATCTAAGCTACTCCTCATAGTGGCGTTGAGCGGGCAAGAGTAGAAGCGTGCGGCGGTATATCTAGGTGCCAGAACTACTAACCTCGTACTCCATGAGATAATAGGCTTGTTGGCCACGGAGCACCTGTTGGACTGCTCCAGCCAATCAGAGGGCTAGACGGTAGGTGCATCTTTATACCATTTCGAGGGTGTCTGCACAACAACTCGGGCCTGTTCTAATGCCTCTCGGGTGCGTCCTCATCGTGGCGCTCAACATTCAATAGGACGAGAGGTTAGAACTGTGGGTAGGCTGCGCGGTGTTGCAGTGACGACCCGTTGTTCATAGGACCGAAATCCTTCACAGATAAGATTTTCCCATCTTATCTTCTAGTTGCCCGAAAAGCAGCTACAGGGCGAGTGAAGGTCAGCTGAATTGTGTTTCTTCATCTTTGGGGGTCCAATAGATCCAAGGCTCTGCTTATTCATCGTCTTGAGCAGAACTCGGCTGCTACTTCCAGCCACACGGTCAACTCTAGTCGCTACCCTACAACACACCGCGAGATCCTGCCCGCTCACGTCCAACCTTGGGTCCAACAGACGGTACCATCACAGCTTTTCATATCATCAGCACTGAGCATCCCATATCCTCGGGCTCCGATTCATCTACATCAGTGAAACCTGGTTGCACTTCCAGCACCAGTGTCGTCTCCAACTCATCTACGCAACGACACGCCGCGAAGTCTACCCGGCCTACAGTCAACCTTGGATTCCACAGACACAAGCATCACTGAGCTTTTTTTCATCGTCGCCAAGCGTCGTAGAACGTCTGGCTCACGACACCGCCACTTCAACCACGGCGCAAGCAACAACACAACCACGGAACCACTGCACGACTCACCACCACCATGTCCACTCCTACTCCCAGCGGTCGGCCTCTCCTAACCCTCAGCCCTGAGCTCACCACGTACACTCCCCGATTCGACGCTGACATCTTTTCTAACAACCGTGCAAACATGGGCAACATGGGCAACACGGGGGTGCCCAAGAACCACAGACAGTCGAACAACCAGACTGCCGGACCCGCCATGTCCAGCAACCACACGCAGCCGTCATACCAGATGCCTGACATCTTTGCCGACACGGCCATGGAACGCATAACCGTCGACAGCCCCTCCAACGCCAACCTCCGCGACGACATCGCCGCCCGCCTGAAATACACCATCAACTTCAAAGCCAACCGGCTCGGCTTCCGATCGCGCGACGGCTTCCACTACAACGTCACTGTCGAGACGACATGGGCCGATCGCGACCTAGAGGCCCCGTTCTTCTCGACCCCAACACCGCTGACCTACGACCCCGACTGGCAACTACCCGCGGTGGCTAAAGTAGAGAGCAATGCGTGGGAGGTCCGGGCCATCGTAACGGCCGAAATCCCCACACAGGACATGCTGGACCAGGCGCGGTGGGCAAAGCAAGGCTTGGTGGTCAATAGGGACAGGGTAGTTGCGAAGTGCTGGGAGGAGGAGCTAAGGAGCTGGGAGAACCTTATCATAGGAGGCCGCGCTGTGCCCCCAACAACCACCAACACTACCGCAGACGGCGACGCGAGGACCGATTCTGCGCACCCTGTGGGCCAACAGAAGCCCATTTGCACCATCCCAGGCCCCGCTTACGGCCTCCCGGTGGGCCTTGGCCCGGGAGAAATCACCCTCGGCGTGCTGGAGGGCGAGGAGGTGGTGCGGGGGCAGAGGTTCGCGGCGCCCCCGCACCTGCACGGCTTCCAGAGCGAGCGTGAGGCTCTAAAGGCGATGTACCACCTCGCGGTGGCCCATGAGAGGAGAACGGCCCCTGAGGAGGCGGCGGCGAAACGGGAGAGGGAGGCGGCGAGGCAGGTGGAGGAGCAGGCGAAGGAGGCGGAGGAGCAGGCGGCGGCGGAGAAGGAGAGGAGGAGGGAGAGGAAGAACCAGCTGGCGCGGGAGGCCAGGCTGAGGGCCCGCGAGGAGCGGGAGGCGAGCAGGGGAGGGAGGGGAAGGAGGGGTGGAAGGGGCCGGAGAGGGGCCGCGTAGGGGGCGAGCGGGTGGGCAAGTGAGCACACTTGCGGCGATTCTAGTGCCTCATCAGGCTTTTCATGGTTCTTCTGCCAATAGGGCGTAATGACACTCTTTGCTCTTCTTCTGTCAATCATCTATAATGTTGTTTTTATGAGTTCTTCTGTTAATAGAGTGTAGTGTGACTATTGGGAGTTCTTCTACGCATACTGTCAACTGATTAGACGCTTCTACTGCTGTGGCTTAAGAGCCTAATTTGGGACTTTTGGGCTGTAGTTTTGGGAGTACACACATCATACTCAGTCACTCCCGGCCTGTTCACTCTAGATGAACGCAAGATGTCAAATTTAGGAGCCTGCGAATTAGAACTGTGATACCACGACGTGAGCGCCTGGTTTGCGGCATGTTGAGTGCGGTTTTGGGGGCATGTGTACTACACTGGGCCACCCCCGGCCTATTCACTGTTCAAAAGCTCGTGATGTTAAACAATCGAGCATTCAAATCAGTCTTATGAACTGTCGTAGTTCGATCACCTATTTCAGGGCGTCTGGGCCGTGACTTTCGGAGGATGTACACTATACTGGGGGCCACCCCAGGCCTATCAGACCCTAACAAAGTCGGAATGTAAAGGACTGAAGCCTGTAAATTGAACTTGCGTTCTGCGGTAACTTATGCACGCGATCTAGGGCTTGTGTGGCGTGTATTTGGGGGCGAATGCATTAGGTTGAAGCACCTCTGGCCTATTGAACTTAACAAAACTCAAGATGTAAAATTCCGGAAGCTGTAAATTAGGCAGTCTAGCGGACCAACTCTACATGAGAGTGTGTTTCAAGGCGAATAGACGGTGATTTCTGGGGTTGCGTGCACACACTCAAGGCACCACTGGCCAAATAGAAATAAGTGAACTCATAATGTAAAAAGCGGGAGCCTGTCAATCAGACTCTATTCCTCTAGTCTTGTGCGCGGGCTTTCTACCTTATTGAAGACTCCCACAACCAATCGAAGTGTCTCGTGGAACAGTGTGCGATGTCAAGCTGCGCACGTCAACCTGACACAAGTACCCTTCATTTCCCAATCTCCAGACACCGTCTCCTCCAGACTGCTTCACCTTCATGCAAGCGTCAATAAAAACATCTATTCCTCCCAGTCTCAGCGCTTCACGGGCCGAATATAACCCGAGATCATGGACGGCATCAGCGCCGCGGCAAGCGTGGTGGCTGTATTCCAGCTTTCCAAACTACTGATGCAATCCTGTATCGAATACTGCGAAGACTTTAAGAATGCGAAAGACGATTTGCGGCGTCTTCGACAAGCAGTGACGGAACTCCGCGACGCCCTCGAAGATTTGAAAGATATCTACGACACAGCGGACACTGTAGAGCTCTCTGCCCTTGCTCGATTGATGGAGAAAGATGGAATATTCGCGCAGTGCAAAACTGCAATGGAAGCTATCATGAAGGAGCTCGATGGCTTTACCGTGTCGAGCAAGGCATCCTCTGAACAGCTCCGCAAGTGTCTCAAGTGGCCTTTCAACAAAAAGAAGATGGATGAGAAGATTGAGGCTCTACAAAAGCATCGTAATGCAATTCAACTTGCATTAGCTTCAGACCAACTGTAAGTCGAGCATTACTGGGCCCGTGATAGCCTGAGTTGACATTTTTAGATCGGTAACGTTATCCACTGAGGCCCACGTCCTCGCCATGCGCGCCGATACGGTAACACAACAAGCCATGGAATTTCGCGAAAAGATATTGAGATGGCTCCCGGGCGCTGATACATCCTCGAATTATCAGGCGGCTCAAGAACAACACCACAAGGGAACGTGCAGTTGGCTATTTGGGACGCCGGAGTATCGTGAGTGGAAAAGTTCACCGCGTACTTTTCTATGGCTTTATGGCATCCCTGGTTGCGGAAAGACTGTTATGAGTTCTACAGTCATCCCTGACCTCAATGGAAAATACGAGCCTCAGAACATCCCAATCGTGACCTACTTTTATTTCAGCTTTGGTTCGAAAAGAGACGGAACGAACTTCCTTGCGTCTCTCATACAACAACTGCTAAGCCAGTCGAGAGATTACCAGTTTCCGGAAGAACTGAGGCAACTATATCGTCGAAAACAAGACGGGAACGCAGCTCCCAGCTCGAAAGATCTGGTCCCAATTTTGAAAATCATATTGGAGTCATTCTCACGTATCGGCTTGGACGTTTTCGTCATCATAGATGGCTTGGACGAGTGCCCTAAAGGCGACACTAGGAATGCAGTACTTGGGCACCTCAATTCCGTGGCTGCGTTCGACTGCAATTGCTTGCACCTTCTTGTAGCAAGTCGACCGGAGCACGATATCAAGAAAGCCCTGGAGCCGTTACTCACATTCAAGCCTCTCTCAATTGACGAGATCCACGTTCGATCTGACGTCGCCTTGTATGTGCAACACGAGATTTCTGATGACCCCAAATTGAGAAAGTGGGAGGGCAAACTGGCACGGGAAATTGTGTTAACGTTGGTAGAGAAATCTAATGGCATGTGAGTATCCTTTCAAGGTGTCTGACTATTCCAAGAGTTGCTTACTAACATGTGCTCTATTGATTGAAGGTTTCGTTGGGTATACTGCCAACTCGTCGAACTTCGTAAATGCAAATCACCAGCCAAGCTGAAGAAAGCATTGCAAACGCTTCCACAGACTCTGGACGAAACATACACCCGAATTCTAGACAACATGGATGAGGATGACAGAGAAATTACCCAAAGAGCGTTGGCATGGCTAGCGTTCAAGTTAGACTCGCATAATCTAACTTTAGAGGTACTGGCCGAGGCAGCTGTGGTAGAGACGTCACAAGATGTGCCCTTTGATCTGGATAACCGATTGCAAGACCCAGAAGGGGATATTTGCGAGATACTTGGAAGCCTAATTGTGCTCGACCAAAGCGCTGAAAAGAAGACCGTTATCCGCCTCGCACACTTCATTGTCAAGGAGTATCTACTATCGGAAAGAAGTGTTAAATACGGCATTACTGAGCAGTGTGCTCACGCATGCATAGCTCGAGCGGGGATTTCTTATCTCAGAAGTCTGTGCCGGTTGATCAAAACCCCCGGAGACTGGATGAATCATAGTTCATCCTTTCCCCTTTTACCGTACCTAACAAACTACCTCATGGGCGATAACCGGCATATTGTGCGCGGACATCAAGAAAGCTGCCCGGGATTAACATCACTCTTCATGGATCTTTTGCACTCTCCAGAGGTTTACAAGACACTTGTCAGGTTGTGAAGAGGCAGTTCTGTGTTGATTTGAAGAGGCATAAGGCCCGTATATATAGCCCCTGAAAAGGGGGGGTTTACTCCCCTGTTCCCCCTTGTTACGGATATGGAAGGATGTAACGCCACTGACACGCTAGTAGTGGCAACCTGAGTACACTAGTGGAATCCGTAGAAGTAATTGCTCTCTTCGATCCCCGTGAGCTTGAGTTTTATCCATCAGACACAAACTACATAGTTCATTCAGCCTCCAGCTGGGGCTACACAGAGGTAGTGAGGGCGCTGCTGGAAGATGGCCAAAATCCCACCAGAGCTACGCCCAACAACGGGCAAACTGCCTTACATTGTGCTGCGTCCTTTGCTAAAGAAGACGTAGTAAAGATTCTGCTCGAATATGACGTTCAGATCGATGCCAGGAATGCGGACAGGTACACACCTCTTTGTTGTCTTGTTCACCTTTCGCAAATTTCCCATCAGCCTGCCACTGCCAGATTGGCAACCGCCCGACTTCTCATCGGCCACGGGGCGGATTTCAAAGCCAGGCGCGGCGATCTTTCCATTTTCGAGAATGCAGCTGGGAACGGATTGATTGACATAGTTCAACTCCTGATACAGAAAGGACTGAATGTGAACGAAAAGTCTCCCAAGCGGAAAACTACGCCTCTCTTCTGGGCTATTACTAGGCACCAAAAAGAGACAGTAAAGTTGCTTCCAGATCATGGCGCCGAGACGGATTGTGAAACCTTATTGGGAGAAACACTCTTCATGGCCGCCTGCAGTCAAGTCGATGTTGAGATAATTGCCATGCTACTCGAACATGGCGCTTCCCCGAAAAGACTCATGGAAGATGGGTCGACGGTCTTGCACAGCCTACGTAACAATATGGGAACAGCGTTAACCGTATATACGCACTTTCATCTCGGTTCGCTTAAGTCTACGATTCGGCTTTTGATAAAACACGGCGTGGATGTCCAGGCTAAGAATGACAAAGGACAAACTGCTTTGGACTTGTTTCGCCGATGGGATGATAAGGCTGTTGTAGAAGACGTGGAGCGGATCCTGATTCAGGGATCGACGGAGGAAGGCCTAGTTATTGAAGAATGAAGAGTCTTGTCATCTGGAACGCTCACTCGATCAAACCTGAAATCACTCCTCGCTTAAGTAACTAATCAAAGTATTTTGCCATAAATTTCATTCAGAACTGCTTTATCATGAGCCGATAAGCTCACTGACAGGGCCATAATCTGTGCTATGGTTTCATTAGTCTTTCATTTGATGCTTTTCTTTGGGCATGAGTTTCTTATATCCAAGCCAGAACATCTCTTAGGGCATCGTAGTAGACTCGAAGAGATTAGGTTAGGTTGACTTTCATTCAGATATGGGGCAATGGTTACTCGAAAGTTTACCAAATCGGATTTCACAGTGAGCGAAAGCTTTACATGGTTGTCTATGAAAAAGCAGAGTCCCGGCATGCTTGTGTTCTCCAACAAGACTTTTCGTTGAATATACTGCTACGTCCGACCCCCTGAGGTATACTCGGAATCGCTGAATTTATTGCCATTCACTTTTTGCTTAGCACTCAAATCGGGTTCCAAACACTCGGGCCGCTTCACTATTGCTCGTCACATAGGATATTCGTCTTTTCCGTGAGCTAGTCTTCGAAATTATTACGATACTCATCTTCAAGATCTCTAGCGGGTTGGCAAGTGCCTCATATCTCGAATGTGGTCTTCAGCAACTGGTTCAAGAAGGAACTCATCTCATGACCCCGTCTTTTCGGCGCACGGCGGCCCACAGGAGTTACGACACGACTCGGAACGGTGAGAATGGTTGTCAATCTGGATGAGGGCAGCCTTTCGACTCATCCACACTTGCATTATTTCATCCTCGACTGGTAATTGTACAATTCCTCGTTATAAGCATCCGTAAACTCCTTTACCGCTGTGTGAGAAGCTTCGTATTATTTTCAGCATCCCTAGCAAGAGAGAAGTTCGGCACTTTGGACAACTAGTAACCTCGCGAGGCTACCCCAACAGCGACAACACGGTATAGGCAGATAGGAAGTGTATCCGCTGCCCCCGATTTATGTTAGTACATTAAAGCCCCGCAAACCGTCGCAGGAAATCGTACGGTTATCTATGGCAAGGTACTGTAGCTACAGTGAACTTTTCCATGTTATCGGTGTCGATGATCGATTGATGGCGTCTTACCAAGAACTCTATTGAATTGTCAACAAACCCTTGGAAGTTGATGCCCCAGCGAAAGCTGGTGTTCCAGTTCTTGCTCTGTTAGTGAGCGTGGTTGACTCGTTTCGTCGACAATATCCTTGAATTCGGTATTCTACAACTTTACTGAAGGAAGTTGTAGCTATAAAGAGTCCAGGGTACCAAGATAATGGCAAGACGACAATCCCTTTGTGTGCACGTGACGATTCTCAAAGGTTTGAACATTGGTTTCAGCAGCAGGTCGGCATGGCAAAGTTACTCGAGGCAAACGGATCGATTGCTTGATTGGCATTCGTCGTTAGCGATGGTAACAGAACTTCCTCGAATGTGCGACGTGGTGGAAGATACGCGTTAGTTCGGGAATCCTGGAGATGAAAGCAGGCTTGTGGGAACACTCCAGCCCTCGGCCCCGCGGCCGACTCGGAGTCTCAAGCACTTACGAGCTATTGAAAATAGGTTCAAGAAAACACCAGATCTCTCTACATACATATCAGCCTGCCCTGGAGTTTATGCTTCTACAATGTTTGTAAGCGTTTCCTTGCCATCTTCTACAGACATAAAAAGGCGGCAGTGTACGCCCATCACGACTCAACCAACTTCCTGACCCAGTAACACGTTGATACAGTCCACCGCCATCCGCAAGATAGAGCATCACACGGGAGATTTGAATGGTGGCTCAAATTCCGGCATCATCGACCTTATTGAACGTACGTGTCCGTACTCCATCGCCTCCTCCAATTTAAGATCTTGCATGACCCAGATAATATTTAGGTATCGTAGGCGCCCTACGCAACGACTGGAACTGCATTTTCGCCGTAACTGCGCGAAATCCGCTGACCAGCGAATACACCGCCTCGGTGGTGCGATACGATCCTGATGATATGAACCACGATGAAGTGAAGGAGCTGGTATTCTACGAACGGCCAGTGCCTGGCGCAACGAGAGAAGAGACATTGAAAAATTTGCTGTATAAAGTGGAAGCGGACCTCTGGGAGGCACAACAACGTACTCGTGAGAGGGAAGCGGGGGAGGGGGATCATGAACTGTATGAGGACGCCACTGACGAGGATAAAATGAAGGAGGATACGACGGTTGAAGATCGGGCGACTCGAACAAATTCTGCAAAGCGAAGAAAGCTAGAAGAGGCTACGGGGTCAAAATCAGGGGACAGAGCTAAGAGATAGGCCCCTCTCATTCACATGGGGCGGGTTGACCAATTTGAAATCAACGATTTAATGCTAGGCATCTCACGTACATACACGCCTGGGAGATAAGTTGGGGTACTCCCATTGGCTTCTCAAACTTCAAAACGATGTGAAGGTGGACGCAGTGGAAATCAAACTACCTTTGGGCTAGTTTAAATATCTGCTAGCTAACGTGCTCTTGATAGTGATATCGAGCGAACAAGACTGGAAGTTGTGCAGTGGTATATCTGTGTACCCAAACTTATGACGCCGTCATGTAACACAGGCCCCGATCTGAAGTGAACTCGTTCGATCCTTCTTTCCAATGCGGCCCATATTCCGCGGGAAGTAGAGAGCCGCGGGAAGTAGAGAGAGTCACTAGTCCTGTTTGGCGATTTATAGATCTACACAGGGAGGCGGCACGCTCGTTTTACTCAGACATAACGTTGCATCACCGAAAACCATGGAAAGGCTGGGATGTGTTTATTATTTGAGCCAGACATATCTTTCCAGGAAACTTACCAACCACCTCCAGAATGTACTTTCATCTGTCATGTTTGCACGTGGCTGCTCCGTCAGCAGCATATAGAGCATCCCTAATTTCCTAGCTACCCAGGATCAAAACACCGCTCTCCAATCTCTTGCCGGTTTCCAAGCATTTACAAAACGCAAATCCGCCTGCAATGAGTACACCATCAAGCACCACGACATCATCGTCAGGAACTTTGCGCGCATCATCCTCCCTAGTAATTTCAGAGATCAGCGAGTGCTCAGCGACGAGTAGGATCGTGAGACCACCAGTGAACTATATGTACATGCACATCCATTACCACATCGAATGTACGTATCACGCTAAGCCGCCTAGTTAAACTGATAGATTTGGCTTTTTAATAGAGCATGACTAATGCTGATCAACACGCACACAGCTACCGTGATGGCGCTGGGACACAATCACAGTAAGATCTTTACCGTGACTGCACACGACCCTGTCACCGACGGCCAACTTCCGAATCGAAAGTACACTGCCGCAGTCATTGAACAGATCGGAAAGAAGAAGACTGACCCAAGCGGCACGGGGGTGAACGTCCTCTACGAACCTTATTACGGGAAGTCAAGAGAAGAGGCGCTTTGGGTGTTGTTGGAAGAGATGGAAGAGAAGGTATGGGATGTGCTGCACCCAGAGAGGAGGACGTGGGATACGAAGATCGGTGATGGAGACGTGGATGCAGGGGAGATGGACACCCAGAGCGTGGATGATCCTGAGATGAGGGAAGGAGAAGGCGAAGACTGGAATCGATCTTGAGAGGCAAGCGAGGAGGAAACGTCGAGTGAGGAGGAAATGTCGAGCGAGGACGAAACGTCGAGCGAGCGGCTAGATATCAAGCAGAAGGTGGATGGATGAGACTTGATAGGACTGGCGGGAAGGGGCTCTGGAAAAGATACATGGAGCGAACTTCTAAAGGCCAATCTCGGCATTTATGGCCCCTCGCCTTCTTGTTCAACCAGAAAACAGGAGACTTTGATTTAGCTAAGAAGAAGATGAGTTGAATGTAAACTCCGCAGAGTTGATCATTGTTCACCGATGACTCCGTGAATTGAGAGATGACAGGCTGGACATGGCGCTACACTTCCGACAAACGACCCGCCCCCAGCGTTATCGACTGAGGTACAACCAGACACTTCGGCACTTACCGCGAATCATCCATTTGCTTCTCGCCATGTGGTGTACACTCAATGTTTGTGAAAGTTTCCTGCTCGTGAATATAAAAAGAGCTCCCGAAAGCTCAATCCCTCAGAATCACACACCGCACAGGATTCCCCTTTCCATCTCTCATGGCACACTGTAATGAACATTGCAATAAGCCTCGCCCCCAGAATCTTCCACGGCTGGATCGTTAAGAAACATCATGTCGCCCCACTCTCATAACAACGGCACAACCCTAGCGACATCCATTTTGTCTGGGTTGACGGAGTTGAAGTTACACATCGAGTGTATGTAGAAGGATTTTCAACCTAACCAAAGCTTTCTAACTCGATGTTGCTAACGCTCCGGAATAGCCATCGCATCATTTCTCAGACACGACTACTCGAGTATTTAGACGATGACTGCATGCGATCTGAATCCTAGCAGCGAAGGGAGGAGGTATTCAACCGTCGTCGTCCGCCGAGAGCAAGGAGTTGTGGGCCCAGGCGTGCCAGCGGACACCATCTTTGGGCCAAAACATGGAGGATCGCGAGAACAGGCTCTTTGGCATTGCTGACCATGATGGAGGGCAGACTGTGGGAGGCTCTGCATCCCATAGAGCAGACCCAGACCGGCGGAGGACGAGTTTGATCGATCTTGACGGAAATGTGACTGGCGCGGCGAAAGGAGAAGGTGAACGAAGATACGGGTACCACGTATATTTCGCAGAGTTTGTGAATGAATTGCGGAACGAGGGTTGGCATGGCTGTGGTTATCCTATGCACTAACTTTAATGACTTGCTGAAGTAAATGATGAAAGCATGCCTGGGGAAACAGCGCGTTTCTAATGTCATGAATACGCTCACCCATCACTATTTCAGGTGCTTTACCCCCTTACCATGAAATTTCCACAAGATGAGAATTTCTTTAAAACTTGAATTAGGAAGTTTCCTAGGCTTACAGTTGGCCTGCTTGGCCGCTTGTTTGTGGTGCTTCAGCGCATCGTTGCAAATCGGGAAGAGATATGAAACACGGTGTACCCAAGTTTATGCCCTAGTACAGTACCATGGACCCTGCCCGGCGATTACCCATTGGGCAATCCTTGCATCCTCTCCGTGTGAGTATCCTAGACGCAAATTGAGACAGTTTGCGTGCTGTCGGAAGCATGAAGAAACCTTCTTAGACGATGAAAGAAGATGCGGTTAGGGTTTGCGTACTGCTTCCTTCTCTTCAGCAGGACAACAGTCCAAAAAAGCAGCTGGAGGCCACCATACTGTTTGTCGAGGAAAGCTGTTTGGCGAGTGTGAGACCGGTTCTGGAATCTGCACCGACTATTTCGTTGTTTTGGTCTGAGTTATAGAACCGTTCCTCTTGGCAGTTTTCTCCATCAGATCAGCGACGTAATCCATCCGACATCTTATCCATCATGAGCAACTACCCAAAGAGCACCAGTGCCTCAAGCGCCCTTGACGAGAGGATTGAAAGAACCCTTTTCCACGGATGATGCTAGTGCAAATGACCCGCCGCGGCTTTCGACACTTTCCTTACGCGTCCACATTGAAGGTACGGCTTGGAAACCCTTTTCTCGTCTAGACACTTCTGATAGACTAGGCATGGGAAGCTACATCAGCCCAAAATATAAACCCGGGACAATCATGGCCGCGCGCAATCCCACCGCAGACGACAAAAACGATCGAAAATACTCCGCCGC
Organism: Mytilinidion resinicola; assembly: GCF_010093595.1. NCBI lineage: Eukaryota > Fungi > Ascomycota > Dothideomycetes > Mytilinidiales > Mytilinidiaceae > Mytilinidion > Mytilinidion resinicola. Next base: position 3,402,842 of record NW_022985437.1, read on the forward strand.
AGTTGTTTGTCGTCAAGATAATGCGCAAGAGAGCAACAGAGAAGTCATTTGTGGCCCTACGTACGGAAAATCAAGAGATGAGGCGCTATCCAGGTTATTGGACATGATGGAAGAGCAGGCGTGGGGGGTGTTGCATCCCGGGCCTGCTGAGCAGCCCCAGCGTGATCAAATGGACGGAAGCGGAGGCGGTACGAATGAGCCAGCGAACAGGAGGAGAAATCCGAATGAGCGGACGGGGCTGACGGGGAAAGTTGGAGGCATGGGCATCTGAGTTTGAAGCAGTATAGTACAGAGGCGTCTGAAGTAGACCAACGCTCTATCCTGTTGGTCAAAATAATGTTCTTGCGCTTTGCTTATGTTTTGAAAATGCGTTGAAGAACGCCTGACGGTGCCAGACAAGTGTGAAGACCCATTAAAATCTCATGAAAGCTAACTACATTCCAAGAGCATCTATCGGATGCGCTCGGAACAATCTCATCACCTCTTCTTCGTCTTATCCTTCAATCGCTTTTCGGCCCTAGCATCCTTCTTCATCCTGGCATCAACCATCTTATACTTGCCCTTGGTACCCTTCGGCCTGCCCTTCAGACCTCTATTCCCACCTTTAGCAACTACAACGGCCACCTTTTGCTTCGGCTTCTTCTTGGCGGCTCTGCTCATCAAGCGCGCGATGCCCTGCGCCTTCTCTTTCTCCGTCATACCCTCCTCATCCGCGAGCAATGCGCTTTTCTTCTTCAGCTTTTCGAGCCGTTGCGCAGCCTTAAAGCGCTTCCGATCTTTCGCTTCACGGACTTTCTTGATGGGCCGCGCATTCAGAGCTCGCGTCTTTTCTTTGATAGCAGCGGCACCGGCGGCCGTGATGGGTCGATGCGGCTTCGAGTGCTTTCCCTCGTCGTCGAGAAACCAATCCGGGAGGCCGTCGGTATCGCGGAGGGCATACTTGTTGAACCCATCATCAAGTAAGTCGTACTTAGTTTTCCTTCCGGAAGCGAGATCTTGCGCCAGGGTCATGGCTTCGGCGGTGATAATGTCGATATCTGGGCGGCCGTTCTTCATGGGGACGGCGTCTTCATCCCAGGTAGAGTCCGTTCGTTTGACAGATTCGAAGCCGCCTTTAGTTTCTTCGTCGGACCATTCGTCTTCCGAGTCGGCATCGAATTCTTTGGCGATTCCGTTCGATTCTGAAGTGACTTCGCCCAGGGGCGTAGCATTCGCGTTCTTCTTCCCGAGTTTGGGTTTTGTGACTTTCTCGGAGGGTAGAGGCTTCGAGGACCGGACGGGAATATCCTCTGCATCGGCCTCGATATCAATCCCACTATCTTCGTCCTCATTCTCTTCGAGGTCGTCCAAGCCATCGATACCTTTGAAGATGTCCTGGTCGAAGAATCGTTCTGCGCGTATCGTGAGAGTTCCTGGCTGGTTTTCTGGATTCAGATCGGTGACCAAAGATTTCCGCACTTCCTCCTCATCGCTATCGCTGGAATCACTCGCTTCTTCTTCAATCATATCTTCATCACCATCACTTCCCTCGTCTTTATCCGAGAAGCCATGCCACTCGGCATCTTCGTGCTGCTTCCTCGCTTTCTTCGCGCGGTACTTTGCATCGGATGAAGCTTTTCGCTCTTGATACTCATTGTACATTCCATCAAGTTCACGCTCTAACCGATCCTCTTCGTCATCGGTTGACTCTTCCTCGCTTTCTTCCTGCGGCTTCTCCTCTTCCACGACCTTCGTCATCCTACCCTTGGCAATCTGACCAAGTCCACCAGCCTTGTCCACAGTCTTCAGCATGAACATGGAGTCATCTCCGTTAGGCCCATGTTGCTCCATACCTATCTCCATAGGTGTGGTCATGTGCATCTGCAGGCGAAATAATTCTTTCTGCTTGCGCTCATTTTCGCGCCGCCGTTCTTTGCGCTTGACCTTGGAGTCGCGTTCTTTGAGTCTCTCCATCTCTGCTTGAATCTTCAACCCTTCGTCCATGGACTCGACCTGGGCGACTTCTTCATCCTCAGCTGCAGCTTTCTCTTTCTCTGCTTTCTCCTTTTCGGACTTTTTGGAAGGAAATCCGAATATCTCCCGTACCTTCAGCCGCCACTTCAGCAGCCTCTTGAAGTCAGCTCGTCCCAGAACTTTCAAATCGGCACAGCATTCGCGAATCTCCTTTGTGGTTTCGGGTAGTTTGTCTATGGTAGCTAGTGCGATATCTCCATTGGGCTTCTGGTCGAAGCTGAGCTTATTGAGACCTCCGAGCATGGCGATCGGATCTGTCGTCTGGATGAAATCGGATACAGGGACCTCCTTGAACTGTGTCCAGTCATCCTCCTCATAACCCTCTCTCTTCCTCTTCTTGATCTCAGGCTTGAAAACCTTGGCCTCGTTATTCGGAGCGGGAGCAGCAAGTTCGGCGAAAACGGAGCGGGGGTCGAGGAACTTGGGATCGAGGTATTTTGGTGCTTTGTAGCCACGGCATACGACGAAGATTTCGGCGGAAACGGATCGCGAGGAGGGAGGTTTGGTGGCTTCGACTTTTGTGAAAAGCTGATTGAAAACCCAGAGCAGCGAATTGTAATCTTTCGACCTGAAAATCTTGGTGACAAATGTGCCGCCCTCCACCAAGAAGTCTGTCGCTAGTCGCAGAGACTGCAGCACGAGCTCGGCCTGGTTAAAGGAGTCCTGCACCCATGCGGTACCAACGTTGGGCGCACCATCGTGCAACACAGTATCCGCCTTCCAGGTCTTCAGATGTTGGCGGAGCGTCGCGCGACATTTATCGGTCGTAATATCGGATTGGAAGGTAATGCAGCGAGGAATGGACTTGATTGGGGCGAGATCGACGCCGACGATGAGGGAGTTCACAGGCATGACTTCTGCGGCGACTTGACACCATGACTGCGGAGGTTAGAATTGCGCAATGTGGAGTAGGCAGAAAACGTACTCCTGGCGCGGCGCAAAGATCTATCAAGACCTTGCTCTTCTCGAGAAAATTGAATCGCTTGTTGAGCTGGATGAGCTTGAAGGCGGCACGAGCACGGTAGCCCTTTTCTTTTGCGAGCTTGTACCATTTGTCGAGACGGCCTTTGCCGTGCTGTGGAGGGTCAGCGAAGTATAATGCGTCCAGAGGGAAAACGCACCTTCTTCTGGATCGCCATGGCTGCGAATAAACGTGGTGGTGTTGATGAGGGGGACTTTTGAAAAGTTCGAGGACGCAAGAAATTCGAAGGCGGTGGCAGAGAAGCTGCACAGAGCTTGGCATGCACATGCACAACCAGCTGCATAAGGGGCAGGAATCACATTCGAGCTACTGTGTATTCATCGTGTCACATTGAGGAGTCCTTCATGGCTCTTACCAGTTTACTAAGCTCCAATGAGCATACTAGTCCCCGAATGCGTCTAGAGTTCTATTCCAAACTCCCCCATTTGAAGGCGTTCACGTGCCTGACAAGTCCTGTGGCACATTATTGGACCTCTAGAGAGAGCATTATAGCAGTCCAACCAGCTTTCTAGGCTACCTCAGAATTTATTGAGCTATTCGCAGTCTCTAGAATCAGACTGCTAAGATGCGCATACTGCCAAGGTTCTGAAGAGTTCTGAGGAGTTCTGAAGAGTGAACGGTCAGTCGGCGAATTATTCTTGGCTAAACTGCCCACTTAGCGTGTCTAACCTGGCCAGTTTACTGCGCAGGACCAAAGCCTCACTCTGGCCAAAGCGCGAATGACGCTGTTGTCTGGTGTTCATGGAGGCCAACACCACCACCACCACCACCACCAAGGTATCCCTACTCAGCGCCCACCTGCGTTCCCTCTATGCTAAGCTCGAGCTCACTCCCCAGCGCCGCCTCGACCTCCCCGACCGCGTCCTCCACGCCCTCTCTATGAGCCCACGCAAGAAGTCCAAGCCGAACCCCCAGGCCCCAGCTGCCGACCCCGAGCAAGCTGGAGCTGAACCCGAATCGCCGCCTGCGCCAGAGCAGCAGCAGGAAGCCCCGGAATCCAGCGGGAGTCCAGAGATCACCCCGTCCACAGCGCCGACGATACAAAGTTCAACTACCGCCAGCAGCACCGCGTCGAACACCACCACCACCAACGCCTCGGGCAGGCAATCCCAAGGCAAGCCCTCGGGCCGCAAGTGGTATGGGGCCACGGGGAGCTGGCGGTCAAAGGCTCCTCCCGTAGCCCAGATTGCGAGGGCGAGTATTGCCTCTGCTGCGGGGACGACGTCTGAGGTGCCTGCTGATGCGGACAAGAAGTCACTGCCAAACACGCCTGCGAAGCTGCTCTCCAAGAGGAAGTCGAGCAAAGGGGTGCCGACCGCGTCCATGACCAAGTTCAACGTCAACTCAACACATTCAGTAGACAAGACAGGCGGAGTCGACTCGGGCGTCGTGGACACGGGTGGGGTGGAGACGGCAAAGGAGGATAAGGAACCGCCAAAGGACACGGAGCCGGATCCCCCATTACCACCCGAGCCACCCAAGGCCGATGCGGCGGAGAGGAAGGAGGAACCCGACGCGAAGAGACAGTCGGTCAACATCACAGATTGGAGGAGTTGGTGGTCGAGACCAGACGGATACCCGGCGGATGGGAAGGCGACAGACAAACTGAAGGCTGGAGACACGATCGAGGCACAGACAACACCACTTCCGGGAGCCACCCCGTCTGAGGATGCCGTCAATCAGAACAAGATACTGGAGGGCACTGCCAATGAACAGGCCGCGGACCTGAAGCCTGACGACAAGCCCGATCTGAACGGGGATGTGAAGCCAGCCGACGATAAAGCCGAAGCGACGACGGCTACCGGCACCGACAAAGGCACACAGAGCAGATCGTGGTTTACATTTTGGAGCAGTACACAGAATGCTCAGACCAATAACCCTCAAGAAGCGGCACCAGCACCGCCGAAGACGACGGCGACTGAAGAGGCACCATCTGAAGCTACTCCAGACAAGGATATTCAGATGTCGGAGCCTCAAGATTCTACCCCCGCAGCCAAAGCAACACCACCAAAGTCGGCTGGGTGGGCATTTTGGTCCCGTGCCGAGCCAAAAGGCCGTGAAGAGGATACGAAGTCCACACACAAACAAGTCGGAGAATTGGCCGTCGCAGATACACCCTCTCAATCCCGTCCCGAAGCAGCTCAGTTCAACGAGCAGGAAACGCCACAGCAGAAGGAAACTCCAAAGACCCTTCGAGGTCGTCCGAGAGGAAAAGACCTGTCCAAAGACACCAAAACATCCGCATCCTCCGCCTCGACTCCCTCCAAGACCACACCCTCTCACAGCCCCTCTAGGGTCTTAGCAGCAGCCGCACCGCAATCTGCACCAAAGCAAGCCTTGAAAGCAAAACAGGAGCCTCCCAATTTACTCCTTCCTGCTTTCAGCCAAACTTATGGGCTTCTCCGCCAGCCCACCTACTGGCAACAAATCCGCGAATACTTCCTTGGAAACGAATCTGCTACACCTCATCTACATATCGCACCCTCACCTCCCCGCATCAAGCGCGCCATCGCCATCGGTGTTCACGGCTACTTCCCTGCTCCCCTCCTCCAAAAGGTTCTCGGTCAACCTACTGGGACCTCGATCCGCTTCGCCAACGCCGCGGCCGCCGCCATCGCAGAATGGACACAGCAGCGCGGATACGAATGCGAGATTGAGAAAGTGGCGTTGGAAGGCGAAGGTTTCATTGCCGATCGGGTAACCACGCTCTGGAATCTCCTACTGAACTGGACTGAGCAGATACGGAAAGCAGATTTCATTCTCGTCGCATGCCATTCCCAGGGCGTGCCTGTTGCCATTATGCTGGTTGCCAAACTAATCCATTTTGGATGCATTAACGCGGCAAGAGTCGGGATCTGTGCCATGGCTGGTGTGAATCTAGGTCCGTTTGGCGAATATAGAACACGGTATCTCGGGGGTACAGCAGCCGAGTTGTTCGAGTTTTCGAGGCCGCAGAGCGTGGTTAGTCAGATGTATCTTGGTGCACTAGATGAGGTGCTTAGAGCAGGTGTGCGAATTGTCTACGTTGGCAGCATCGATGACCAACTTGTATCGCTTGAGGTATGCTCCCTCCATTCCTATTCCGTCCTAGACCACTAACGCTCTACAGTCATCGACTTTCACTCCTCTCTCACATCCCTACATCTACCGTGCCGTTTTCGTCGACGGTCGCATCCACGCGCCAGACTTCCTAACCCACCTTGTCGGCTTCGCAATGAAGCTCCGCAATCTCGGCTTGCCCGACCAGGGTCTCATCCGTGAGCTATCGCCCGCACTAGCCGGCTCCCTCTACTCCGGCGAAGGACACTCCCGCATTTACGAGGATCCGCGTGTATATTCTCTTGCCGTCTCGCACGCTCTAGAGACCACATCTCTACCCCATCACCCCTCCTCTTCCCAACGCCCTGCGACGTCGGCCGGGCTGCCCCTAGCCACTCCTTCTACCCCTACTGCCTCGCAAAAGAGCAAGTTTGAGCCCCTCGGACGGCTGGGTAGGGAGAAGGAGGATCCACTGGCGCTGAAGTTCAAGGACTATGAGTCCCCAGCGGGGAAAGAACAGAACCCATACTTTTTACCCTGGGCTATGCGGGGTTTGTTAGAGGAAGAGTTTGTGAAGCGCGAGTTGGGAGACGAGGTACAGGAGCTACTAGATATGTTCGAAGAGTGGAAACCGCAGTCGAAGGCGCTGCGGGACGTGAAATTCAGGCTCGAGGTGGTACGAAGTAGACTTTAATAGGAAGAATAGCGAGGGATCACGCGTTACGATTTCGGGCGCGCGGTAGAGGCGTTAGTTCTTTGGGGCGTTTGAGTTTCGGTGTACACTTGAGATGGGCTCTTGAGATGGGCTTGGATTCCGGCTGGGGACGGTGTTGATGGGTTTGGGCAGGCAGATAGCACGATACCGTAGATACAACTTCACGCTTTTACTACTAATATGAAGTCATGTTCTTTTGCATTGTCATATCAACCCGTGAACGGTTCATTTTAGTCCGCTTTGAATCAACATCGCCACCGCCGGACTTGCCTCAACGCCTAGTCAATGTTGCCAATTCGTCGCGGCATGTGACCCGACCCCGACGCGCCGGCCTACTCGTAGAAAATCTCCTTGTACTTATGCGTCGCATCAACGACCGCATTCGCAGCATCGAAGTCTGCGGAACGGTTGTCAGTGCCACTCACACTGATCTAAACCCGAAAGCAATGCGGGGAAAACATACCAATTCCCTGCCCCATATCCGTACTCGTAAACACCTTCACCTCCAGATTCGAGTCCACCTTTCCAATAATCTCGACCGCGTTGCCGACGGCGAGATGGCAGTCCTGTGCTCTCGTTACCCTCGCATCCTCCACCAACTTCTATCTACGCCATCCCAGCAGCAGTCATCGCGTCCTTCAATCGCGGAGGCTGAAAAGGATGAATGCGGGGAGGTAGCTTACCCTATTCGTCTTCAAGTCCAGCGTCACCTTCCCGCCAGCATCGATGAACGCGGTCTCGCCCGCTAGCTGCACCACCTTTCCTAGGATGCGGACCGTTTGGCCCTGGAATTGCGAGAGGTAGGGCGCCAGGATGCGGGGGGTGGCTTCGGTCATTGTGGTAGCTGGCAAGGGGGCAGGTTTGATGCTGTGATTCAAGGCGGATGGGGATCGATAGTGTTGGGGTTTGATGGCGGGAGGCGCGTGGATCTCGGTTTTGCGTTTTCGCGTTGACACGTGAGGTGGTGAGAACGGGCTGTGATTGGCTGGATTGCGGTGCGATGGTCGAACATGCTCCGTGTCACGAAAGGTGACAGTCCATGGAAGCACCGTCTGAGGTGGCCTAGATAGTTTCTAGGTTGCTCAAAATCGGCGCTTTCCATTCCGGACAGAGCTCTGAAAGTGAATTGAAGGACCCCAAACAGCGCCAGAACGGTGTGCAGAACCAATGAACCAGCTTTAGAGCGGAGTTTACATTTCAAGTCTGCAAAATTCCACGGTTTTTCAGAGGCGCACTTGTGGACTATCACTCCTTGTAGTCCCGAGCGTGCTGCGGGTGGCGGTAGCGGGGACTATGTGATGGGGTTCCTGGAAATTTAGAGTCGATGAAGGTAGAGCATATTTAACGGGCTTTGGAGATGGTCTAATAAATCGGCGAAATTTATATATGCTAGGGGTGGATTGCACGGAAATGCGATGGGCCCGGTAATGGCCCTCTTGGACCCGATTTAAAGGTGAGAACTAGGACGGATCTGAAGCGTGTTGGAATTGAAGTGTCTCCTACGAATAGAAATTTATCAGCGGGGGTTGGAGGACTTTTGGCTGAACAGAATGTGTTCCCGGGGAAGCCAAAAATTGCTGGTCCTTATTGAGAAGGTTTGGAAACACACCTCGTATCGCGATTCAATGAAAAGTGTTGGAGGACTTCCTTCGGTCAGGCGTATCATTGCTGCAAACAGCTGTGAAGCTGTTACTCCTGATTTACGGGCTGGAAAAATTGACATCCCATCCGAAATTTAAACGCGGTGTTGGGAGACCGCATGCAGTGGCATTAATGTGGAAAATGAGTGCGGACATGATAGGCCTGGTTTGAGCCCTGTGAATTTTAACATTCAACCTTTTTCAATTGAGTGTCCTTATGTACCTCATACAGCAGCATCTGTTCGGCAGACGCACTCTCACAACAGATCGTATTGGGGGTCACGTCCACCAGCTATAAGTCGCGATGCAGGGGAACCATCCTCATTCTATTTATCTCCCAGAACGCGAAATTTCAAAGCCACTACTGACGTACAAGATGTGGATCGCCTAGTAGCCATTTAGTGCAAGTGTCTGATTTAAACGCTCTCGAGCACGACGCATCAGCTGAAAGATTTGAGCGAGCATAGTAACAGCACCTAGATAGCAAAAAAAAAAAAAAAAAAAAAAAACCCCTAGAATATGCATAACATTCGCTCTCTGTTAGCCAATGTACGGTGAGTGAAGGGTGACAATACAGTGCACAAGTGAGTCGACTATCAAAAATTGGTGTTTTTGTATGAATACGATTTACACCCTAGCTCATAACATCCACCCTAACGTCGTGAATGCCCTCTACCCAGTCTGACACTAATTTCACCCTGAAACAGAAAAGGACTACGAGCTTGTTAACAAATTCTTGACGCTTTATGCGTGGCCGTCGTGAGGTTCTGAGTGGACCCAACTGGTCGAGTTCAGTTTTTCATAAGCCCGTCGAACATCCTCACGCAATTACACCCTGGTGTACGCAGACTCGCCGAGAAAGTGGCTGAGTAGAAGGAGCAAGGATCATCGATGTTCATTCTCAAATCAAGTCAAACTAGACAAAGAAAATTAGGCTTGAAGCGAGTCTGTACTGTTGGCAAGAGAGTTACCTAGGCTTAAACATAGATAGCACCCTTGTGATTACATCTCTCCCGCTCTCTTTTGCACAAGTACTGATAGTGCCAGCCTTCCTTGCACGATCAAGGCCCATCAAGAGTTGAAATCCTGTTCGACAACTCGCAGACGCGTAAAATGATGTCCTAAGTCACCTACCATCTCAGTCGCATTCTCTTCTCCAACATCATTATCATCATCATCATCGATCCAAATCTCATCAACTAGGACATCCTTGGTGAGATCGTACCAGTTTCCGACTACCTTTTTGAGGTCGAAAACAGCGTTTAGTCGGACTTGATCTTCCCGAATTGCCACTTCGTTCCAGTCACAGTCGGGCGCTTTTCCTTCCGGATGGTTGCTCTCGTTGGTCTCACCATCTATCCCCATTTTCGAAAAATCGCCATCAGGCTCAACTTCGGGATGCTTTTTGGTCCTTTCAAATCTAGAGGCCTTTCCGTGCAATATAACCCCAAAATGCTGAAAAACGTCTGCGTGCTTTCTTAATGTTGGAAGAGGATCAATGTTTTCGCGAAATATCAGGACTGCATAGGCGTAATCGGGTCTTGACAGAACATTACACCAAATGTATATCGTTTAAAGTAGGCGTTCTAGTTGATTTTGTCTAGTCGCGTCAGTTTCTAGCTCTCGTTATTATAAGCGCGATGCTTGCTTAAAATCTGCTCTTGGATCATTTTAGCCACAATATCGTCGTTGTACATCACGGCGATGACTGCACTGTTACTTGTGAAGGTGTCTTGCTAGACGATGACGAGAAGACCAGACGGAGGCCGAATTGATAAATCTATGATTGGCACTATTCGAATACCTGCTTCTTTATAGACAGGCAGCTGGCAGCCCATTTAGATCCTTGTAGTTGTTTGCAAGTTGCAAATGTTACGAACTCCTTATTGGTAGGTCTTATCCACGGTTGACAGGTGCGCACGCATGACCAGCCTCCAAACAAGCTCATCCAAGGAAACCTAGATTGAAACGTCTTACCTGATTTGGTGATTCCTCCTAAAATCTGACTAAAACCCCAAAAACCTATCGTCTCCACAAACATTCCATCAACCACGGGGCGCCTTCTCTAATTAGTTCTTTCAGCTGTCCTCCATCTTCGTGGGCTTAACCTTAAGACAAAGCTCCTCTACATTCTCAGTCTCGTTACTTCTGTAGTGTCCAGGGAAACTTACATCCTCTGACTTCCTGGTGTAAAACGAAAAGTTTTCCAACTTGGTCCCAAGCGCATCAAGTGCCCCGACTCGCAAACTTCGGTCCCTGACGTCCGACTGATCTTCATACATCTCAATTTCGCTAATTCCTCCTTGCTGATTAGGTTCCGTCATTTGCACGTCTCCATCTGCAACCGTCTCCCCAACCACGTAAGTGAAATCTTTTGTCCACATTCATTACGCCCTCTACGATCACAGGCGGGTCTAGGGTCCCCTCCAACTATGAGCGTAGGTTTCGATCAGATCTTTGGAAGTTTGTCCGGGCAACCGCGACATGCGCAAGAAAACACTCTCACAGGACTCTTGGCGAGGGCTTGAGTTATTATGGGGATGTAGGGAACGTTGTAAGCTTAGAGGGCAAGCTGGAAGTGCCCTTCGCTGGAATCGTGTACTTTACTTTCATCATCACTCCCATGCAACGCTGACACTATTTGTAATCTTAGAAGCTATGAACCAAAGTTCTCTTCGACGAACCCTAGTTAGAGTTTAGGCGTATCGTCACCCGAAAGTCTTTCGATTTTGCGATAGAGATGTGCCACATTATCGTTGAATTGTCCTAGGTGGGATAGCGTAATGATAGCCTTACACCTTCTCAACAACCCTTATGGCGCTATCTTTGCGCAAGGATTGTAAGAATAAAGGCAAGGAAAATAACAATCAAAACCAAGAAAAGGATAACACAGTTCATCCAGAGGCAATCTCCCTCCCCTTCAGCGGCAATGTGTTGTGATATATCGACACACATAGCCTCTAATGTATCCCGTCCAATCTCAAAAGCCTCTCGCTTGGCATCGAAAAGGGTTCGCTCAAGTTCCAAGGCCTTTTGTGCGAGACTGAGAGCGTCCCGCTCAGCTTCCAGCTTTGTGCGTTCCATGTCCAACGACTCGCGATCAGCCTTGACGATTTTTTGTCGGTTGTGGGAAGGATCCCCGCGGCTGTTATGATTCCTTGCGTCTGTGGGGATGCTCGTATAATCATCGTTTGGAACGTTCTTGTCGGAGTCCAAAGGTGCGTAAAAGTGGTGATGCATATGTGTGTAAAAGTGCGTATTTGAGGACAAGTGCGGAGGTGCGTAGATGTGCATCCCAGACTTTGCGCGACGGCTTGCTCCATGGGCCCCATCCTTGAAGGAAGTGGTGCCAAAGACGTTGAAAACGTGTTCGAACGGATCGTTAATGTAATGCTGAAAGGTGTCTTGCGAGGCATCGTAGGCGCCAGCGGTTCCGGATCGCCGCCTGCATAGTCTGTCAAAATCCATCTCGTTGCTGGGTTGATATAAAGGGTGATACGCACTTATATTTCTTTGGCATATCGCTACCGGCGAAAGCGTGCTTCATCTTGGTCGGAGTAGTCTCGAGGTTATGAGATGTTGGCGGACTGGAGCTCGTGAGCGGAAACTTGCGAGGGGGAATGAAAATTGAAGGTCGATTTGTGGTGGGTGCTTCCTCAAGATTTCTACTTCCATGGTTCGCTGGGAGAAAGACTCGTGGTACACCCTCCCGATTTGATTGCCCTTACCATGGTACGCTAGCGTCATATCCTGACTGCAGCGCCACCGAAACGAGTCTTGACACTACTGGTCTTCCCATTACTGCTACAGAAAGCGCCGATAATTCACCTAAGACCTTCACATACTCAATTCTTCCCAAATGGCAGAACCTCAATCACCGAATCATATCGGGACGCAGCAACCACCCCCTTACGACGCCCCAGACCGGATACAAGAGCTGGAAAGCAACGTGGCGGCTTTGCAAAACCTTGTAAGTACCCTTCAGCAACGCCCACCGGCGAAGATTCCTTGTGAATACACAAGACTCTTAGAACACCTCGATGTGCCCCCAGTCGAAGACCTTGACGATCCTGAATGGATTGAGGAGGTTCTCAAAGAGCCCGGAAAGGTGAAAGTGGGCACGTTTCGCTACCAAACTCACCGCCCATCTCACTCTTCAACAGAGTATGGCCATCCAAGCAAGCAACCAATTGTGACGTCCAGCTATCCCCCGGAACCGCCACGGATGCAGTCGAAGCGCTCAAAGACTTCTTCTATGTGTGCCTACTCCTCACTTACAGCAGCCGGGCACACCACAAGAACATACTTCGGCATGACATTCAAAATCACCAGGCCTAGCTGCGGTTACATAAACTTCAATCTCGACTATCAACTTTTTTTATGCCTGTTGATATTCACCGGTTGCTCTTCCTAGCTTGGCCGTACTTCGAAGCTGCGGACCGTCGCTCCATGAGCGCACTCACGCTAGCAAATATTGAACCCTGTCGCGTGCTCGGAATCTCACCACCGGTCGCACTCCTCCTCATGCTGAGAATGTTCCCGTATACTGCCAAGCTAAGCCGGATTGCTCAATTTGTCGGACATGGAGACCAGTTGTCAATGTTCTGGACCCCCTACCCACATGCCTTCGCCGCAAAACTCTGTTACGACGCAAACTATCTCGTCGATATTCTGGCACCTGACTTGAGATCAGCAAACGCATTAAAAGAGATGATACACCATATCACTTCCACGTTCTTCGTGACCTTGAAGTCTTGGTCAGACTTTAAGATTAACTCGACTGGCAAGAAGCGAGCTAAACTAGCTAAACGACTACTCAGCATCGATGGCTATGAAGATTGGCATCACAGATGGATTATGAGGAGAGCTCTAAAAGCTGGAGAAAGAGACGGTTACTGGATATCAAAATCATGTTCTTCCTCAGTGAAATTCACTGGGGATGGACCCATTCACACCGTGTCGAGGGAACATGCCCTTCTGCATTTTACAGAATACACTTGGATCGGCGAGGATGAATATGCTAGATCTTGACAAACTTAAGAGTGGTATGGCGAACATGAGGAAATTCACTGAAAAGACGATCAGCGGCGAGAAGGAGCACATAATCTCATGTCATAGATTTTTGAGCGACAAATCTGAATGAGAAATTGGGACACAATCGATAAAGCCGTATCGTTCCGACAAACGGTCAAATGTGTGAAAGTAAACAAGGTTTTACTTCAGCGGCGTCACGTAGACTCGTCATGGGTTCATTCAGATGTATCCGATCGCTTGTCATTAGCGGCTTGACGTCGTCCCGGTAGAGTGATGTGATGTCATCCAGATTTTGCCAATAGTTAAGAAGGATAGTTCTGATAGCTACTAGCCACGTATCGAACCGACTACTTCAGAATTGTCACTACGTAAATGGCGATGCAATTTGTTCTGCCATCTCTCTGAGTTCCATCAATCACTAGTACAACTTTTGATCCCACGTTCTGTACATCTTTGTACTCATTTGGCCGAGCGAGGCGAGGATGACTGTGATCTTGGATCAGCTGCAGCGAAGCGAAGAAAGTCTAGTCAAAATTTTGAATAGATCGCAGGTAGGTCGAAGAGGGTTGGTATACCAATCTGCAGATAGAACTGATGTTTTGAGCCTAAACCAGAGAACAGAATCGATATTTAGCCGGCAACAGGGACGGTGGAGCTTTTTGATGCGACTACATGCTTCGATATTGGACCGACCGGTAATGTGCATATCAACCCACCGACCCACCGACCCACCGGACACAGCAATGGGGCAGATTACGCCGCTCTGGCAATGATCAGGGGACGTTGTGCCATCTTGCGTGGTAGCTTGCGCAATGCATTGTGGTGGCGAACTCGCTCGGGTTTCCGGATTTGTCCAATCCATTATTGAGCGGAAATCCATGTTTTTGTGGTATTTGTTTGATCGGTTCAATGATGGCGGAGAGGAGTGGGAGGACATGTATCGGATTGTAAGCGAGAGGCACTACGATAGGGTCGTAAGCTTGCTGGAGAATGCAAAGGTGAAAATGGTGTATGGCGGGAAGAGAATCAGAGCAACGAGGTTCCTTGAGCCAACGGTAGTTGCAGATTTGGCTATCAAAGGTAAGCTAGCTCTTCTATGTCTTCTCATACTTGTAAACTTCCCTGCGACTGCCTGAGGTACGTGGTCATATTGTCGGACTCCAAAATTAGATAGTCCCCTCGTACTGACGGCCTTTAGATCCTCTCCTCTCAACCGAACTCTTCGCTCCCGTTCTCCTGATCATCACTGCTTCGGTACCCGATGCCGTCGCCCACATCTATACCAAACCGCCCCCTCTTGCCTTCTACGCCTCCACTAATTTCTCGTCCGTATCGAAACACATTCTCAACATCACGCTTTCCGGCGGCGCCAGCATCAACGATGCCATGATACACGTCTCCCTCGCCAACGCTCTAATTGGCGGCGTCGGCGAAAGCGGCCACGGCGCCTACCACGACGTCTACCGCGTGAACGCTTTCAGCCACCTGCGCATCGTGGTGGCGTTACCGACGTGGATGGATCGCCTCATGAGTGGGCGGTATCCGCCGTATAACATGAGTCAATTGAAGATGATGATGAAAGGACTAGGTGTGCCAGATACGCCGTCCTTCAAGCGAAGCGAGGGTGTGGTTGATCAGGCGGAGAAGCGGTTTCGAGCCCGGAGCACGCTAGCAACGTTCCTAGTGCTCATCTTGGCTAGGTGTCCTGTTCCAGGTCCATCTTCATGGTGAGACTGGAAAATCAAGCGTGATTTTGGGAGATATATTACGACGGATACCGACCACTGTCGTGAATTGAGCTGGGGGCACGGGGACCCCTGACGTTCAATAGTGTACATAGTAGGATAATATGTAACGTATTATATTTCGATTCTTGAATGGAAGACATCAAGACATTAGTGTACAGGTGCTATTCGACAGAACACTGGCTGCAGTATGAAAAGTCAAAATTATGGTGCATATTGCGGTTGATCTCTAGGGAATAGGCGGGTTCCCAACCAACCAGACGCGTTCTGCAATTCTTATCTCTGGGAGACTTTCGCGACACGGTATTAATATCTCGAACGTCTTGCGATTCATTCTCTCGTCCTGCTCCTCCATTAATTGCACGACCACGGCTTCGTTCTCGAGCTATCCACGTTTCAGTTGCTCGCCGGCTAAATCTTCGCGGTGATTCGATGTGATGTCTACGCACACATGCTGCAGGCTGGTCATCGAGGCGATTGCCTTCCATACAAAGCCCCATGTGCGATTATTCTCAGTCTAATTTCGTGTACCATCGGGTGCAGCTGGAGGCGTATCCAAACCATGGGGTATAGCTGAGGGCACATCTAGAGTAATATATCGCACTAGCTGTCGTGATCTGATAGTATTGAAAGCGTACGGTTGTAGAATCTCGGCTAGGCAGACTTTTATGGGTGAAGCGTTGACTTCGAACGCTTCTATTCTCATGCAAACGATGTTGGTGAAGTACAGAAGTAGGACATTCTCCTGATAGCGTTGACAAATTAGCTGATTGCCACACAAAATTCCTTGGGTTTGGGTATCATGAGTAAAACGACGGGCGCGATATCGGCAAACTCACATCTACCTACAAGCCAGAAGTATCTGTAACGGCATATGCCGATACCAAAACTCCTTCCCCGATTCCTCGGACGGAATTCATGCCATTTGTACAAAACGTTTCTGATTGGAAGCCCCCAACGCATGCCTGTTCAATCTGGTACTCTCCAAATCGGATAAACGGCCCCTCCGATTTTGATTTCGGTCGCACGTTCAGCTCCGGAAGCTTCTAAGCCATACGAATCCCGTATGTCTATAGCCGGTGCCCTGATCTCAAAGCTCTGCAATTTTATATTCAGCATCTGGGCCTCCGCCACCCGTATGATCTTCGCTTCCCTTATCAACCATTCCTCCCTTACTTCCTGTCTTCTCCAAAAATCCTCATAACGTTCCACCATGATATTGACCTGCAGATGCTGTAGGCCTTTCATGGATACGATGGTCCGCCATGCGGAAGGCCAATCGCGGGAGATCCAGTCGCGGGAGGTCCAGTCGTGGGAGGTACAGTTGCGGTCTGGTGGCACCTCGGTGATGCGATGGAGAACTTTCAAAGATTTGATGGCGTTGAAAACCTCTGGAAGGACGTTGGGCATGTAAGTACGCGGTAGTGATGGCATCAACAGGTCCAGTTCCGGGGAGAAGGTGGCGGTAGAATATAGAATGGATATTGCTTCGAAGTAGCTGCCGTGAGTTAGCTGCATGCTCTGAAGAGGCCCCAACATTGCCGGGCTACCTCAGAGAGCGGCTGAAAGACGTCCACCAAGTCGAACTGTTGATCACTGAACCCGACCAATATTACTACATTGAAGCACCCCAAGCGGTGTGAAGCAACTGCGCACAAACATTCGCCGAAGCAGCATACCCGAGCACGAGAAAATATTGTACTTACGTCTGCCTACAAGCGATCAGCATTGCCAAAAAGCTGGTCACTCCTCGGAATGGGGCAACATGATCACATCCGCACCGCCAATCCCATCAGCTCCTACGTATCTACACTCATAGGCCTCTAAGACGCCATCAAGGGAAGCGAAACGTGATTTCTTCGGCGCTTTCAGATGGACAACATGATCGCTTGCCATGGCTCGATAGATGGCGTCGCGGAGTTCGGCAGGAAGCCTAAAGAAAGCAGACTCCGACTGGGTGATTTGGGGCACGATTGCATCTGGATCCTGCGGTCGAAGAGGGAGTAGAAGAGAGTTTGACGCTTGGGGGCGATGCCATGCGCCTTTGGGACCCTTTTGACGGGGCTTTTGGCCATCTTTGATGCCTCTGGCGCAGTGGAACGGGACGCAGATGACGGAGGTGAGCGCGTCAAGGAACTCGTCGGAGGGGGCCATGGATGGCTTCGAATGGAGCTGACGAGGATGTGTTGTCGCGAGGCGGGGCGGTGCCTGCAGATTGCTCGTGGTGGTAAACAGACCTCGGGAGATGACCGGCTCTGGAAATCGCCGCGTCGTTGTTTCTACCATGTTTTGTGTATCGCGACAAAGCAAAGGTCCGTCTTCTTCCATGTATCCAGAATTGCCTCTATAGGTCACGTTTCTGCTTCTTCAGCTTGCAGGTTATCAGGACCAATTGGAAGACTGCACGTGGTTTGTGTGGCGCAGCCTGTGGCTTGATCAGCGCCCCACCTGCAGCCTCAGGGACTTCAGGCATCACCCGCCCGCCGTTCTTCAGCCGCGCCTTGGAGCGATCTTCTTCCATCCTGCAACTACTGACTGACTCTCTTTTCGGAGAAGTCTGAGGGTACGACTATCACCTCAACTAATAATATGGCTCCTCCTGCTGAGAGCAAGCCATCAAAGCGCTCTCGAACTGCCGCAATTCCTCGTGTCGTCAGCTGGATCCGAAGAGTGAAACGCGGAAGACGTCAGGCTCAGGCTACTAAAGATGCTAGTCGTGCTTCAATTCGTGAAGAAAACCGGCAGCCTCAGCCGCAATGCCATGAGAGACAACCACTAGATCAATCTATCGCAACCGCAACTGGTGTCGAAGGTTCCGAGCACCCTCTGACTCTCGAGGAACCACCGAAGGATGAGCCTCCTTCAAACAAAGATCTGATCGATGATGCAGCGTGGTCTCTAGGCCTACCATATCTCGCGCAACGGCAAGATCCATCTCGGTCTTCCTTTCTAGCACGGCTTCCACTGGAACTTCGCGAAATGATCTATCGAGAAGTCATCAGCGGTTCAGTCATTCATTTGTACAAACTCCAGGATGGATTACGCGCTTATGACTGTTACAGGCCGGATGGGCAGAAGTGTAGGTGCGGACATGTTGGCGCAGGACCAGATTCCAGGATCGCGAGGAGGTTATCGTTGCCTTTGACATGTCGACAAATGTGAGTACCCCCAAGTGTCCGTTTCGATCAAGTTCGCGACAGGCTTTGTACGTATATACACACCACTATAAATGGCTATGAACCCCAATAATTCTGTCAAATCCTCTAAGACTTGACGCTGACTCCCACCTAACACGCGTACTAGCCACCACGAAGCCATCCCCATACTCTACTCCACCAACACCTTCGTCACATTGATCAACAAAGACATCGCCCCGGCACTAATCCATCTACCTCGTCTTCTCCACCCTGAGTCCTTCCAAGGCATCAGATCGCTCTGTATTCGCTGGAGCACCGATGGTGTATCATTCGCAACGTCTGAGCCAGAGTGGCCCTGGAGCCTCGTTTGGGAGACCATAGCGTCAATGAAGGGCCTCCGTCACCTGCGCTTTCACGTAGATATGTGGCATCCTTTACCGAGCTCATGGCGAGGTTGGTTTCGGCAGGAGAAGGGGTTGCTTCGAATAGCGGAGCAGCATGCGGAGGACATGTCGTTGAACTCGTTCCATCTGAACCTGCCGGACCCCGAAGGTGTGGCCGATCTTCCAGGTGAGCCTGTGGCGCAAATCAAGATTGGAGCACGGGTATATCCGGTCAAACGGGTTGGTCCTTCTGGTCTATTTGATTGATGGAGAGGGCTATGATCCAGCTGGACATAATGTCGGTTGGCGTGCAAGCTTCGCCAACTGTATAATGGAACCACCTTTACAAACCCCCAGTTCATAAAGCCGGATAGAATTAGTTGCTTCCAACACGTCTCACGTGTCCCCGGGGATAGACGCCACACCCCGGACTGCGCCACCCGCTTCCCCGCACACCCTTGTCCCGATGCATTCTATCACACCCATCATCATCACACCAACTCCATCGCGCCTACATCCCATCCCTCTTCCACTCTCTACTCCCCAAAGACAAAAGCAAAAAACGAAAATGCCTCATTCCCACCGCAGCCCCTTCTTCTGCATCCATCTCCACCTTCCCCATCGGCGCTCCTCTATCTCTTCGCTCCCCAAACGGCGCAAATCCTCCCAACTCGACCCACCCTTGCCCCCAAAACCGCGAAAACGCGCCCTTACTATCCCGCGCTCTCCGTCGACCTCTATCCCTTATACGATTGACCAAAGTTCTATTTTGTTTCGTCTGCCGCTGGAGATCAGACGCCAAATCTGGGCCGAGGTGCTCGGGGGCTACGTAATTCATTTCATCATACCTATGCGTGTGTTGTCCCACTTTGTATGTTCAGCACCCGAGAAGGTGATGTGTGGGTGTCGGATCAACGAATTCAGGAGTTATGGGAAGATGGCACCCAAAGTCTTGAGCGTATTGGTCACGTGCCGGCAGATGTGAGAAGTCCATTCCCTTTCTTTCACGACCCCGATCTTGCCTCCATCTGAAAGAGTGTAAATTCGAGACGAATAAAAGCTGATGTGGCTGAATTATCATGTCTGTATAGTGATGCTGATGAGACGTAGATATTCCGAAGCGATCGAGTATCTGTATTCCGCAAACACGTTTTCTCTTTTGTATTCAAATCATCTCATACACCTATCAACACTCCTCCTGCCCGCGCGTCTGAATGCCATCCGTATCCTACGTATCCGTTGGGCTATCCGTGGGCTTCCTTACTACATCAGACCTGGCGGGTACCACTTTACGTTTCGGGAGGACACGGAGTACTGGCAGCAGTCGTGGCGAGCACTGGCGCAGATGAGGGGGTTGAAGGACTTGCGCATCAGGCTCGTGGATACGGTTTGGCAGAACCAGTGGCTACAATTGGAGAGTAGGCTGATGGAGGGAGTCAAGGAGGTCAAAACGCCGAGGGTCTTTGAGGTCGTATTGCCGTATGCTGAGAGCGAGCTTGCTTTAGACGTAGGAGAGACTGCTTGTGTGTTTAGGAGGCCGGGTAAAGAGGTGGAGCAAGAGGTGGAGGAGGTTTGAAGAGCATGGGCGTTGAGAATGTCGACATCATAAGTGAGAATGGGGCCCACTAAGGCTGACAAGCTGCCAGATCCCTTATCGGTCAACCGTGCTTGGCCGCGACATAGTTGGCAGCTCGTGGAAGAGATTTCAACAAATTCTAAAGATAACGCAGCCCGCGCGCAGACCAGAGTGACGAGATATGTCCTCTTATGGGACCACCTACGGCGGTCGTCAACTCTACCTTTGTTTTCACGGCACGCTTCCTAGACAAGTACGGCTATACTCATTCTTTTCGTACTTTTGCTATATCGGTGACCCGGGAACCACAATAGGTCTAAAGACTATCCAATAGTCCACGATCATCGACGTCATCGACTGGTAGCCCCCCCGAAAAGCCATTTCTACTCCTGGTTCTGACCCTGCTTTCGAAATTCGTCTCGCGACACCTACCGCGCAGGCATTGTGACTCTTCCCACGCGTGTCGCGGTAAAAGATGCAATAAAAACTGGCCCAGAGATGACCAATTTTTGTGGCATGAGAACTACATCGAGAGGGGAGTTACGCTGCATTACGGTCTGGTGGGCGACAGCGTCCTCAATCTCCAGCAGCCATGGCCATCGGCACCCAAGGGCGTCCGGGGCCTTCAAGGAATAACGTCCGAGGAAATCCTATCGCATCTAGTATTCCCAGGTTTTGTGCTAATGAGATCGTGAAAGAAACCTTGCGCCTCTATCCACCAACTCGTCACGTGTATAGGCACTATACGGAGGATGGAGAAGATCTAAAGTAACGCACTGGTTGTATTATGAATATAGAGCACGTTACTTGCTCATCTCAATCTTCATCGCTACCACCGCGCCTGACCTGTGCCTCATGAAGCTCCTTCCGGCTGTTCCTATAATTAACATCACATTGCCACTAAACCAGCACTCCGTCTTCTAATGCGTCCTCAAGACCAAGTCAATCCGACTTTTCGCGCTCCTCTGTCAAAAATTCGTCGCTAAAGGCGTAATCCACATATCCCGCCGGCGACCCGGCGACATAAAACGTGCTTCTATCATACGCATGAAGGTCAAGCCCCTGCCTAATCCTAAACACAAGATCGGGATTCGCAATGAAGTGCCGGCCAAACAAGACTAAGATCTCCTTATCCGGGTACGTCACGTCGACAAGTTCCCTTGCTTCCTGCGGCGTATACCCGCCGGCGACAAGCAGCGGGCCGTCCCAGAGCTTGTAGGCAAACTCGAGTTGCTCATGGCCCTCGTAGTCGTCGCTGCCGGAGATGCGCGACTCGACGAGGTGGAGATACGCAATGTCTGAGCGACGGGCTTTGGCGATGACATCTGTGAACTGCGGGATCGGATCTGCCATGCGCATGCCCTGGAACGTGCTCCAGGGGCTCAGACGGAGCCCGACGCGTTGTGGGCCTATGGCGTTGGTGACAGCCGTGAGCACGTCGTCGAGGAGGCGGGACCGGTTCTCCACGCTCCCACCATATGCGTCATGGCGTGTGTTGCTGACGTCTTGGAGGAATTGGTCGAGGAGATAGCCGTTAGCACCATGGATTTCCACGCCATCGAAGCCCGCCCGGATGGCATTCTTTGAAGCCTCTACAAATTCTCCGACTGTCTGCCGGATCTCTCCGATGGTCATGGCCTGTGGCACCGCAGCGCCTTCTTCGATCGGAATGGCACTAGGTGCCACGATGGGAAAGCCCTCCTTTTCGGCCGTTTCGACATTTGCAGCACGGCCCATGGCGAATAGCTGACAAAAGATGAAGCATCCTTTGCTGTGAACGTCGTCGGTGATGGTTCTCCAGGCAGCAACTTGGTCTTCTCGCCAAAGTCCCGGTGCATTGGCGAAGCCGCCACAGGAGGATGCCGATATGAAGGTTCCCTCGGTGATAATCATGGTGCCAGGCACAGCGGCCCGTTGGCCGTAGTACTCCTTCATCAGGGGCGTCGGTGCTCGATCATCAGTTGCACGGAAGCGAGTAAGTGGAGCCATCCCGATTCGATGTTGAACTTCCACATCGCCTATCTTGAGTGGCTTGAAAAGACGTGATTGAGGAGGCATGGTCAAAGATTTCTGGACGCTCGTTCTCGAGTGTGGCAGGACGATGAAGGTATTGATAATATGAATTCGAGCACATCCAAGTATTTATACTCTTCGTTTCTTAGTAGAATTACCGCAGTTGTCGGATGAATGTGATGTCTCTTTAACGAGCGGTCTAACCAACTTGGGCAGAGAGATAGCTCCAAAAAGGGAACAGAGATAGATCCCAAAACGGAATTAAGAAGGCCCCCAAAAGCCTAATAGGGAACAGAGATACTTCCATTCGAGGAAAATGGCGACTTTACTTACCCGTTCCGAGTATGGTTCTGCATCTCTGACCAATCAACACTTAGCTGCCCGCTAATATCTACGCTAAGATTTGTTTCATTAGTGCAATAAGCAGGCGATTACAAATGCGAAAACTAAACATTCCGGCACAGAGGAAGACCTCCCCGCCGGACTAAGATATAGTGTAGCCGGGAACTTCTTCCCAGAACGCCTTAACTTGCGACATGAATGCCTTTTCTGACCAAATGAACTGCTTCAGAATTGCGAGCAATTCCGGCCATGATGTATACAACCCTCTAAGCCTGGTGCTGCGGTTCAAGTGCAACAATACCACGTACTCTGATCGAATAGGTCCTGTAGGGGCAAAAGCCCCGCCGATGTGCAGGAGCCAAGCCAGTAAATCAGGCCGGTCATCCCATACGAGATCGTTATTCGCTTGTTGTAATTTGCAGAGTAGCTGTAATGAAAGGTGGGACTACTCCATTCACAGTCAGTGCAACCGATAAGGCACTAGGCTGTCATGCGGTTGGCTTACGGGAATGGTTGAAGCACGCCAAAGTTTGCAACGCAGCATTGCCGAGCATAGATATGCTGCTAAATGGCAACACTCCGAGATTGAAGATTGATTCGGTAAGCTCACTAGCCGCGACTGGATAGATGCTTGGTGGTTATCAATATGTGCCATCGATATTACATCCTCTCTGCCGAAAAAGGTAGAGTCTCGAATACATTGCAAGGCAGAGATGTCCTTGAGCACCTCAACGAACTCTTCGCCCAGTAGGTAGGACTGGGCCCGGAATCCAGGCGGCAGGATAAAGAAATCTGGGGAGAAAGGATCTCTGCGCCACTGAAGCTCGGAAAAGGTTGTGTGATCGACAATTCGACTTGACCCTGTCAACACCGAGGCATTTAAGTCTGACCTGTTAATCAATGTAAGAATGAGCGGCTAAGAAACGCTGTATTGTCGCTCACCAGAAGATGGCACGTTTGATCCCGTCACTTAGATACACCCCCTTTCTTCGGCATATGTCAAGAAGCTGGTGTATTGCGCCCATGTGAAGTTGAACTTGACGCGGCATTCCAAGCCGAGCCTGTAACATTGAAACGTCAGCTTTTGCGGCCGCATGCGTAGTCAAATTTGGGGATATTAAAAAGAGAAGTGTTTCAGACATCTATACCGGCGAGCAGCAGAATGGCCCCTAGTGTTGATTCCGAAGTAGCTCTATCCGGAGAATTCATCCTCTGTCGAATGGAACTCAGAGCCTCGCTCTGGAACCTGAGATACTCCGTGGCGATGCTGCTAGCAGTGACGGCAAATGCGAATGTGAGCATGAAGGCACTTAGAAGAGCGTCATCATCCGGCCTTTTTCGAAGAACGGAGCGGAAGTTCTGGAGCACAAGCTCATCTAACATGCTAAAGGCAGGCTCCGCCGCCCGCTGGGCCTTGTCTGAAGCATCCCATGTAAGCATTTGCCGGGTAGTTCTGAGTGTTGCGAAGATCTTACGCTGACTATGCAATGCTTGCAGTCTTGGCGACTCTGCAGCAAGCGATTGGAACGGATCGGGGCCGTCGGGCGCATCTGCAAAGAGAGAGGGTGGTGATGCGACAAGAGTCTGGCATCGTTTTCTTTCGCGCGCGGGTCGGCTAGGATCATCTTTCAAAGACACTACTACTGCACGGAAATTATGACCCGACTCTTGCTGAAGCTTTCGCTTTTTCTCGAGGCCCCGCGCAACAGCATGCGACCGGGCCAGGCGCCTCGCTTTGCGGTCGGTCGCGTCATCTGGACTTTGGATGGAAATGAAATGAAATTGACCACCTGAATAATTAACGATTAGACACGGAATCATAGCCTCGAGGCTTCGGCCTACCTGGACCGAGTTCGTTGCGGGCTGCTCGGAAGGATGACTTGGTGGCATTATTATGTCGGATCATTGCAGAATGTGTATGTGATTTAGCCTGAAAATACGGGCTTGTGTGCGACATGCACAACTTCCCTGCAGGCAAGCGGTGAGGTGGGAAAATAGGAATGTTTTCGATGTGGATGATACGGATAGCGGATGACAAATCGGCATCGTATGAAGTCAGCAACAAGCCGTTTTGGCGGCAAGAAGCTGGCTGAAGGCGCGAAGGTCACAGGAACGGTACATACGGTCCTGTAACTCTTGAGGTCGTGGCCTCCATATAAGCCCCCTGAGGCCACTAGACGGAATTGGCGTCTCTGAACGGCAGCGTGTTGGCCTCTGGTGGCAAGACGACGCGTCCTTTCGAGCGATGGGCGGGGATGCCTAGCAGCAACGCGTGCCTTGTCCGCCAGGATGGGTGGCGGAGTTCTTTCGTACCACTGTTGAGGAGATTTGGTCAGATCTGATCACGTGACTGAATCTCAGAAATCACGGAGAGGGTAGCTGTGGTTGCTCAGGTGGAAGGGCGGAAAGCCAAGAAAGCGGAGATGCTTGGCTGTTTGAGACGGGGCGGCGGCTCCTCTTGGCTTCCCGTGTTCGTGCTTCCCAGCTTCTCCAACCTCAACTTCATCGCTCCCTGTGATGTTGCCATCTCATATCGACACGCGACGCTAACGATTCGGCATGCCAGAAACTGCATGGCCTAGAGACAGTACGGCAGCATTATAGGCTGTCCTCGTTGTCCTGCCTCGCCGCTTGGAGGCTTGGAATCCAACTCGCTGAGCAACGCCATCGCGTCCAGATCATCACCTGCGCACGTTTCTACCACCTCTATCATAGTGGAGTGTGCTGGAACTGTAATGGCAAGCGTTCGAACTTCAAATTCTCTCTTGAGCTCGCTCGCCGAACCGGCAAACTCCGTAGGCGAGCTTGAAGAGTAATGATGGACCCTAAAATCCCTATCCCCAATGAATCGCACCGGCAAATATTTTACCATGCCACTGTAGATTGCTCAATCGTTAAGAGGTGTTGACATCGAGTCTAGACTAGGCCCAGAAATTTGCGTCTTGTCGAGGCGGCAGGTGAGCCATGGCTGTGCGACTACAGTACCAATTCCCGGATTCCGGACCAACGTCCCATGGTAGCAAGAACTCGCTTGACGGACACTAAGAGGAGAAATTGCTATTTGATAACCCTCCCGCTCTGCAATTTGCAACAACTTGCAATAATTCTAAAGGCCACTGGGTCGCCTCCACACATCAATGTCACCACCGCAACAGCAAAGCAAGCACGGCACCGTCTACGAAGCGCAGTACCTATCCGATTCTGAAGTCCAAATCAGCCAATTCAAAGCCGCTGCCAACCTATCGGCTCTCTGCGCATCACAGCATTTCATATCTTGAATTATCACGCGCGACCTCTACGCCACCACTCTACTACGGAAGAATAGCCAGCGAGACCCTCCACCATTCCGCAATGGAACTTCTCTCAGAAGAATGCGTGTTCTGCCGCGACCGCCTCTCGCGAGAAGAAGCGCATCACAGGCCATGCAAAGACCACGTGGTGTGTACTTCACGTGCGAAGGAGTTTTCGAACGGGCCTTGCAGACCGAGTCCCTCTACCCTCCTCACTGCTGTGGCATCGACCACGCTATTTCGATCGACGCGATGATAGGTGAGCGAGCGTAGACGGCGATGCAGACAGTAATGCAGACAGCAATTCAGGTGGCGATGCAGGCCGGCTAGGCTTGATGGAAAGGAGCCTCTATAAGGTAAGGTTTTAAAAGTTTTAGTATCCTTCTAGGCACAGAGGCACGGCAGGTCGCAATACAATAAAACAGAGAGGCTGCACGTGCAGCTATAGGTACGGCCTCTTACATACGGTATTACGTACAGCCTCGCGTACAGCCTCTTAAGTACGGCATTATATACAGCCTCGCATACGGCCTCTCTCGTACAGCTATACATACAACCTCTTTTATACAGCTTTATATACAGCTTTAAATACAGCCCGCGTACGGCCTGCATACGGCCTTATGTATGGCTAAGTAAATTAGAAAGAATACACGTGCGGATGCACGTGAGAATAGAGCTCCGGACGAAGTTCCGCGCCGCTCTAGCCAATTAGGAGATTGGACCGGAGAGGGGGGGGGGGGGAGAGGGGGGGGGGGGGGGGTGTGCGTTTACTAAAATGGGGGTGTGCGACTACTGATTACTAGCCCCCGATAAACGCACACCCTCTTTTCACTCCACGCACACCCCCCTTCTCGTCCGATCTTTTGATCGGCTAGAGCGGCTCGGAGCTTCGTCCCGAGCTCTATTCTCACGTGCATCCGCACGTGTAGCCTTTCTCATTCACTTAGCGTACGTGAGCTCGTACGTGAGGCTATACAAATCGGCATGGCTATAAATCGGCATGGCTATACAGCCTCTCCGTTTTACAGTGCATCCTTTCCAATTTGTGTAGCCTTACGTATAAGCTTACGTACGAGCTTATATACGGCTATATAGCTATACCGATTTATATAGCCTTACGTATAAGCTTACGTACGGGCTTACGTACGGCTGTATATACAGCTATATAAATTAGAAAGAATAAGCTGTAAAACGGAGAGGATATATAGCTATACCGATTTGTCTAGCCTTATATATAGCCTTATATATAAGTTTATATATAAGCTTATATAAAAGCTTATATACGGCTGTATTAGCTGTTGTATTTAGAAAAAGTATTCGGAATTAGTAAATAAGTTAAGCGAGCGAATTAGAGGCTCTAGTGCTCCGAGCTAATTAGAAGGTAGTAAAGTAATAGAGGGGTAGAGGTTGTATATAGAGTAAAAAGGGAATATATATAGAGTAATTAGGGGGTATATATTTATCTCTCCCCTATAATTAAAGGCAATATTTTAGAATTAATAGGTGTAACTAAGCTTAGCTTTTACGTTCTAAAAAATAATACTAATACTAATACCCCGCCAGATATAATCTAATCTAGGACGAGCTTAATTACTACCCCCCTATTTTCTCCGTATTACCCCTTTTTTCTTTTCCTGCCACCCCCCCTATATCTAGCCTAGCGCCGGCCCGTATTAATATTATTCTACTAATTATATTTACTCGCTTATTAGATACGTAAAACGGTAAGGCTATATAAATCGGAAAAAATGTATATACGAATCGCATAGAATATATATATATATAATAATAACAGTCTATTTACTCTATCTACTCTAGCTAGTCTAGAAGTAGAAAGCGCCTAGATAGCCGCCTTTTAATTGCTAATTAAAAGGAACGCCGTATATACTATTATACTAAGGTCTTATACCTAAAAATTCTCCTTTACTATAAATAGCCTCTTTCTTAGAAGTATATAAAAGGCTATTTTTAAGCGCTGTTTAACTGTTAGGAACTAAGGAAATAGAGCCCTAGGCCGCTGTTAGGGTGTCTACTTATCTAGCAGAAAGGTTTAGTACTATATTTATAAACTATATAGAATTATTAAATACTATAATAGTTCTCTCGACCGCCGGCGTGTTTATAGAAACACCTGCTATAGTAATTTAGCTAGCTGGTATTATAATCTGCATTAATTATATTAGTTCCTATCTACTTATAATACTCTGCTTTTATTATATACAAGCAGTAGTTTTATAAGTTCGCCGGAGATATAATATTCCTTTACGTAATCCTAGTCCTCTACTACGCTGTTATACTTACTGCACTACGCTTACTAGATCTTATTAAGTATTAATTTCGAATTAAGATTAATTATATTAAGTTAAGTTAATAGATATAGATACACGGCTACGGCTACAGCCACGGCCACTGCTACTACTACTGCTACTGCCACAGCTACTACTACGGCCACAGCCTGCTATTATTTAATAAGGTGTAGTAAAGCCTATTAGCCGGCCTTTATAACGCTGTATAATTACTAGAGCCTTAATAAAAAGGAAAGGATTTATAGGAAGGTCTACTTTATTTAGAATAGGACGATTAAACTACTAGTATTAATAAATATCCTTTAGTATAACTTTATACTTAGCTATTAATATAGCGTGCAGTTTTCTATATATTTTATAATAGCATAGTATACTGTATATTCCTCTAAATATTCTATTATATATTAGGTTAAAATTATTATCCTTAGCCTTTTTAATCTGCTTGGCGATTAATTAAAGGCCCTGCTTAGTAACTTTTCCAATAACTTTACTAAATTTAGGCAGCTTTACCTCGTGCTAAAGAGCTCTATATTATCGGCTAAGCTGGTTCTTTAGCTCTATACCTTAGCGGTGAATATATTAAGATAGTAGTATAACTATATTATATAAGTTACTTGTTAAAATCTAAAGATATAATTTAATACTGCTGTTTAAACCTTTAAGTTATAAGGTTATAGTATTGCTAAAGTGCGGCAGAAGGCTAGTATAATATATAGCAATCTCTTTTTTATATAGCTACTACTCTTTAGTAAGGTAATTAATTAGGAGTTATTTATATATATAATCTAATTTTATCTTATTCTAAGCGGCTATAAACTTATCTTCTATAGGTTTTACTAGGCAGAAGTTAAGCTTATTAATAAATTTCTTTTAATTTTTCTATATAGCCTTAATTTTAGCTATTATTAGATTTTAAGAGGTATATACTATATTCTATAGATCTATAATATTAGTTACTGCTTGCTTATTATTCTTCTAGATAGCTATAGCCTTGCTAGCGATATTCTTCTGCACGTGCTATTTACACAGGAGTTAAGAAATAGTAGGAAAGAACTTAGCCAGCGTATTTTTAAGTGCTAGCTCTTTATCTATAATAAAAACGCCTGGTAAAACTCCTAGGCGCTAGTATATAAGATAAAGCTTATATACTATAAAGATATAGTCCCCCTCTTCTTTTTCTAAAAGGAAATAATAGCCTAGCTTATAGTTCCTGCCCTAGTTAATAACGCCGTTAATATAAAAAAGCAGTATCTTAAACTTATTTATTTTATAGGTGCAGTTAAGAAGAATAATATTAGGATTTCTCTGGAATATCTAAACACTCTTAGAATATATAAAGTATAGATACTTAATATAGTTTACTTTATTTAGCTTATATTTATAGTAGTAATAAGCGTCCGGGTTATTACCGCCGTGTTTCTTAAGCACCTTAAGTATAGCCTAAGTTAAAGTAAGCCTCTAAAGCTTTATTTTCTTCTACTTCTATTTCTTATTATATAGGTTCTATATAGTTATATCCTTGCCTTTAGTAAGTAGGTTATTAAAAATAGTACTAACAGGCGTGCCTCTATTAAGCTAATTATATATAGTTTAAATTATATCCTTATCTAGATCTTAGTATACGGCTAGAGTCCCCTTATTAGTATTAAACGGCTTATAATTATAAACAGAAACCTTAACTTTAAAAAACTAATTACTTAGCTATAGATTTCTTATAAAAGCTTTTTTTATAAGGTAATTAGACTTCTTTATACAGGTGTTCTTCTTTCTATTAGCCGGCTTATATATACCCGCATAATCGCAATAAATAAGCACCTTCTACACCTAAGGTGGAGTGCGCTTATCTATTTTATTATTATATTTAACGATCGCGTATTTTTCCTTTTTTACCTAATTATTAACGGACTTTATACCCTTATCTACGGATATATAGCGGCCCTAAGGGGGCGGCCGGAGCGGTATAGCAGTAAGGGTGGTAATATAGAGGATATAGTGTTAATATATTATAAGTATATAGTTAATATAAATTCCTTATTAAGTATAAATAGTAAGTAAATATAATTAGTAGAATAATATTAATACGGGCCGGCGCTAGGCTAGATATAGGGGGGGTGGCAGGAAAAGAAAAGAAGGGTAATACGGAGAGAATAAGGGGGTGGTAATTAAGCTTATTCCTAATCTATTACCTATTACTACCCTAGGTATCCGCTTTACTTATCCTATAAAGCGCCTAATAAGTAAATAAATATTGCAACTACTATATACTTACTATACTTTAGTATAGCGCGTTAAACCTAACCGCTATATATATAATCTCTGTATAGTATTCTATTTAAGGCGAATATAGGCGGTATACTTCTAAGCAGGTACGTAGCCGGCTAAGAGTATTAACGCTATTTTCGGGGTAGATTTTATAGTTTGCGCACTTTAAAACGGTTAGAGAGAATACTTTTAAAATACTTAAGTACTTATCTATTATACGTTTTAGTTTCGATATTTTTTTCTTTCTACTTTGCAGAATCCAGAAATTTGCAAAGTTCTTACCTAGAAATAGTAAACTCCGGGTTATCTTAGTTGTTTAGCAAACGTTTACTAGCTGTTTATATTATAGCAAAGTTATAAAGGCTAAGTTTTAAAGCGTTGCTATCTACAGGCCCTTTTTTTTTATTGCGGAACTTTTATAATTAAAGTTAGAAGCCGTAATAGCTAGATATAGTAACTATATACCTCTATATCTAAAATTATGCGGATATTAAGCTTTTTACCTACTATCTCTATTTTCTATATAGAGAATATTACCTTATAACTATTATAGTAGGGCTTTAGAAAAAATGCGATAATAATATAAATATCTTTATATAATCCACGGAAATAGTCTTCTACTTTAGTATTTAAATAGTATATACTTTCCGTGTTAGTTACTTCTATAACCAGGGCTGGTAGTTTGTTTAAAGTATATTAATACGCAAAGTCTAGGCTCTTCTCTAAGCCCTTTTCTTTATTATTTTTTCTTAGGAAGATTCCTAGTAATTTTATGGCGTTTATATTATTTGCGAATAAGTAAGAAGCGGTTATTATCTTTAGTTCGTTATTACTTCTTTATTTCTATAGCTACTTTTCTATCTTATATTCTATACTTTTAAGAAAGCATTTATATATATAATAAAAAGGTATAGAAATAACAAATTCTTTAGTAGAACAGTTGTATTTAAATTTATAGGAGAAGATATTAGCCTATATAAATACTATAGAAAGTAGGTGTTATTTTTAGCTTTTTACTTAATATTATCTTAAAGCCAGCCTTCTAGGCCTTAGGTTTTAATATAGTTTTCTAGCTTATTATATTCTCTATACTCTAAGTTAAAGATTCTATAGTTTTTTTTAGGTTCCTTAGGTTCTTATATTTAGGGGCGTTTACCGCTTTTAAGCTAGTGGAAAATTTTAAGAATTTTCTTAATATTAGGGAAGTTCTTATTAATATCGGCGACCTTATTATTACTATTAGTAAGCTTCTCGTCGCTATAGGGGACCTTATAGTAGCTATTAGTCTTTTTAGTATTACTAACCTAGTCGATATTATAGTGCTTAGGGTTGCTATTAGTAGGCTTTTTTTTCCTATACTAATTCCTAACGCCGGGTAACTAAACCCTTTTTTTAACGTTACTTATAGCCGAGAACTGCAACCTTTAAGGTATTTTAGGTGCAGATATAGTAAAAAAGAAGCCTTTTTAAAAGTAGATAAGGTTAATTATACTAGGTAGTAGTATAGATTGCTAAAGTAATTAAGCGGCTTAATTATAAAGTTATAGAAGCTTTTTAAAGGTAGATAAGGTTAATTATACGGGTAGTAGTATAGTAGGTTGCTGGAAGTTAGTTAAGCAGCTTAATTATAATATTATAGAAGCCTTTTTAGAGGTAAATAAGGTTAATTATACAGGTGGTAGTATAGTAGGTTACTAGAAGTTAGTTAAGCGGCTTAATTATAATATTATAGAAGCCTTTTTAGGGGTAGATAAGGTTAATTATACGGGTAGTAGTATAGTAGGTTACTAAAAGTTAGTTAAGCGGCTTAATAGTAGGGTTATAGTTGTTATTTATATAAGTATAGGAAAGCTAGAGCCCAGGCAATCTACTTAACCCTACTGCTTAATCCTAGGCTATAGTAAGCTAATTTTAGGCTATATCCTACTTTAGCCGAACCGTAACTCTAATACCTAAACTTAGCGTTAGCTACTAAAGTATATATTTAGGAGTAGAATAGATTACAGCTAAACTAAAAAAATAGTAATCCTTTAAGCTATAAGTTTTCCACGGTTATTAATAAAGGAAACAGCTCTAAGTACGCTATATAACAGGCGATTATAGAAGATAGTATACTTCTCCTAATACTATATAATATATTTTACAGATTTAGCTTACTTCTAAAAGCTAACTTAGTATATTTATAATAAGCAGTAATCTAGCTAAAGTAGGGATTAATTAATTAATTAACTTTAATATTTCTAAGTTAATTAATTGCTTTGTTAAACAGGCTGTAATTAATTTAATTTAATTTAATTAATTTCTAAAATGCTTAAGTTAAGTTAATAAGATTAATACTTTTTAACCCCTAAGTTAAATTAATTAGTTTAATTAATAGATTAATTAATAAGTTAATTACTACTTAGAAGGTTTAATACTAATTTAACGCTAGAAGCGTATAAATTATAGAGTACTAAGTAACTTAGGCTTTATATTAAGGCGTTGTACGCCTAGGAGATTACTAAGTTTGCTAAAAATTCTTTTATAATTAGCTAAAAAGGCTGGAATAGAGTAGATATTAAGGGCTAGCTAGCCTAGAATAGAATAGCAATTTTTTATAATAACCTAGTACTAAATAGGGTTCTTTACTAATAGGTTATCCTATTTTAGAGTTAGCTTACGCTTCCACCTTTTATACTTATTATTAACAGTTTTTTTTATCTCCTGCTTACCCTTTTCTATAAAGTTCCTAAAAAAGTCTGCTTAGTTATTTATAGGGCTTATTTAATAGTATTTTATAGGCCTTATATTAGGAGATAAGGTAGAAGATACTGCACTAGTAGCCTTTACAGCTACTTTATTTTTATATACCTGCTATAGCAGCTAGAAAAAGCTATAGCTATTTAAAAGCCAGTTTTTATATAGATATAGCCTAGCGCGCTTTATATTATAATCCTTTAGCACCTTCTATAGCCTTTTAAGCGCGTGTTTATATACTAAATAAAGTATTATAGCTATAAAATAAATAGAGGTATTTTCTATTTTTTTATAGTAATTTATAAGCTTTTTATAAGCGGCGTTAATATTAATAACTAAGTAATTTTTAGGTATATCTAGATTTTTATAGTTAATAGCTTTAAGCTTCTCCTTTTACTTTTTAAGAGCCGAAAGTAGCTATTTAAATATAATAAAAACTTCCTAAATAGCTCTATAGCTACTAGCTATATTATTATATTTTTAAACGGCTTAAGCAGCTGCTTATACTCTATCCCACGGCGGTAAATAGAACTAGCCCTTATTCTATTTATTTGTTAAGGATAGAAAATACTAGACCAGGGCGTAGATTTAGGCACAGGGCTTATTCTATTTATTTTTCAGAGGCAGGTTCTATTTATATCCCGCAGCCGGAATTACACTAAATTTTAGTATATTATTCAGCGTATTTAGTTGCACCTCCTAGCCGATTTGCATTAGGTTAACCCGTGTAGTTAGTTAGGGTTAGGTGGAAGTTATAGTATTCGCAGAACCGCCGCAACTGCAACTGAGCGCGCAGCAGAATACTACCAGCCGTGGCTATATACACTACACGAATATTAGCAGCGGCACCGAACTAATACCTATAGAAGGCAGGCGTAGTTAACATCTAATAATAGCGTATTAGGTGCAGGTAAGGAAGGTATAGCAGTAAATAAGGTAGCTACAGGCCTAATTTTTAGTTAGGGACGAGAACTTTAAGCCCGGACGTATATATTAGCGCAGATCCTATACAGTTATATATAGATCCCGGGCAGGCATAGTTATATTATAAGTTAGGCTATAGTTATAATAGTTTAGCGGGTGGTTAGGGTAATTAGCAACCGCAGTAACTATAGCAGCGAGGCGAAAAGGGGGTGGAAATTGCACCTAGCAACCTATAAGTAGCACTCGTCGCCGCCTATTAAATATTAAGTAAGAGTTAATTCTAGAGGTAGACTAAGTGTTTAAAATAGCTAAATCTAGTACTAAAAGCAGGTATTTTAAGTATTTAGCCGAATTCCAATTAGCTATTTATAAAAAGTATAGGTATAGCGTATAGCTAGACTAGATTAAAGGCTATTTATAAAAGATCTATAAGGTACCGCGCAAAAAGGCCGATTTAATTAGAGAAAGTGTGCGTAAATAGCCCGGAGTTATCTAGTATCCGAGTAAGTTTAAAATACCGGACAGTATTATAGCGCCAGTTAGCTAGTTGCCGTTGTATTCGGATAGATTATTATATTAACTAGAACTAGGCCGTTGCTGTTATATATCGCGGAGTATTAGGGCGATAAGAAAGTATTAGCAAAAGATCTATAGGTGGTTAGCAGGAAGGAAGTAAGGACGGCTAAGTTAATTAGGAGAAAAAAGGGTGCAGGCATGCATTAAAAAGGCATTTAAACACGTTTATTGCCAGCGGTTTTTTGTATAAAGCCACGGATTACAGTATTTTAAAGTGCGACAACCTAGGTAAGGCTAGAAAGCTAGGCCAGAACCCGTTCCTATTAACGGTAAGATTGCATAGGCGTAGTTAGGGAAGAAGATAGCAGAGGCGTAGGCAAATATAGAGAAGCAAGCCTAAATAACTATCTAGGCCGGCGAGAAAGATAAGGTAAACCTGTAGTTAGAGCGGACGCAGTAGTTGCTATATTTAGTAGGTATAGAGAGGCCGGATTTATTAGCGTGTATTAAGGAGCTAAACGCAGACCTAAAGTAGGAGAAGGAACCTATTAAAGCTGTAATTTAGGAGGCTATAGACAGGTTAGCGCGGTTTAGCCAGGCGTTAGTTATTAATTAAGTTAGTATATTTATGCGGTTAAAGGCGATTTAAACAGAAAAGCACTAAATGCGGTACTAGCCGTTGCAGCCGTATATAGACGAGAAGTCGATTAGCAAATATACTTAGCTATAGAAGCAGATATTAATGTTTTTTACCTGTACGCAGCGCGAGTATAAGTAGAAGAGCCCTAAGTACCGGTTTACGCGGCGGTAGTAAAAGGCGTAGGAGGCGTTAATTAAGCAGGCCGAGCAAGAGGTAGAGGAAGAGGATAAAACAGAAGAAAAGGAAGAGGATAAGATAGAAGAGAAGGAGGATAAAATAGAAATTAATAAAATAGATAGTAATAAGAAGCAGGGAACAGGAGATAGCAGGCCTAAGAATACTAGCAGTAAGCTAGAAGGGTTAACAGGCATCTAGAAGGCGTGTTTGCAGTTTTATATTAAGTTGCTAAACTAATCTATTACCCGCAAGGAGTATAATAGCCCGTTGGTGTATATATTAGCGGTGTTAGGTGTTAAAAAGAACGGCTAGAAGGGCCCTAAGTCGTATCCGCCTATTTTATTAGCCGTTATTAAGGTCACCCGTTTTATAGTAGTTTAGTAAGCGTTAGAGTTATTAAAGCCGTTTTAAGATAGCGAGTTTAACAGTAATAGTGCGTATAAAAGCAATAATAGCAGCACGCTGTCCCGGTAGCAGTAGAAAGGATGTTTATAGTTTGTTTAAGAGATAATAGATAAGTTTATAGTCTAAGGAAGCCACAGGCCAATATAGTAGATATTGGATTTGCGGATATACGGGTTAAAAATCTATTATAATAGTATATTAAAAGGCTATATTAAATAGATAGGCTATAATAAGTTGTTGTATAAGGGGTTGTATTTTAATATAGCCTAGTTCCGCAGTATAGTACACGGGTTAGTTATAGAGAGCTAACAGTTATTATTAGAAAAGCTGTTGTTTTTTAATAGCGGGATTTTAGTATATATATATGCTAAAATCCCGCTACCTAGTAAACGGAACAAGATAACTAATTAAGTGCCCGTAATCCTATAGAGTAAATTGCGGGATAATCTAATAAATAAGCAACTGGGATGGAATTTTTTAAAGGACTATTAAACGCGGTTGCCTGTTAATAGAGAGACGTGGTTATTTAATTATGTCGGACGCGATTCTATAACCTAAAAAAGGTTTTTAAAGGCAGAATACCGCTTAGGTATTAATTAATAAGGAGTTAAGCAGTATATATTATGCGTAATTAAATTCCGAAAAAAGTTAATTATATTAATATATATATTAGGGGGGCAGCTAGTATAAAAACCTAAGGTTTTAAGCGTTCGGCATAGCAATATAGTAAAGGGCGGGCATCGCAATATATTTATCGAGGACGGCATAGTAGTATTTATAACGCGATACTATAAGGGTTACGCAGTTAGTAGTAATATTAAGATTATCTATTAATATATACTGCGCAAGGTAGAGGAGTTATTAGTATAGTATTTATAGTTAGTATTACTGTTCTAGCAGCGATTAGAGGCGATAGTATAGGAGAAAGAGGTAATATCGTCGCATTTATAGCCGGCCGACCTAAGCAGGCGTAAGTAGACGTCGGAACAGTTGCGACAGGCGTTAAAGCGCAAGAGCAGGGTTAGGTTAGGGCAGGAGCTAACTATCTAGTTATACTGTGAAATTGCTATTAGTATTAGCAGAAGGTTTATACGCGGTTTAACGGCGTTTAGGGCAGAGGATAATAATAATAATAAGAAGTAGAATAAGAAGAATATAGCAGCAGTAATTATAAACGAGCAGGCCGGGTATATATTATATATTACCGGGTTAGTATATACGCGAGCAATTATAGAGCAGGCAGAAGCAGTAGCCGATAAAAGGCAGCAGTTCCGGGTATTAAGTATAGATTAGTATTAGTTTTTAGGATATTAGTCGGCCGTTAATAATAAGTTTATATTAAAGAAGCGGAAGCAGGCGCTGTTTAAAAGTAAAGCAGATAAAGGTCGAAAAGATTAATAGGCGCGGTTAAGGAAAATAGACGTGGCGGTATAGTTAAAGCGGATAATAGGTATAGAGGCGGTGTTCTAAGGCGTGCAGGAGGATATAATCGCGATAATTACGGCAGGCAAGAGCCCGGTAGTAGCAGTAATACTAACTAGTACAGGAAAAAGCTTATTATTTATATTGCCAGCGTAGGCAGAGCAGGGTGGAATAATAGTAGTTATAGTGCCGTTAATTGCATTATAAAGGGATATAAAGCGGCGATATAAAAAGCTGGGTATTTTATATAAGGAATAGAAAGGACGGCACCCTTTAGATACAGCAGCTATTATATTAGTAACGCCGGAATCCGCCGTTAGTAAGGGATTTATAACGTTTTTAAATCGATTAAAAGCAATATAGTAGCTAGATCGGATTATTATTAATAAGTATTATATTATTTTAAACCGTTAATATATATTCCGGAAGCAGATGCAGCAGTTAGGCAAGCTAGTAGCGGCCGAGACGCAGATAGTATTATTAACCGCAATATTGCCGCCGATAGAAAAAGGGGAATTATATTAAAGAATATATTTCCAGAAAAAGCAGGTAAAAATATTTAGGGCGAGGATAGCACGAGTAAATATAGCGTATTATATAGTTCGAGTAGATAGAAAAGGAAAATAGAAAATAGAGGAAGCGGTTTTAGAAATAATTTAAAGGAAAATTTAGAAGATTTAAACCGGGAAGGTAGTAGTATATAGTAGCACGGTTGGAAAAGTAAAAAGAATAGCGTAGGCGTTGGATTACAGCGTGTATTACTATAATACAGTAGGTAAAGCAAGTATATTAAGCAAGTTTATAGACGGCAAGCAACAGGTAATTATAGTAATAAGCGTGTTAGGTATAGAAGTAGATATACCGGATATTTAGTGCATTATATATATAGATCGGCCGCGAACGTTATTAGATTATATATAGAAGAGTAGCAGGGCAGGGCAGGATAGATTATAGAGTAAGGCGATTATAGTTAAAGAAAAGGGTAAAAGAAGAGGTAAAAAAAATAGGTAGATAGAAAAAGAGCGGCGGTTAGTAGGGTTATATATAAAAGGGGAGGGTAAAGTGGAGAAATATAGAAAGATTATGTTAGACGGGTATTTAAACGGGCGAGGGGATAGAAATAGGTGTAAGGAAGGCGAAAAGTTATATAATATTTGCGGCGGAGTAGAAAAGAAGGTAGAAGAGGTAGAAAAGAAAATAGAAGAGGCTAAAAAAGAGGTTAAAAAAAAGGTGGGCAGGTAAGCGGTGTAGGAGGAGAATAATAAGGTTATATAAAAGGAGATATAGCGCGAGTTCTAGTAATAAAAGCAGGAGAAACAGGGCCCGCAGCAGGATTTAATTTAGGGTAGATAACAAAAGTTTATAAAGGTAGAATAGTTACAGCAGCAGTTATAGCAGTAGGCAGGGCGATATAGAGTATATAAAGCAGCGGGTTTAGGGCGGAGCAATTATAATTTGCGGCAGTATTAGAGGTAAGAAAGTTAATAGGTAAAGGAAATAGTAAAGATATTAGAGGGGAGGATTAAGTTTAAGGCATTTTCGGGTTGTTTTTAGTATAGGGTGCTATTAACCTATAGGTAAAACATATTATAGTATATACTATATTATAATTTAAAACTGAACTATGCGCTGCAATAATATAATTTAGAAACGAAAATCAAATTATACTATAGCAAACCCTAACCGAATTTGCTGGTTCCAACGCTGCAGGTAAGTTATCGACTATTGCGCATTAAATGCACTATTCGGATTAACGATGCAACCGTTAGATTATATTATCGTCGTCGCGTTAGGGTAGTTAGGGTTATAATAATGTTTGTGGCTGTGCGCAGCGATCGCAGTTAAGGCGCGAATATAGAAGGGTAGTTAAGTACCTAAAGTTTATAATAGATATAGTTGTTGCAAGCTATTTATAAGCCCTAGGTACCCGGAAATTAGGACCTACTATACTACTAGTTGCACCCAGGCATATAAGGTTGTAGATAGATCCCCTAAATATATAGTTAAGTAACAGGTGTAATAATTTAGGTGGCTAAGAGTAGGAGGCGTTGGGAAGGGTTTAAGTAGCGGTGAAAGTAGTTAAAAGCACGTCCGGCCGCTATTAACACGGCGATTAACACGTTTATTAATTATCTATTATCTAATATTCCATTATCCTATTATTATATTAAACCGTGAATCCGTTATAGCAATTATCGTAGCAATTATATTAAACGCTATAGAACAATTCACCCGAATTTTCGAGTATATCCCGCAGTACTATATTATAGTTTGCCGAGTTTATAGCTATAGTATTACTAAAACGCAGTTATAAATGCATTTAACTAAGCACTATTAGGAATTAATATTAGCAACACGAAAATCTATATAAAAGGCTATAGCAAATATAGAAGATTAGGCCTAAAACGATAGGTAGGTTGTTTTCCCAGCACCTACCGCTAAACCTATACTGTATTTACCTATTTAGTATAACAGATTAAAATATTTAGGAACCTATAAAAACGACTAGCCGTGTAGAGCTATAGTACGCGGTTTATAGAATATACAGACCTATTATAAGAAGGAGCATAGGTAGAAGAATCCGCAAAAGCAAGAATATTATTACTAAAGGCAGCAGAGCATTATACAGCGGGCGAAGATATAGGAAGTTAGCGTGTATTGCTAGAAATTTAGCAGTAAGGCGTCGTTGGCCCGATTATTCCAGGTAAACGCGCACAACCTAGCCGCTAAGAGAGAAGAATAAAAGGATTCTATCCAGGAGGTATTAGAGGCCGTATTTACACAGGCAATAATTAATATTAAGAAAGCTAATAAGGAAGCGAGCAGTTAGATCTAGGCCGACAACAACCGATTTAAGGTTAATATATAGTTAAACCGCGCCGAATAGGCAAAGCATTTAAAGAGATTAAATAGCGAGTAGTTAGAGTTATTAATGCGCAAGCCCGAGAAAAAAGAGGGAGCGTTGGCCAATTTATGTTTTGTAGTTAAAATAGTAATTTAGAAGGCGCAGCAAGCATCTAAAGCTAGCGTGGTTAGATTAGCAGCTATAAATTATATTAATCGACGTGAAACCGGCAATAAAACAAACGAGAAGCCGTTTAGCGCACGCTAGACGGGCAAGACAATAGTTAAATACAGCGCGTGTTAGTTAGCTATTATCCGTTATATTTAGAGAACCCGCAGAATAGAGCCGATTTATAGCAAGGAAATAGAAAAGTCGGAAAGTAAGGGCGATATCTAGAACTAGAGGCTAGTATTTAGGTTAATAGGTAAACAGGGGTTAGCGTTAGCAAAGATCGAGATAATAGTAGGGCAGGATAAAAAGAAGGATAGCAATAATAGTAATATTAGTAATAATAGCAGTAATAGCAACAACAGTTATATAATTAACGAGAAGGAGTAAAAAAGGTTAGAGGAGGCCGTTTTAGCATTTATATTAGCGTTGTTAGACCACCCGTTTACGGATAATAAGTATACCAGCGTATTAATTAGCGGCATGGCCGTTTTAGGTATTAGCTAGTAATACAGTTAGGAAAGCGCGTTAATATACACGCCTAAAATTGCAGCTATTATTAATATATCCTATATATTAGTTTTATATCAGGCTATAAAAATGCGTAAAAAGCGCGCGGCGGATATATAACAGAAGGAGTATTTTAGCTAGAAAAACGCTAAGGAAATAGCGCCGGCGTATTTTGAATTTATATAAGAAATAGCAGACCGGTTTATAATATTAGTTTAATATAGCGGAATACTGCACCCTATAGATTAGTTGCAGCGGTTAAAGGCGTATAGGATAAATATCCGGTATACTACTAATACTAAGGGCGTAATTAAGTAGATAGACAATATATTATTATATAGTAATATTTAATTTAGCATACCCTAGTTGCGTTTAATAGTCTATAGGTTAGTAGAAACAGCTTAGGTTAAGTTGCACCGGGATTTATTATTATTAGAAGAGGTTAATTAAGTTGTGCAGGGGCTGTTAAGTAGACAGGAAGCCGTTGTATTGCCAGCTATTAATTGGGCGTATTTAGTAGATAACCCAGCTAAGCAATAGTTAGAATAGAGTTTTATTAAGAACCCGTAAAATTAAAAGTTGGGATTTAGAGGCGTGTATAGAAAGAGGTGGTTAAGTAATCGGGTTAGCTAGGAGCAGAAGATTAGGGAGAGGTTTATTAATATTAGAGCTAGCAACCTAGCAGCCGCTATAGTAGTAAAAGGTAAGTAAGGGTTAGTATAAAAGGGGAAAAAGATTAAGAAGTATATATAAGCGATGCGAGTATTCCGGCAGTATTTAGCAGCGTTAGTATATATAATAGGTAGGTTGCCAGCGTATAGAATAAAGTTAATAACGGTACAGTATCGAAATAGCCCGAATAGTAATAGTAGGGGGATTTTTATTAA
Source organism: Mytilinidion resinicola (assembly GCF_010093595.1). NCBI lineage: Eukaryota > Fungi > Ascomycota > Dothideomycetes > Mytilinidiales > Mytilinidiaceae > Mytilinidion > Mytilinidion resinicola. Next base: position 3,444,549 of record NW_022985437.1, read on the forward strand.
GAATAGGTTAGTAGTATATATAACAGTATACTATAAAGGTATAGAAGTTAGTGGAAAAGCTAAGGTTATCTACCGATATTTACTACGCGCGGTGGGTAAATTAGTAGTATATTATTTATAGTTAGTATTACTATTTTAGCAGAGGTTAAAAAGTATATAGGGCGGTTAACTAGTAGAGATTAGTCTATTTATATAGGAGCCTGAGCCCGAAAAAGGTTAGATAATACTATAGAGGAAGCGGAGGCGGGTTTAAATTAATAATATAGTAAGCGCAGAAAATAAAAAGGATAAAGAAGAGGAGGATAAAGAGAAGGATAAAGAGTAAGGAGAAGAAGAATACAAAGCAATAGAAGAAACCGAAAATATCGCCGAGGATAAAGAGGGAAAGAATATAGTTCTATTACCTAAGAAATGGAATTCCAACCGTTTAAAAATAGTATTGCAAGGAGCGTTATTATAATAAATAGGGGTTAAGTTAAATATTATAGCATAGAAACACGGCACTAAGGCTATATACTATTAATATATTAATTCTAAGGCGGTTGTAAAGGCGGTGGTGCAGGGCGATAAGGACGATTTAGATAATAAAGATAAAGCATTCGATATCTAGACCGGCTATAAATCTAGGATTAAAGGGGGAATATACGGTCGGTTAATTATAGAGTCGATATTTAGTACTAAGGTAAAAAGGGTATAGTTGCGGAGGGTTAGTATAGAGTAGCATCGGTTTTTATAGTTCCTATGCGCGATGCAGACTAAGCCGAAAAAAGGAACCCGCGCGGCAGCTAATAGAAAAAAGGCTATTAAGGAGGAATATTAACGGTAGAAGATAATAAAATTAGTAGATATAGAGCAGCAGTTAAAAGTATTAGTAGGCGAAAAAGCCGAATTTTAGAGCGTGCAGAGACTAGTATTAAAGGCTATTATATACTATAAGAGCCCGGTAGTTGCTATTATAGGCACAGGTAGAGGCAAAAGCGTGTTATTTATATTGCTAGTATTATATTTAACAGGCGTAACAGTAGTAGTTATACTATTAGTATTATTATAGAAGGATATAAAAAGCCGTTGTAATAAAGCCGGCATCGGTTATATTAAATAGAATAGTTAAAGTCCGTAAAAATAGGCGCAGGTTGTATTAGTCACGCCGGAGTTAGCGGTTAGGAAGGTATTTAGCAATTTTATTAACTAACAGCGGTTAATAGAACGGTTAGACCGGATTATAATTAACGAATACCACGTAATTTTGGATTTAGTAGGCGGGTGGAGGAGCAGGATATTAGCGTTAAGGAATTTAGTTATAATAGAAATATAGTTAGTATATTTAACGGCAATAATCTAGCCCTAAAAAAAAAAGGAATTTATTTAATTAATAGGGTTGCCAGCTAAAGAAGAATACTAGTGGTTTTAGGGGCTAATAACGCGGAAAAACATTATATACCGTATTTAACAATATAATATATAATAGGAAAAGGACGCAGTTATTAAGTTAGTAGAGAGTTTAAAGCAGAAGCATGCGGGGGGGCAGGTAATTATATATTGCGATATAGTAAAAAAGATAATTTAATTAGCAGAAGTTTTAGAGTGCGTTTATTTCCACCAAAACGTAGGAAGCAGTAAAAAGAAGAGCGAGTTAGTAAAGCAGTTAACTAAAGGGTAATAGCAGGTGTTTACAGCTATAAACGTATTAGGGTTAGGTATTAATACGCTAACAATTTAAGCGGTAGTGCACGTTAGAATAATTCGAAAAATACGGTATTACGCGCAGGAGAGCGGAAGAGCAGGGCGTAATAGGCGGAAGAGTAAAGTAATAATTATGCACGGATTCCAAATAAATAAAAGGGGCGTTATTTATAAGCAGGATTTTAGGAAGGATATTAAGAAGGAAATATAGGGATTTATTATAGGTAGGGGTTATATAAAAAAGATAATTAACGGTGTAATAGATAGGAACTAAGAGCGAGTAGAATATAAAGAGGGGGAATAAAGATATTAGTAATATTAAGCGCGTTTAGGGGTAGCGGTTAATAAAAAGGAGGCAGTTATAAAAGCTAAAGTAATAACCGATATAGTAGTCGCTAACAGAGATATAGATAAAATTGTTTCGATTAATTAGAATATATACGCCAGTATAATAGTTGTAATTAAGGACGCCGATAAGCCTAATAATAATATATAGGGCGTTACTACAGCAGACAGCGTGTTAGGGGTACTACTAGCAACACCCTAGATAGAAAAAAAGGCGGTTATAGAAAAAGTGGAATTTAAGCAGCAGTTATTGGTTCAAAAGGTATAAGCAATTAGAAAGGCAAGTTTATAGTTAATAAAAGCGTTAGAGGTAGATAAATTAGTTAAATTAATAGAGCAGTAGAAGGTAGGTTGCTAGTAATATTAGGTATAGGAGGAAAGAAGTAAGGGGCATAATATTTAGTATTGCGATAAGCCGGAAGCGGAGAATATTCGGGTAGTAATTAAGATATTTTAAGAAAAAATAAACCCGATAAAGAAGGCGTAAGGAAAGGGGGTAAAAATATTATAGGCACTATTTTTAGGGTGTTAGGAGTGCGGATTGCTATAGGGGGTTTATATAAGTTATAAAAAGGATATAATACGGGAAGAATAGCAGAAGTAAAGGGGAAAAAAGTGTTAGTATAAAAGAGTATTAGCAGCAGCAGTATACGCAGTATAGGTGCAGTATCCTAAGAAGTTTAGAAATTTTATTAAAAAGGAGATATAAAAAAGAAGGTAGAAAAAAGGCAGTAATAGGGATTAGGGGAGTATATTATAATAGTTTAGCGGGAAGGTTTAATAGGGTAGATTAGAGTTAAATTAAATATATTAGGGATTTATTAGATTTATAGAGCAGGTTAGAAAATAGAAAGTTTAGGGTTATTAGAGTTTTAAAAAAGGGGTAGGTAGGTGCCTATATAGGGTTAAAAGAAGGCAGTAGCAGTAAATATTTAAAGTAGAATAAAAAAGCAAGTGTTAAGTATAAAGTAAAAGTTTAAAAAAGTTTGTTTTTAAAAAAGAGGGGTAGGTAGGTGCCTATATAGGATTAGGGAAAGGCGGCAGCAGTAAATATTTAGAGTAGAGTATAGAAGTAAAAGGGAAATATAGAGTTAGAGTTTAAAAAGGGTGTTTTTTAAAAAAAGAGGGTAGGTAGATACCCGTATAGGGTTAAGGAAAGGCGGCAGCAGTAAATATTTAAAGTAGGATAAAAAAGCAGGTATTAAGTATAAAGTAAGAGTTTAAAAGAGGTTATTTTTAAAAAGGGGGTAGGTAGGTGCCTGTATAGGGTTAAAGGAAAGCGGCGGCAGCAAATATTTAAAGTAGGATAAGAAAGTAAGTATTAAGTATAGAGTAAAAGTTTAAAAAAGTTTATTTTTAAAAAAAGAAGGTAGGTAGGTGCCTATCAACCTATAGGTAAAACATATCGTGGCATATGCCATATTATAATTTAAAACTGAACCGTGCGCTGCAATAATATAATTTAGAAACGAAAATCAAATTATACCGTGGCAAACCCTAACCGAATTTGCTGGTTCCAACGCTGCAGGCAAGTTATCGACCATTGCGCATTAAATGCACCATTCGGATTAACGATGCGACCGTTGGATTATGTTGTCGTCGTCGCGTTAGGGTAGTTAGGGTTGTAATAATGTTCGTGGCCGTGCGCAGCGATCGCAGTCAAGGCGCGAACGTAGGAGGGTAGTTAAGTACCCAAAGTTTGTAATAGATGTAGTCGTTGCAAGCCATTTGCAAGCCCTAGGTACCCGGAAATTAGGACCTACTATACCACTAGTTGCACCCAGGCACGCAAGGTTGTAGATAGATCCCCTAGATGCATGGTTAAGTAACGGGTGTAATAATCCAGGTGGCCAAGAGCAGGAGGCGTTGGGAAGGGTCTAAGTAGCGGTGAGAGTAGTTAAAAGCACGTCCGGCCGCTATTAACACGGCGATTAACACGTTTATTAATTATCTATTATCTAATATTCCATCATCCTATTATTATATTAAACCGTGAATCCGTTACAGCAATTATCGTAGCAATTGTATTAAACGCCATAGAACAATTCACCCGAATTTTCGAGCATATCCCGCAGTACCGCATCGTAGTTTGCCGAGTTTATAGCCACGGCATCACCAAAACGCAGTTACAAATGCATTTAACCAAGCACTACTAGGAATTAACATTAGCAATATAAAAATCCATATAAGAGGCCGTAGCAGATATGGAAGATTGGGCCCAGAACGATAGGCAGGTTGTTTTCCCAGCACCCACCGCTAAACCCGTGCCGTATTTACCTATTTAGCATAACGGATTGAAATGTTTAGGAACCTATGAAAACGACCAGCTGTGTGGAGCTATAGTGCGCGGTTTGCAGAATATGCAGACCTATTATAAGAAGGAGCATAGGTGGGAAAATCCGCGAAAGTAAGGACGTTATCACTAAAGGCAGCAGAGCATTATGCAGCGGGCGAAGATGTGGGAAGTTGGCGTGCATTGCCAGAAATTTAGCAGTAAAGTGTTGTTGGCCCGATTATTCCAGGTAAACGCGCACAACCCAGCCGCCGAGAGAGAAGAATAGAAGGATCCTATCTAGGAGGCATTAGAGGCCGCATTTACACAGGCAACAATTAATATTAAGAAAGCTAATAAGGAAGCGAGCAGTCAGATCCAGGCCGACGATAACCGATTCGAGGTCAATATATAGTTGAACCGCGCCGGATGGGTAAAGCATTTAAAGAGATTAGATAGCGAGTGGTTAGAGTTGTTAATGCGCAAGCCCGAGAAGAGAGAGGGAGCGTTGGCCAATTTATGTTTTGCAGTTAAGATGGTAATTTGGAAGGCGCAGTAAGCATCCAAAGCCAGTATAGTTGGATTGGCAGCCATAAATTACATTAATTAATATAAAACCGGCAACGAAATAAACGAGAAGCCGTTTAGTGCACGCCAGACGGGCAAGACAATAGTTAAATACAGCGCGTGTTGGTTGGCCATTGTCTGTTATATTTGGAGAACCCGCAGAATAAAGCCGATTTGCAGCGAGGAGATAGAAAAGTCGGAGAGCGAGGGCGATATCCAGAACTAGAGGCCAGTATTTAGGTTAACAGGCAAATAGGGGTTAGCGTTGGCAAAGATTAAGATAATAGTAGGGCAGGATAAAGAGGAGGATAGCGACAATAGTAATATTAGCGATAATAGCAGTAATAGCAACAACAGTTATATAATTAACGAGGAGGAGCAAGAGAGGTTAAAGGAGGCCGTTTTAGCATTTATGTTAGCGTTGTTGGACCACCCGTTCACGGACAACAAGTACACCAGCGCATTAATTAGCGGCATGGCCGTTTTAGGCATTAGCCAGCGATGCGGTTAGGAAAGCGCGTTAATATACACGCCTAAAATTGCAGCTATTGTTAATATATCCCGTATATTGGTTTTATATTAGGCCATAAAAATGTGTAAAGAGCGCGCGGCGGATATACAACAGAAGGAGCATTTCAGCTAGAAAAACGCCGAGGAAATAGCGCCGGCGCATTTTAAATTTGTGCAAGAGATGGCAGACCGGTTTATAATATTGGTTCGATATAGCGGAATACCGCACCCCGTGGATTGGTTGCAGCGGTTGAAGGCGTATAGAATAAAGATCCGGTACACCACTAATACTGAGGGCGTAATTAAGTGGATAGATAATATGTTGTTGTATAGTAATATTCGATTTAGCATGCCCTAGTTGCGTTCGATGGTCTATAGGTTAGTAGAGACAGCCCGGGTCGAGTTGCACCGGGATTTGTTATTGTTGGAAGAGGTTAATTAAGTTATGCGGGGGCTGTTAAGTGGACAGGAAGCTGTTGTATTGCCAGCTATTAATTGGGTGTATTTAGTAAATAACCCAGCTAAGTAATAGTCGGGATAGAGTTTTATTAAGGACCCGCAAAATCAAGAGTTGGGATTTAGGGGCGTGTATAGAAAGAGGTGGTTAAGTAATTAGGTTAGCTAGGAGCAGAAGATTAGGGAGAGGTTTATTAATATTGGAGCCAGCGACCCAGCAGCCGCTATAGCAGCAAAAGGCAAGCAAGGGTTAGTATGGAAGGGGAAGGAGATCAAGAAGTATGCACAAGCGATGCGAGTATTCCGGCAGCATTTGGCAGCGTTGGTGCATATAACGGGTGGGTTGCCAGCGCGTGGAATAGAGTTGATAACAGTGCAGTATTAAAACAGCCCGAATGGCGACAGTAGGGGGATTTTTATTAAGGACAGGTTAGTAGTATATATAACGGCATACTATAAAGGCATAGGAGTTAGTGGAAAGGCTAAGGTTATCCACCAATATTTGCCACGCGCGGTGGGCGAATTAGTGGTGTATTATTTGTGGTTAGTGTTGCTATTTTGGCAGAGGTTAGAGAGTATATAGAGCGGTTAACTAGCAGAGATCAGTCTATTTATATAGGAGCCCGAGCCCGAAAAGGGTTAGACAATGCTATAGAGGAAGCGGAGGCGGGTTTAAATTGATAATATAGCAAGCGCAGAAGATAAAGAGGATAAAGAAGAGGAGGATAAAGAGAAGGATAAAGAGCAAGGAGAAGAAGAATGCGAAGCAATAGAAGAAACCGAAAACATTGCTAAGGATAAAGGGGGAAAGAATACAGTTCTGTTACCCGAGAAATGGAATTCCAACCGTTTAAAGATGGTATTGCAAGGAGCGTTGTTGTAATAGATAGGGGTTAAGTTAAATATTATAGCATGGAGACACGGCACTAAGGCTATATACTGTTAATATATCAATTCTAAGGCGGTTGTAAAGGCGGTGGTGCAGGGCAATAAGGACGATTTAGATAACGAAGATAAAGCATTCGATATCTAGACCGGCTATAGATCTAGGATTAGAGGGGGAATATACAGTCGGTTAATTATAGAGTTGATATTCAGCACCAAGGTAAGAAGGGCACAGTTGCGGAGGGTTAGCACAGAGTAGCATCGGTTTTTGCAGTTCCCGTGCGCGATATAGACTAAGCCGAAAAAAGGAACCCGCGCAGCAGCCGATAGAAAGGAGGCTATTAAGGAGGAATATCGACGGTGGAAGATAATAAGATTAGTGGATATAGAGCAGCAGTTAAAAGCGTTGGTAGGTAAAAAGGCCGAATTTCGGGGCGTGCAGAGACCAGTATTAAAGGCTATTATACACTATAAGAGCCCGGTAGTTGCTATTATAGGCACAGGTGGAGGTAAGAGCGTGTTGTTTATATTGCTAGCATTATGTTCAACAGGCGTAACGGTAGTAGTTGTGCTATTAGTGTTGTTGCGGGAGGATATAAAAAGCCGTTGCAATAAAGCCGGCATCGGTTGCGTTGAATAGAACAGTTAAAGTCCGCAAGAATAGGCGCAGGTCGTGTTGGTCACGCCGGAGTCGGCGGTTAGGGAGGTATTTAGTAATTTTATTAACTAACAGCGGTTAATAGGACGGTTGGACCGGATTATAATTAACAAATGCTATGTAATTTTGGATTTAGTAGGCAGGTGGAGGAGCAGGATATTGGCGTTAAGGAATTTGGTTATAATAGAAACGCAGTTGGTGTATTTAATAGCAATAATCCAGCCCCGAGAAGAGGAGGAATTTATTCGATTAATAGGGTTGCTAGCCAGGGAAGAATGCCAGTGGTTTTAGGGGCCAACAACGCGGAAAAACATTATATACCGCATTTAACAATATAATATACAACAGGAAAAGGACGCAGTTATTAAGTTGGTAGAGAGTTTAAAGCAGAAGCACGCGGGGGGGCAGGTAATTGTGTATTGCGACATAGTAAAGAAGACAATTCGATTAGCAGAAGTTTTAGAGTGCGTTTATTTCCACTAAAACATGGGAAGCAGTAAGGAGAAGAGCAAGTTGGTGAAGCAGTTAACTGAAGGGCAACAGCAGGTGTTCACGGCCACAAACGCATTGGGGTTAGGCATTAATGCGCCAACAATTCAAGCGGTAGTGCACGTTGGAACAATTCGAAAAATGCGGCATTACGCGCAGGAGAGCGGAAGGGCAGGGCGTGATAGGCAGAAGAGTAAAGCAATAATTATGCACGGATTCCAAATAGATAAAAGGGGTGTTATTTATAAGCAGGATTTCGGGGAGGACGTTAAGAAGGAAATACAGGGATTTATTATAGGTAGGGGTTGTATAAGAAAGATAATTAACGGTGCAATAGATAGGAACTAAGAGCGAGTAGAATGCAAAGAGGGGGAACAGAGATATTAGCAATATCGAGCGCGTTTAGGGGTAGCAGTTAATGAAGAGGAGGCAGTTATAGAAGCCGAAGTAACAACTAATACAGTAGTTGCTAACAGGGATATAGATAAGATTATTTTAATTAATTAGGATATACGCGCCAGCACAATAGTTGCAATTAAGAACGCCGATAAGCCCGACGACGATGTATAGGGCGTTACCACAGCAGACAGCGTGTTAGGGGTACCACCAGCAACGCCCCGGATGGAAAAGGAGGCGGTTGCAGAGAGAGTGGAATTTGAGCAGCAGTTGTCGGTTTAAAAGGCACGAGCAATTAGAGAGGCAAGTTCACAGTTAATAGAAGCGTTGGAGGTAGACAGATTAGTTAAATTAATAGAGCAGTAGAAGGTGGGTTGCCAGTAATATTGGGCATAGGAGGAAAGGAGTAAGGGGCACGATATTTGGTATTGCGATAAGCCGGAAGCGGAGAATATTCGGGTAGTAATTAAGATATTTTAAGAAAAGATAAACCCGATAAAGAAGGCGCAAGGGAAGGGGGTAAAGATGTTGTGGGCACCGTTTTTAGGGTGTTGGGAGTGCGGATTGCCACAGGGGGTTTGCGCAAGTTACGAAGAGGATATAACGCGGGAAGGGTAGCAGAAGCAAAGGGGAAAGAAGTGTTAGTATAAGGGAGTATTAGCAGCAGCGGTGTACGCAGTATAGGTGCGGTATCCTAAGGAGTTTAGAAATTTTGTTAAGGAGGAGATGTAAAAGGGGGGGTGGAAAGAAGGCAGCGACGGGGATTAAAGGAGCGTGTTACAATAGTTTGGCGGGAAGGTTTAATAGGGTGGATTAGAGTTAAATTAAATATATTAGGGATTTATTAGATTTATAGAGCAGGTTGGGAGATAGGAAGTTTAGGGTTATTAGAGTTTTAAAGGGGGGGTAGGTGGGTGCCCGTGTGGGGTTAAAGGAAGGCGGCGGCAGCAAATATTTAAAGTAGGATAAGAAAGCAAGTGTTAAGTATAGAGTAAAAGTTTAAAAGAGTTTATTTTTAAAAAGGGGGGGTAGGTGGGTGCCCGTGTGGGATTAGGGAAAGGCGGCGGCAGCGGATATTTAGAGTAGAGTATAGAAGTAAGAGGGAAACGTAGAGTTAGAGTTTAAAAG
>NW_022985438.1:0-334243 GCF_010093595.1 Mytilinidion resinicola
CTAGTTCTAGTCTAGTCTAGTTAATACTTTTGCTACTGCTTAGGGAGTACTAACTCGAGTTTTATTACTAGTACTTATTCTATCCGCCTATCTATTTGCCTATCTATCTATCCGTCCGTCCGTCCGTCTATCTAATAAGTTTCTACTACACCTATATCCGCATCCGCTTTTTTTTCCGCTTTTACTTCCTATCCCGCCTATATAAAAACTACTGCTAAAAACGCGTACTTAATAGCTTTCTGCGCCGCTATAGGCGCCTTCTAAAGGGGGGGTACTATTATAGTATTAACCGCGATATACTACTATACTGTAAGTATAGCTGCCTGCTAAGTATACTAGTAAACTTTACGTGCGCTATATCTTATATATAGATCTGCCTCTATTCTGCCTATTTTTAACTTTTTACTAATTTTCTTAAGCTATTATAATAGCTATACGTAGCTATTTAAATCGTTTCTAATACCTGTTTATCTAGTGCTTATATATAATATATTGTTGTTATAATACTAGGCCTACCTAAATTTATAAAAATATATCCTATCTTCTATATTTTATTACTCCGTCCTGCTGCTCTGCAAGCTAACTACCTACTTAGCTAGGAGTTACCTCTACCTAAACCTATTTAAGTTAAAAAAAAACTAAATAGTATATTAACTATATTAAAAGCATACGCCTAAACCAGCGCTAAAAGCAATATAAGTACTTAGTCTAATAAACTAGATATAATAACCTATTCTAGCAACCTATTAATAACCTAAAGAATACTACTACTATAGCTAATTATTATTACTGCTACTCTAAAGCTTATAATCCTGCGTTTAATAAGCTTTATTCTGCTAAACCCTAAAACCTTAATTAAAATTTAATTTATAGCTCTACTTCCGATAAATAGCTGTATATATTATAAATAGCGCCTCCTACTTACTAAAAAACTTAGGTTTAGAAAAGGGGTACTATTATAGTATTAACCGCAATATCCTACCTACTAAAATTCTGCCGCAGATTGCTATAACTCTAGCAATCTGCACCGGCCTACTACTATTAGCCGGCCTTTTACCCTGCCTGCCCTGCTCCGCTTCTATTTTACTTCCGCTTTCTATTCTATCCTGCTCTAGCTACCTACCGGCTGCCCCCTTTTCCTATTACCTAATCTAGTAAAAACCTTGTGTATACGCATACTACGCGCCGAAATAGTATAAAGGCCGTACGCTATACGCTCGGCTACGCCCTTATATTTGGTAGCTTATCTCCCGTTTTCCTATTCCTTATATAACGTCTTAATTCTCTATATAGTATTATATATAGCACCTAATTAACGCTTTTTTTTAAGCCCTTAACCTTTTATATATAGCGCTATTATAATAATAATAATCTAAGAAGTTAATACCTATAGATAGGCTATCCCGCTATTTATTATTTTTTCGGGTAAGTACTACTTTTCTATATAGTATAAGGGTAATAATATACTACTAGACTAGGTTATAGCAGTAAGTAATAATAGCTGGACGATAAATAAGCTTAGTATTACCTGGCTATAGTATTTTAATAAATATATAAAGGATTGCACTATAGGTATATATTAGCTGCTAATTATTAATAGCTATAAAAGCTACCGCTTGCTTAAATTTAAAGAGATTTATAAAAAGAATAATATTATTACTTTCTATATACTAGCGTATTTATTACACCTACTGCAGCCGCTTAATATTAGCTGCTTTACGCCGTTAAAAAAGGTATACAGGCGCTAAATTAAGGACTTAATACGCTACTATATTAACTATATTATAAAGCTAGAGTTCTTACTAGTATTTAAAGCAGCCTTCTATAACTTAATTATAAAAAGTAATATTTGCGCAGGCTTTTAAGGCGCAGGCCTTATACTGCTTAATTTAGAAGCAGTACTTTTAAAGCTTAATATTCGGCTTTATACGCTATTACCTCCTGTAATAGTAGAGGCTTAATAGGAATTAAAAACACTAAGCAACGCTTATAAGCTAGGCTCTTAATTAGCTTTAATTTATAATTATATTTAAAGGTATTAAAATAGCTCGCCTATAGCAATTTTTAATACGCTTAGCAGCTTTTCTAAAGGTGCTGTAATAATAATATATTAAGCTATACTACTGTATAATATAGTTGCCAGCCTTTAAAAGGTAAATAAAGCCGCTATAAAATATAAAGCGCGTAAAAAAAAGCGGATCTAGAAAGAAAAAACTCTAATAATAAAAGCAGGCTTTTAAATAGCTACTTAAAGGCTTAATAAAAACGCCTAAAGTAAAAGGCAGTAAGGTAAAGCAGATTCTAGTAGGAGCGCGCGGCGCTATAAACGCTGCGGCGAGCTAGAGTATAATATTTATACGTGTAAAAATAATATAGAGGTTGCTATAGATTAGGCTATAAGTTATATATAGTTAATATCTATTAGCGTTATAAAGTAATTAACGTTTAAAGCCGGTTTTTATAATAAAGTAGACGGCTTACTTAGGTAAACAGCTTACTTATAGAATACGTTATTTTTATTATAAATACTATATATAGCTTTAGTACGCGCTACTAAGTTAAACTAGCCTTTAATAATTATAGAATTTTTATATAGGGCTTTTTACTAGTTATATAGTCGATTAAATCGCGTTTTAAGGCTAAGTATTCGGTTAATAAAGTTCCTTAGCTACTTCTAGCTAACCTAGCTAGCGCTATATTTAGTAAGTAGTATATTCGCTATATTATATATAGTATTAAAAGTAGGCGCAAACCTATATATATTTAGGTTTAGTATATATTTAATAATTACCTTTTTTTTAGTTATAGTAAGTTTTTTTAAATTAGGTTTATAATCGCGATATATAGACTTTTTAGCGCATTAGTTGCGTAGTATAGATTTAGGGATATTATATAGTAATATAGTATACTATATACTAGAAATCTATATAAAATTAATAAATAAAATAGTAAAAAAAAGGTTTTTTTTATTATATAGTAAAAAACCAGATAGTAAGCCTATATTAGGAAACGGATACACCCTATTCGGGCAATCCGCGCCTTGCTTACAGTTTTTGCGCTTTACCTAACCTAGTAATCGACCTTAACAACCGCTATAAAAAGCCCTTCCTTCGCCGTTATTTTCTATCCCCTTTTTTAACCTTTTCTTTCTACTTTTATCCCTCTATCTACGCGGCTTTTACTTATACTAACTGCTATTATTAGGCTTTAGCAAATCCTTTATAAGGTATTTTTCGAATTCCTACCGCAGCCTAATACTGCACTGCCTTATTTTATCCCTATTATTTATTATATATACTGCACTATTTAGCTTTATATACCTTTAGCAATTACTAGTACTACTAAATCTAATTCTTAGCTTATATTTATATATATATAGCAGCCCGCCCGCTTCTATTTTTTTATTTTTTTATATATTTTTATTTTTTATTTTTTACCTTTTACCTTTTTCTATTATATACTTTCCCTTTTTTACTTTTTCTTTTAGATCCCCGCTTATATTATATTAGTAGCAGCTAAAGCTAAAAAGGCGAAACTTACTGCCTATTTATATAGCTATTCCCTGCTCCGGACTTACTAATACTAATTTACTATATACTACTTTATTCCTTTTTTTAGTAAATAAATATATAGCTTTTATACTATTATTTTATTTCTAATACTTCTATACTGCGCCCCGCTTCTTTAGTTAAAATAGCTAGGCTAATCCCTTACTTACTACGCTATATCCCCGCTCCTAGCTTCTATTTCTAGCTTTTACTTTTAGTAGCTATAGTGTTTTCGCTAGCCCTATAGTAGTAGTAGGGTGCTCCGCCCTATATAAAGTATATAGTATTACTATAATATTATAATATAACTAGCAGCAGGCTAATACCTAAAAGCTAGCAGCTAATAGCTTAGAAATAGTATTACTATAAACTATAAAAGGTAAATAGAACCCTTTTTAAATCCTACTTTAGCCGGAATAAGGCACTTTTTAGTAAATAGCGCCTATACTATTATTTTAGTTCTAGTTATCTAGCCTTATATTTTCTAACTTTAGCTTTTTAGTAGAATATACTAGCTAATCCGCGCTTTATTAGCTGCGCTTTACTAAAGGCTAGATTTTTTAAAAATAATATAGTAGAGTATCTATATAAGGTATTAATTTTATTTATATAACTTTTACCCTACTATAATAGCCTCTGCAGGGTGCTCTACCTTATATTAAGTATTTAATATAGCTATAATATTTTAATATAGCTAGTAGAGGGCTAATAACTAGAAGTTAGCAGCTAATAGCTAAGTAGGTAAAAATACGGAAAGTAATTAGGCCTTTATAGCGCCTATATATCTAATATATAATAGCTAGGTTCCTAATAAAAATTATCTTAGAAACGCTAAAAGCGATAAATAATTTAATACTATTATTTCTACCTTCCCTTTAACTAAGCCTTTATACTATAATATAGTATTTATATAAATATAAGGCTGTTTTAAAAGGTATTATTAGTAATAGTATACTAAGTAATAGTTAGTAGCCTAAAAGAATAACTATATATATAAACCTCTAGATATAGCTTTATTTTCTAAGCTAGATAGCCCTATAGACCTCTATTATAATAGCTATTATTAGTACTTTTCTAATAGCTACTTTACTTCCTATAAAATATATTCCTTTTAACCTTTTAGCACTTAAACGCAAGAACTCTAAGCTAAAAATAAAGAAATCTAATATAATAGAGTATAACTTTTATAAAGATAAGTTCTATAGATATAATAGGGAGTAAATTAATATTAATAACTTATTACTCGGTTTATTAAGCTCTAATATATTACGTTTTCTAAACCCAGGACCCCTTATTATAGTAGAAGCTACTAGCTCTTTAGGTTCGCTATATCTAGATATTTCTAGCTAATTCTAGCTAATATATATCTAGATAATAAAGGCGGCCTTAGTACTATTCCTTTTCTGTAGACCTAGTAGCCTAGCTAGGAAAAGCCTTACCTAACTACAAACGTAGAGGAGATAAACTTAACCAGAGATAGGTTATTTAATAGAAATAGTCTAGGTAGGTATATTAATAGTATTATAGCACTAATTTGCTAATTAATAATAGAATTTGCTTTCGTTCTAGATATTATAGCTAAAGTAAGCCCTAGTATAGATAATATCTAATCTAGTAGTTAACCGCGAGAATATTAGGATAATAGCCGGGATATAGCTAGGATACGCGCATTTTCTATAGAGAACACGGCAGCCGCATATAATAGTAAGTAGTCCTCCTGCAGATTTAAGAAACCTATTTTAACGCCCTTTAAAGACATATTTTTGGATCAGAGCGCACCTTATAATAATGTCGCCATAAGAAGCCGGCCATCTGCACGCAAGCGGGAGTACGCCTTATTTGCCGATAATCACACCTCAAAACTGGCCTTGGAAGACTCCCGTTCAGCAAAGCGGCAGTCAACCCAGCTACAGGCAGAGAGCCTTGCACGTAGTGCTATGTGCACACCAACATCGACAACGACGCCGCCGGCGCCAGCGGCCGGCGGCAGCCCTTTCTCGCCTCTCAGAGTCAGCAATCCAAATGCTAGTGGCGGGGACAGTGGCGGCACAGACGATGGCGCCGACACCTCCAACCAATCTCGAAGCGACCTCCTTGATTTACAGAATGGCGGTGATGGCGAACAACACGAGGGCGCGATAGAGAAAGACCTGCTGCATTCCTCAAGACAATCAGTCTCTCCGTCTGAACAAAGACCGCGCGATCAAGACTTCAGTCCGTATTCAGAGGAGGGTGGAGATAACAGCGACGCCAGCGATGGCGAAGTTGGGAGGAGCGATGAGGACGAACCCAGTCAGGCTGATGACTTTTCAGAGCGCGGCACGTCACAAACCGCTCTTAGACCACGGGATTGTAGCACAATGCGCACGACGACGTCTCGACAAGTGATCCCGCGCCAATCTCAACACCTGTCTAGGCCTGGAACAGACAGAGTGACTTGGTCTGGCTCCCCACAAATATCCCCGCAAATATCCACTCCAAGAGCGACAGCTGTGAATGAACCCAGCATCAATCGTGGACCCAGCGCCAACCAGGCCTACCAGATAGCTGATATTACTCTTCACCCTGTGCCAAAGGCTGTGTCGATTGTAACAGCAACGGTCTGTTGCAAGGAGTCAAAATTGCCTCCAGACCTCATAACGCTTGACACCAGCATTTTCGGAGAGAGAGGTCACGTCATCCGTATGACCCAGTTATCGCAGGATTCATGGTTGTTACTGGGATGCTGATATGACGACGGTGCATCAGACTCACGTCCTCATCGGAGCCGGACAGTGCTTAGTGCAGAGCAGAAGAGCAATTCTTACAGCGAAGCTGCGAATCATGACACAGACCATCAAGACAACCACATGGGCGAAGAGGATGAGGACGGGGACGAGGATACAGATGAAGACACAACGGAATACAAGCCTCATGCCATAGACCCTAATCCGAGGTTTAAGAGAGGCACAATGCGCCTTCCCAAACGAAAGCGAGCAGCGTGGCTGGAGTCGGACGACGAGCGGTTACTCGCGTACAGGAGAAACATGGCCATGGAGTGGAAGGAGATATTCAAACGCTTCCCAGATCGGACCCCAGGCGCAGTACAGGTACGCTATCACACGCTACAAAAAAAATGACCCATCGCCACAACATCGATGTATGTATCCTCTTCCCTCCAACGAAATTTCGAGGTGTAGTTGAGTCTGGCTCTCCTATTACCCCCACCTCCCGGCAAAAGAATTCCAGTGCGGATACTGTATCCAGCCAGCCGTCTGCCAAGGACAACCGGGTGACGACAAGCACTTCCTCACTGCGCGTTCCATCGACCCAAGGTCTACCACTAGAGCTAGAAGGAGCCCCACCATGACCGCCCAAGTCAAAGCCTTTGACACTCCGAACTCCAACACTGGAAGGACGTGAAAGTCAGGAGAGTGAGTCGCTCAAAGCATCGATCGCCTGTACTTTCAGGAACTCTCTGCCTCTTGGACAGCGTTTGTCTTACGAGACCACTCCGGAGACCTGTAACGTACGCTTCGCTGAGGAGATTTCGAGGTGAAAAGAGTTAAGACTGGCTCTCCTATGCCTCAGCAGGAGGCCGCCGACCATCGCCCTTCGTAAATTCCTTCCTAGGCCGAGCTTTTCCAGTTGACTGCTCTCTGCATACAACTTCAGACCAAGGTTCCAGTCTTCGCGTCCATTACATCTATTGCTCCCGTCGTGTATACCACACCACCCTTCCTCCTTAATCTCCTTTGGACGATGCCGTGCCCGTACATTTTCATACTGGAGAGTACGATACAAATATTGAATGTTGGGTGGGATATCTCGTGCTCAGCAAAGTCTGCCTGCGTCACCGCTGGATATACAACCCTGTCGCCCGCCATCTTCTTTGTGGGGCCGGGGGATCAGCCCGAGATCTTCGAGCCTTCGAGCTGACTCTGGAGCTGGCGGTTGGCGAGGCCGAAATGGCGCAGTCATCGTCGAGCTTCTTACTTTAGGCGTGCGTCGCCAGTACAGTGAGGGTTAGGATAACTATGGGCGGAGGCGCGGAGGGCGATCTCGACTTCAACGATTTCTTCGCATAGCGTAAGTACTTCCTGCCGGGCACGCTGCGAGCTCATGCGTTGTTGCTAAAAGAGAATACTAGTAACGTTCCGGAAATTCCTTTTAAGACTAAGTTTTTCCTAGTAGACTGCTCTCGGAATACAACTGCTAAAGATATAAGTCACTTATGCATTAGTTGGACAAGTCCGAAGTGGGGGCCAGTCCGTCGGATGAGACCTCTTCCCTCTTGGTGGCCAGTTCCCTAGGGGGCAGTGTGTCTTAATGCATTTATATCCATGCGGCAATGTTCTGACATTGGAACAGTTGACGACTACCGGCTAGCGATTGCTAGATTCTCCCCATAATGCTCGCTCCCTTGAGACCAACTGTAATCCAAATTAGAATTCTGGTGGAGCACTAAGAGATGATGTACAAGAGCGTAGCTAAAAATAGAGGAGCGAGTTTAAGACTGGGTGCCAGAAACGGGATCCACAGTGGACACCAGAACGGGACCCTTTGAAACTTGGGCACAGCCGCACCTCAAATCCGATACCCTGCAGAATCCCGGCTTGGCTCTGGCACTGGGAGTAACACTCAAAGCGCCCAACTGCTACAGCTGGGCGTGTTAGTTTTTCAGATGGAGGGATCTTGATTATCGTTGGGGTGCTCATTCTCGTTCTCGTCTTTGGTGCGAGGCGATGAGGCTGAGCTAAATCGGCTGCGGGCTTGTGAAGCCTGGGCGCCAAGCAAACTTGCGAGAGCTCAGCTCTTGATTGCAACCCCTCATTCACCCTCAACGCTGGGCGAGCTGTTACAAGGTGTTGCATTGCACGGCACAGCTACATGACACAGCCCGCGCGCGCTCAGCCTCCTGCTCGCAGAACCCAGCCTGCCTCCTCCCTTCTTCCACAACCTCCCTCCGACCCGCGCACTCGATTTGCTGCTCCCCGAATTAAACTCACCCATCCACAAATGGCGTACCAAACTCTCGCCATCGCCAGTGCCACCTACAATGCCTTCGCAGGACAATACAATGTAATGGCACACAACCGGGAGCCGGAGCGTGGCTTCTTCCTCACGTTCGTGGCACAGGTCCTTCAGACCCTCCGCAACGCCAGCCGCGCCGACATCCCATCCAGCCCGGTGACACAGACGAAGTAAACCGTCCCCGCCACCCATTAGATTTCACTTTACCCGCAATTTGCTCATCCCCTTGACTAACTGATCAAGGAACTTCGCCGCTTCTTCGAGGACTTTGATCTAACGGCCGACCGATAACCCTCGTCTTCCTGCCCTGCCTTGAAGCGCCTTCGGACAACCGCACGTAAAAAAGCTTCTGGCGCGCAGTCCCAGATTCGAACCCGATCTACACCGAGGGCTGCACAAATGAATACAATCATGGAAGCCGAAAAGGGCGGGGCGCTGAACAGGACTGCAGCGTAGTAGCCGAGAGTCGACGCGCCTCAAGAACTGCTGCCGCCGTCCCTCGTGGCCATGAAGCAAATGACTCCGCCCGCGGCAGGCCCATCGTTCTCGAGCCCCCTCGCATTACAGAGACATCCCATGCCGAGATGCGGCAAGCTGCGAAGACTGCCGCTGCAGCTGTTCGCAATCGTGAGCTCAACGCCTCCACTGGCCAGCCTTACATTCTTGGATCGACCTCCGCTGACGATCGGGCTGCTCGTAACCGTGAGGCCAACACGTCGGCTTCCAGTACTCAGGCCATTGTCCCCCGTCCATCCGATCGCGACCGCGGGCTGTCCCGGCTGGACAGCGCGACTCTGGAACTCTACCCGGCTGTGGAGGCAGCTCTCCGACAGAGTACTGGTGTTATGACTCCGCCGCCAACTATGTACGTCCCGCCCCTGTCTGGCGACATGCCCCCCCCCGCCTGCGCGTGCCCCGGCTGTTGCGCCTGCGCGTGCCCCGACTGTTGCGAACACTTGTAGCGCCCGCCGCGGCCGACATACCACTATTGATGTGTCTGGGGCTGCTGGCCGGCGCTTGCATAATCGCATCAGCATTACGGTCCACGATACGGACGCTAAGGATGAGGATGAGGAGTATATGGGATCTGCGCGCCAGCTAGATGCGCCCACCCCCAAAAGTACCCCTGCGGATCTGCTTTGACTCTCTTTCTTCCCTTTGGTCTGCTCTTTTTGGTTCTTTTCGACACGGCCTGGATTCGATGGCTGCCTTTGCTCCTTCTCGATCGGCCCAATTGGTGCTTTTAATCAGCCGGTCACTCCTATATTCATGATGGCTTTCCACACAGGACCGAGCTGCTCGATAGCTGCACCGCCATGCATCGCCAGTTCTCCTTCCCTTCCGTTGTTCGAAGTTCCGTTTCTATTGTCTGCCTGATCTTCCGCAGTTGCGCCTTTTCCCTGTCCTCCTCTTCGACTCTGGATGTGTCTACTGTGCAGTATAGAGTGTTGGTTGGCGTTGTTGACGTTGTGTGTGTGGAGACCGTTTGTAGGTTGCTTGGCTGGCTATATGGTGGCGTGCACGCCACGTTTGCGTATGACGGTGTTCCGCTGGGGGTGGTCTGTATCTTAGATAGTCTCGTGTCCACCATATCCACCATTGCCTTGACTTCCGTCTTAAGCGCTTCTCTTTCCTGGGTGAGTGTTCTTGTTAACTCGTTGATCTGGTTGGCGTGTTCTTTAGACAGAGTTTCTATTCGTTTGGCGTGCTCTTTTTCTCTTTTTTCTATAGAAGCTTGGGTTTTCTGGTGAATTTCCTTCTGCTCGACGTGCCCTTGTTGGAGTTTCTCTAACAATCTTGCGACAACTTCACCTATTTGCGCGATTTTCTTTCGGTCTTCTTCCCTTTTCTTTTCGAGCTCTTTTATTATCTGGTATGTGTTCTCCACCATTAGCGCCATCTTGCTTGTTCCCGTGTTCCCTCCTTTTGTCGCTTGCGTCGCGGGTTGGGAGGCTTCAGGGGTGCGCGTGTCCGATCGGCTTGAGGTCTTTCTTTGCGTCATATGTTCCAGTGCGCAGGACGCGGGCAGAGACCATGCTAAACACAATCTTTCGGCCCGAGTCTATATTAAGTCAAATGTCAAAAGCTTCTGTTGGCCGTCAACATTTCGGCTAGCAGCCTCGCCCCACATGATTCCATGAACATACGCTTCTCCAAGGAGCTCAAACCCTCTCTTCAATCGCCTAGAATGTACCTCTCGCCTTCTTAATACAAATGGAATGTTTCCACCTGAGAGTACACAGACTGTGTCGCGGCACTGCAATACAGCAGGCCCAATGCCTACATAGCCCTTGGAAGTGTAGAACAGCCTTCTTCCCCCACAGGCCTTTCCAGCCGCCATGACAAAGTGAACATCATCTTTACGGAAAGACAACTGAGGCAAATGTCGGTCTACATCAGCTGCGTTGTTGCTGCAGAATGCAGCAAAGCCATCAAGATGTTCTGATGCATCCTGATCCTGGACTATCACTCGGGTTGTAACAGCTACAACCTAGGATCAACAACTCATACGGTTCAACGGTCACCTACGTACAGACTTGGAGTTGCTGGCATAGTAGCTGCCTACATGCCTAGCCAGTTACAACTTCTACAGAGAGGGGTTGGGGTACGGTGGCCTACCCTGCCTAATGCTGCCTACTGCTGCCTCCAATTAGTGCTTCTGCCTATGCATACAGTCACTTCCTACGTAGTATATAGTTTGGCCTTCGGGCCCCCGAAATAAGACAGAGTTCACATCAATTTTCAACCTGAGTCTATCATCCCATACCAATCTTTACCTGCCGTCAGGGTCCAGCAACCTACCTTTTCAAGGGGCTCTCCTGTTGGGTAAGGAATAGTTTTAGAACGCATCTTGGCTATTACTTCGACCAGCGCCGCAGTTTGCTCACCAGGCCTTTCTAACCCAGGAATCACATCCGCCACCTCCACAATAATGTCGAATTCAATACCCGAAACACGGAGAACCCCACCCCACCTCCCCTTCCACTTGATTGAATGAGCCGGAAGGCATTCTGAGGCGGTAAATTTTTGGACTTTCGAACCAAGTGGCGCCAACGTGTAACCGGTAGAGATATTCCACCTTGGAACCCAGGTTGGTCTCCGGACGCTAGATTGGTGTTGAACAGCGGATAGTACATCAAGCGTCTGCGTTCGTTTTAACGCATGTCTAGCAACCTTTCGATAGACCGACAGAGTGCGGCACTTTGTGTTGGGCTGCAAAAAGCAGTCTTTATCGGTCGCATCGATATCCACGGTATGAAACCCTAAGAGTGCGTATATGCGATCTTTTGGTTTCTCGCAATTGAGTTTTCGGGTTACCTGCAATATATACAGGAAGCTTTCGCGTCGAGAGTCGTTTCTATTGATGGACCACTTGTGGAATAGATACGCATGCAACATGCCAGACTCTGGATTACGCGCCATTTTGCCGCAGTGAAGCGTCCTTATCGAGGTGGAAGCTAGGCCAACTGTTTCCCATGAAATACTTGCCGCTCCCCAAAGCATTTCTGCAGAGGTTGCCATTGCGATTTCTTGAAAAACCCATAGTCTTGAAAACCAGTCCAGACTGTAGAACGCTTCCACTGGGCCCCACCATGACAAGTTTCCGGGGGGAGGGATACCATTGGAGATGCTTCTAATACGATCGAGCGCCAGCTCGGCTTCGTCGGTGGTGTCTTCCCCAAGCCAAACAAGGACACGGGTAGCCTTGTTGTAGATTTCTCCCATAATTTTCATTTGGTCTGTTATCTCTCCCCGGTCGCTTTGGTTAATGCAGACGGCGTCGGCCCATATTAACCGTTGAGCATCGGGGAGGCGGAGACGGTTGAGGGCATTCATCAAATTGAGCCGGATTTTGAGAGGCTTCCCACAGCACCACAGGACGCCGCCATCTTGTTTGTCCCATCTGTAGGATAGAGCTTCGTATGATGGTGCTGAATCAAAGTGGACAATGTTAAGGTGACACGACAAAGGCTGGTCACTTCCTCGACTCGGGTGGATTACTATCAATCTTATGGTCCTTTGGCTTAGAGGTTTGTACCGATAGTGGTCCGAATCAAAGCCATTCGTTCTGCAGCGTCTTGCGGGAAGCATCCGGGGAACTTTTGGGTGAACTTGTGCTATGTAGGATTTAGTGATTTTATAGAGTGCCCTGTCCTAGCAAATTGGAGCTTACCGTTTAGGTTCGCATTCTTCTTCTGGTCCCTAGCTCCTTTCTTTTCCCGTCCTTGTTTTGAGACCTTTTCAAGCCCGCGTCTTTCTGTAGGGTCACAGACACTTATTAGAGCTATCTCCCGAGACGATCGGATAGTGTGGGACATGATTCTAATCTGATTTACAAAAAATCTTAAGTATTGCTTTGGGTGTGTACTCAGAGGTGTGCACTTGGGATTGAAACGCTTTCACGGCTGCCTGGCAGCCTGGGATCTGCTGAGTAACTCGGCCGTCCCCCATCTAACTCGACGGGAACCCTCACTTCACTCGTCTACAGAATATCAACCACAGGCAAATTGACCAATCCGGTGGGTGCAATCAAATTTACATCCTCTCGTTAGGGAAGTTCTACAGCTGGTTAGAATTTATTTTAGCGTTGTTGACGTGATGCACATACAGAGCCGCTTCCTTTGCAGTGAGTTTAGCGCGCTTGGCGGACGCTGGCTCATATATGCGTGTATACATGACTACCGCTAGTTAGGAGGGCAATATGCCAGTGTGACGTAGTTCCAGAGCCCCCTAGGAACTAAACCCGCCCTCTTCTTCCCGCGATATTAAGATTTTGTAGCTAATATAGGTATAGCCGGCGCTGTCACGATAGCGCTACACGCGAGAGGTCGAGGGCTCAAAGAGGAGCGTTGATTAGGTGCTATGTACAATGCTACGTGGAGAATCAAGACGTTGTGTAAGGGACAGGAAGACGGGAGACGGGCCACCGGATATAAGGGCGTGGCCGAGCGCGTGGCGTACGGCCTCTATGCCGTTTCGGCGCGTGGCACGCGTGTACGCGAGGTCCTTACCAGATCAGGTGATAGGAAAAGGGGGCAGCCGGTAGGTGGCTGGAGCGGGACAGGATAGGAAGCGGAAGCGAGACGGGAGCGGAGCAGGGCAGGCAGGGCAGGAGGCCGGCCAGCGGTAGTAGGCCGGTGCAGATTGCTGGAGTTGTAGCAATCTGCGGCAGAATTTCGGTAGGTAGGGTGTCGCGGTCGATACCGTGACAGGCGCCTATAATATATTAGATATTAACTCTAGTAAGCCCGGTACTAAGTAAAGGTCGGTATAGCCCTCTACTAGAAATGCGCGATATATTAGTATAATAATTAGATTGCGACGGCGAGCTAGATAAGGACTAAGTTTCTAGTACTATAGCCTGGCTACTACCTCTAAAAGCGCTAAGATTAGCGGGTTGTTCTTAAGAGGTCCTATATCTTAAAAAGTGCCAACATCGCGAAAATATTTTAGCAGAAAGAATCTATAAAAGAAGTTAGATTAAAAGAGAAGGAAAGCTGTTAATATACCCCGGGGTAGTAGATATAGCTCGTGCTCCTATCTAAATATACTAAGAGACTAAGAGAGGAGGGAAAAAGAGGGCAACTTATAAGCATAAACGCGATCGATACGGCTATTGCGTAATATGCTACGGCCGCGATATAATACTATAGCAGAGCCGCTAAGCCTATAGCTGCCAGCAGCTGCCTTTTTAGAGATATATTTTTAAGGATTGCTAGAGATCTACTTAGTTAAATAGCATGCTAGTAGCGCCCTGCTATACTATAGTAGCGTTATCTAGATACACGTATTTTTTATTTCTCTATTAACAACCTATATTTTAAAAGGGTTAGCAATATATTACTATTATCGACCTAGTAATAATATATATACCTTAATCTGCTATTACGTATACTTTATTATAGTATTTAGTGGACCTCTAATTAGTAACCTTTAATTTACTTTATCACGGTATTTAGCGGACCCCTAATTAGCAGCCCTTAGTTTTCTTTAGCTAAATTAGCAACTATAGCTCCGGCTTTCTTTACTCTTATATTTTTTAATAAGCGTTCTACTACTTCCTTAATTAATTAGCACTATAGATTAATCCTTGCACACCTTCTTCCTTAATACTCCTTTATTTTACCACCTAGTTAGATTAGTTAATTAGAGGTTTAATAAGGACATCGACTTCCTTTAGGGGGGCAATTATTATAGCTAATTAGGCTAAGATAGGTTATATAGCAGGTAGGCATAGAGGATAGGTTTATATAGATTCTCTTAGTAGGCCTAACCTGCCTCCTTACTCTTAACAATACAAATAGTACTACTAATTAGCAGGCTTCCAGAGTCGCCCGTTCTACGTGAATCCCGTCAGATCCACCTCTATTACACAAGTCGTGATAGAATTCCAAACATTAAAACATGCGGTAGAAATTAAAGCACCAACGCGTCTTTTCCCTTAATATACACATACATCCTCCAAAGAACAAAAGAAAATCTCACAAAGTCCTCCCTCCTCCCGAGACAAGTTAAGTATCCAAATATCATACTCATTTCACGCTTGTAGTGCTAAGGACGACCGGGTGGTGGAGGAGGAGGTGGAAGTGATACGGGGGGAGGTAAAGACATGACCGGAGGAGGTAGAGACGAAACCGGAGGAGGCAAGCCCGTAAGAGGAGGCATTGCCTTCATACCAACACCTGCTGACATTCCTTGGGCTGCCGAGCCAGCCAACTCGATAAAACCACCCTGCTTCTTGAAGATGCTGGATATTCCCGCTGCAAATAAAGCAGACAATGAGAATATAAACCACTGTAAAACACTTAAGGCCGTTCCTGCCGTGATCTGGATTGTCGATACTGACTCCACTTTGGTGATATACTCCATCGCAGCAGTCACCTGGCTAACAGTCAGGGCCGATGCTAAAGCAAGTCCAACTGAAGTCCATATGGCTGTAAGAGTGGCGCGTCTGAGTGATTGCCGTCGACTTTCTGCGTTCATTTTGCCCGTTTGCGCCGCTTTAAAGTGTCTTTTCAATAACAGGACTAGCAAGAGACCGATGACGAGCAAAATGCCGGCGACAGCCAGTAGGTAAAGAATTATCTTGGACTGAACCGTAAGAGCGAAGGAAACTAATTCCTTTGAATCCGATACATCACTGCTGCTGAGATTTCCGTTGAATATGAATTGGAGGACCCTATCAGCCGTCTTGCCAGAGCTTGATTGGCAGATCGAGTGGTCTGATACTGAAGCGCAGATGCCTACTTGTTCTTTAGTAGTGCTCACAAAATTTACTAAAAGGCAAGTATTACCAAAGTAGTTGACCCGCAATTCAGTTATGGAGGTCGTGCTATTTCTTGGCTGCAATTTGACTGCAAATATGTTTCCTATTCCTGGGGAGTTGGATACACACCTAGTAAGACTCAGGCCTGAATGCAGATTAGCTTAATGGCAACTGTTAGAAAGACTTGGAGTGCTACCGTAGAAGAGTATAATGGGTATCGGAAGGAGATAGACCCAAAGGCGATAGTTGATATTTTCTAATTGTTAAGGTAAGATGGAGGCATTATCACACGGATGCGGCCCTGAAACTTACGCATGCGGTTGTGCACACTGTCCAGACCCATTTTGACGCAGTATGTTTGGTTTCTGAAGATAAGCAATAAATTCTGCGTGAAATGAACGGTGGAACGGTGGAACGGTGGGATTGTCTTGCGAAGGTAGCTGAAAATACTATGTCCCTATTTATCTTGCTGAGTGACCGCAATAGGATATCTCTAGGAAGTGGTTTGAAATGCTACGATGGTACAGTGCCATATAGCACGCGCGCGGCTCTTTCTTGAAGCACTAAAATTAGATGCATGGTGCTTTGGAAAGGGTCCCCAAACCATTCTGCTGCAATGCTGAAGTTCTCCACAGGCAAGGAAGCCAGGCGCGTCGGCTATTGAGCCATCGAGAGTCAAAAAAGGTCACCCCTTGAGTCCATTTCAGAGACCCAACAGTATCATTCTGTTCCAAATTAGCAGTTTGGAGTTACAGAAATCATGAGATGCAGACAGCTACGCCGCAGCCGATCAATGCGTTTTGAACACCAATGAATTTGCGGTAGCTGAGAGACTGTGAACCATCGAATGTTTGGTTCTGTTTCGAAGTAGCGCTTCAGGGTTTCCATAAAGTGGGAGTGATGCCAACAGCTACGCCGCAGCCGACAGACGGGGTTTGAATACCAGTGAATCTGCGGTAATTAGAAGGCTGTGAACCATCATACGTTTAGTTCTTGTCAGTTCGCTGCTGAAAGACATCTCGCCATGTGGAACATCAGCTGTAGAGAACAAAGTTCAGCTCGACAGAACACAGCTGAGGATGGTCAGCTTGACAGAACGCAGCTGAGGACGCTCGCCACTCAGGAGGTCGCCACCCAGGGGGTGGCCACAGTTCTGTTTCGGAGAAGCGCTTCCGGATCCCAGAATTGTGAGTGATGCTAAAGGCTACGCCGCAGCCGATGAACGCGGTTTCAACACCAATGAATACGCGATAGTCCAAAAGCTGTGAACCCCGGGGCCATTGCGCGCGCTTGTTAGTCGATCGACCAAGTTCGTTTCGCCTTCTGGCCCGTCAGTTGGTGGCAGAGTGGTGTGGAGCTTGCTTCGAGGCTAACTACTGTGCCGCAGAGCAAACCAACGGGGCTAACGAGCTGAAAGGGGAAATGGTCGGACTCATTGGGTGGTTCGCCAAGTCTGCAGCAC
Organism: Mytilinidion resinicola; assembly: GCF_010093595.1. NCBI lineage: Eukaryota > Fungi > Ascomycota > Dothideomycetes > Mytilinidiales > Mytilinidiaceae > Mytilinidion > Mytilinidion resinicola. Next base: position 17,291 of record NW_022985438.1, read on the forward strand.
AGCTCGCTGGCGGATTGCCCAGATTTGTACGATGGCTCTGAGGATGCTTTAGAGCGCGTTTGAGGCTTCGGTGTGGTTGTGTTGGTAGCCACTGGGCAATATTTGACGCCGAGCTGTCGCCGTCACCCCGGCGGATATATCCTAATTTGGAGAGCTCTTGAGGCCTCTAGCTCCGTTCTGGTCCTGAAAATGAGGGCCCACTCACGGGCAGACGCCGCGGCACAGCTGCTTCGCCTCATCCCATCGCAGTCCCCTGGAGGTTCTCACCCTTACCGCGTGCTCCTGTCCTAGAGAATGACTGCCAGTGGGTTCATGGACCTTACCTATTTATGACTTTTTGCTGACTTTGGAGCGAAAAGATGAGAATGTGGAGGTTTTGCCAGCGAAGAACGTTGCCCAGGTGGTCCATAAAACTACCTGGGTAGATTATTTTGCTTATCTAATCCTGATGTGCGGACGCGGGGCAGAGGTGGCCCAATCAGGGATGTCTTGGCTCGCTTCAGGGGCCCGTGCCCCTGGAGCCAGGCTGCAACCTCCAACCCGTACCACGCTCCCTTGATCTTTGCAACATCCACGCTTCACAAAGGCCACTTGATCTTGCCCATTCACCCAATTGCATTCAGCTCTATCATTTTCTCACCTTTGAGAATTCTTTATTCCCGCTTGTGCAAGTGCGCTATTCTAGTGCGTTTGATTGACTTTCCGATTGTCGGCTCCACAGCACAAACTCCTTCTTCAATCGCTGGCAATCCGCCCTTGGGATCAGTCCTGGATTCAGTCTCAAGTACGTCCTCTCGGACCCTCTAGAACATCCGTTAATTAGATCAACAGCTCCCGTCTCATTAATACCTTCCGGCTCTTCAACACCTCCCATGATTCCCACGGACATAAACTTTGATGTTGAACACTCGACTTTCTTCCAGCACTATAATCAGTTGCCATCACCAGCTGAAGTCCGCTCGCAAGCATATGCCCAATATCTTGCTGGCAGTAGCTGGGGAGATAAGAGGAGAGATGTCTCTACTACTGGCTACAATCAACGTCCATCCCCAGCAGTGTTTGAGTCCATGGGTCTGTTTGTCAAATGGGGATCCGAAGTAAGCATCGCGGAGGGCCAATGCCTTTACACAATTCAACACTGCTTCAAAGATACTGTACCAGTTCCCGAAATCTACGGATGGCGTACAGACGGCAGCCAGGTCTTCCTTTATATGAAGGCAATCAGTGGGAGGACTTTGGAACAAGCTTGGCCGGAGATGGAAGTGAATGATTGCTTGCGTATTTGTCGTGAGCTTCGGACAATTTTCGATACTCTACGCCAGCTGAAACAATACTCTTCGGATACGTTTGTTGGTGAGGAAGCTAGCATCTCCCTATCTAGTGGAATATCTAATCGCTTACACTAATTGCGCAGGCAGCATCGCACGGGGCCATCTTTACGATAGGGCAATCAACCCAAGGTACATGGCCGAAGCTGGGCCATTCGCCTCCGTGAAAGAGTTTCACGATTGGTTTACCTTTCTGCACAAGCGACCGATGCCTGACCCTCACACTGTACCCCCAGAGCCCTTCCGCCAAGATCTTCCTGATGATAGCGATATTGTTTTCACACATGGAGATCTTCATCCAAGCAATATTATTCTATCGCTATCTAGTCCGCCTCAAGTCGTTGCAGTCGTAGATTGGGAGCAAGCAGGCTGGTGGCCGGCCTACTGGGAAGATCGTAAAGCTCACTTCACGAGTGACTATTCAGGCGAATGGTCTGAGAAATATCTGCCAATGATTTTGGATCAGTACAAAACCACCTGGGACGCATGGGACTACTACACGTCATCTATGGGATGCTGAATGTCACACTGCGCTGGTTCGAGATAGCTTAATTTTGGTCTCAAAATTCATGATTAGAGGGCCCCATTCTTTTCCTTCTTGCTAGATGCTTTGGTCTTCGGTTTTTGCAATGATGCTATTTACGGCAGCTTACGCGCTGTGAACGTTGTTTCTGGAGAGGAGCCGCTTGGCAGTTTGAAGAAGACAGTAACGGGGATGAGGGGAAATGGGGAAGGGGGAAGGGGAAGGGGGCGCACACGCGGCAGCACGGCCATACCGCCAGACCTGCGAGGCGCTGCTCAACTGCTGAAACAGCTTAAGCTCATGAGTAATGAAAGCCTCCGTTTTAGTCTCTTTCGCGCCGCGGCACAGCTCTTCGCTAAATTCAGTATGAGGTGAGGCACAGCACGTGCTTCGATTCAAAGTGGGTAGAGCAACGGCCGACGAGAGCGTATCATTATACTATGGAGTAATATGAGGTACGTGTTGTGTCAGACAGTTGAGGCACAGCAAGTTCCTGTCTCTTTGGTGGAGGGCAGCGAAAGCCTGAGACGCCATCACAAGCCTCCGCCGTCCATACCATGCTGCGATGCAAAATTAGCTTTAATCAGTTTCAATTGAACCGCGCGGGAAACGAAGATTCCTCACTTGCTAGTCTTCAAGGAGGTCAAGGATCGTTGAGATACATAAGGCTCTCAGTCCATCACATCTGTTCAATCGCTATCCACCATCGTCTTGAATTTCGAATCTACATCTCCATCTACTGTATCTCACACTGTCTCATCTCTGCTTGTCTATACTGTTATATCACATTGTCATTACATATCGTCCAGATCTCTTCCAGAAAATGGCACGAACGATCTATTTGGCTGTCTTCACGAATGGCCAGAGAGCCGCTCATTGGGCCATCTGGATTCCAACTACAGGGCAGGAGGTTGTAGGAAAGATGCTTCACGTCTCTGGATCCCCAGCCACTGGATTTTTCCTAGAATTCAAGCGCAACTACGACTTTCGATCGACCAACCGCCGTTATCAGGTGCTTCCCTTAGCACAAGTCCATGACCAATATGTTGTCGACACTCCAGGAGATACGTTGATCACGGAGACAACGGCCCGCGACCGTGTTGAATCAACGGCCACTGTCGTGCCGCCTCCAGGTCGCGCTGCCAATCCATTTGACCCAATGGTATGAATATCCTCCGGTAATACCAACTTTACGATTGTTAACATTCTCTACAGGCCCCCAATTGCCAAAGCTAGATAGTTGCTTTTGTTGAGAGACTCATTGCCGACGGATATGTCACCGTCGATGCGCGCGTAGTTCTACAGAATGCGCCTAGAGTGTTGTGAAGTACCAAGCAAGTGACTATTGGACTGATAGACCTTACTTCCGCGGACAAGTCATGCGGGAGATTTGTGGGGGGCTTCAAGAAACGCACGAACTGTGTGCCTCGTCAAACGTCTTGTTTTCTGTATCTGTTGCTTGTTTCTGCTTGTTTCTGCTTGTTTCTGCTCATTTCTGCTTATTTCTGCTTACTTCTGCTTGGTTTTGCTTGTCTTTGCTTGTTTTAGTCTATGTTTCTTTAAACTGTATCTGTATATCGTCGTGTTCATGTGCACCGTATCTAGCTAACGGATTTCATCTACATCATTGTCAGGTCGACAGTTAACGTATTCACTCCAGACTGCTATCTTGATGTCCTATCTGGGTTTTCTAGCCTCTAAGCCACCGGCATGCCATCAACAGGACCATCTGACATCAGGATCAGTGATATGTTTGTTATTGAACGAGCTTAATTACGCAAATTAGCAAACTACGAGTCCTTGGGTGATACCTTTCGTACACATTGTGATGCGTGCTCCACGAATGGCGCATAAAAACCACATTTAAACTTGCCTTGTCGGTATTATCGAAGTCGCGTATCGTACTCATCCCTTGCTCCCTTTAGATGATGACCATGAAATGCTCGAAGGGGCTGTACGGCCTGATCCATGCCCCGTTGAGAGCCTGGGGCTAACCCTCAAGGGAAGCTTCAGACGACATTGGAAACCGTTTGCCACTCGTAGCTCTACCCACGCGTAGATAGTAAAGTGACGCAAATCAGCAAGCTTGGGCCGTCAGGTATTAGACTGTAAAATTCCTCGAGACTTATGGTCCTGAAACTGGAAGCCTAGCAGGCGAAGAGGCTCACATATGGGCCTTATGAGCCTTCTGAGTTAAAGTGAGAATCCCATTCTCGACATTCGCTATCGATGATGGGCCCAAGACTGGTTCCCAAAAGGCTGCTCAGTCTCAGCTCAGAATTCTCTCACTTAGCGCAGCTACGGCTCAGTTCCTAACACTGGAAAGGAACTTCTTGGGTGTTGCATATCGCGAGTTACAGAGTATGAATCAACGCCTAACTTTGGTAATGTAATGAGGATGACCAGCTATGCATGCGGCGAAGTATATTGACAAGAAATAAATTTAAAAGCCAATATATGGCATCTACCCCATGGTCACTCTTCCACATACTCTACTCATCATCTTTTAATACTCAAGCAAGTTCTTGATTGCGTGATACACCCCTGATTAGATTAGCAAAGACCTGAGGGATGTAAGACAGGATCAAAGACTTACTCGTCACGTCAGGAATAATAAACTGCTCATAAGCCAGTCCCGTATGCGTCGCCCAACCCGCAACTCTCTTCACCGGCGCCTCAAGTCTCGTAAACGCGCCCTCCTGGATCGTCGCCGCGACCTCTGCACCGACACCCGCATTTTGCATACTCTCATGGACGACCATAGCGCGTCCCGTTTTCCGTACACTATTCAAAACTGTTTCCCGGTCCCAGGGATAGATGGTCCGCAAATCGATCAGCTCAATGCTGCACCCGAAATCCGCCTCGGCCTTTTTAATCGCTGCTTCACAAGTATAGAGTGGCGTGCCGTATGACACGATTGTCATGTCTGAGCCCGTTTTCAGGACCTCAGCTTTATCGAGGGGTAGGACGTAGCCATCGACGATGGTCGAGAATATGTGATGGTCGACGATGTGTGGTGGTCGAGGATGTGTGGTGGTCGAGGATATGTGACGGTCGAGGATGTGTGACGGTCGAGGATGGCTCACCTGAGACCCCTACATCAGTCAGCATGCTTGGCGCGCCAAGCCTCATCCAGAGGAGCCGGGCCTGGCGGGGTCCGCTCGCGTATCCCGCTCACTTGCAGCTCTCACAGTTCTGCATTCTATCCCAATACCACACAGCTTTCTGTCGATAGACTCTACCTAACATCCAACTTCCGTCTATTTCCAGCGGATGGAACTTCAAGCCTGCCAGTGGACAACGCCGCACAGACCTTCAACCCAACGCACTCGCTCAACTGCAACGTACTCGCTCCTTCAGCTGGAACCACAGACTGTACCTGCTGTCGTCGAGACAGTCGGGCGCATAGACTAGTCCGAATATATCACCACGCTCGGTCGCCAGCTCCACGCCTTTCGCCTATAGTCAAGCCATTAAGTTAATCGAGCTCAAGGCCATCCTTCCCAGTTTTATCGCCCGCTCTAAGCGTTGTACTCCTTCCTCTCAATACAAACCAATATCCTTGAAGTCCAGCGGATATCTCCCGCTTCCCGGCTATATATAGAACTCAATAGAAATATAGTTAATAGCTATTAGGCTCAGCCGGTAACACCACCTTAGAGGGCTAAAACTTATAGGTTGTATAACGTATTCCACCACCGAGCCGGCCAAACCACCGAGCCGGCCACTTTTCCTTGGCACAACCAACACCATGTGCGCGCAGTCAATTTATTCGCAACCAGCTATAGAACTTGTGTACGACACACTTAGATCAGATTCAGAAGAAGCTTCTTGATCCTTTTTGCACGTACGCGCATTGTGCCCAGCCTCTCCACAGTTTCCACAGCGCCGTTGAGCTGGTAGAGCCCTATTTGCACCATCTCTACTACCCACCTTTTTCCGTGGATTAGATGCTCCAGACACTTTAGCAGCTACGTACAACGCTGCTGTACCATACTCCATTGTACCGCCAGTCTGGATTCGCTTTCTTTTACGACCTTTACGCTTGGTTATCTCTGCTAGTTGCTCTTCAAGCTCTTTAACCCGGGCTTTGATAAGCACATTTTCGTGTAGCATCTCTTCAGCTCCTTTAATAAGCTTTAAGAAGCCTTTTTAGGCGGTTGTTGGTAACTGTACAAAGGAATTGCTTACTAGCCTTAACTGTGATCCAAATTCGTACGTATTGCTTAGGGTCTTTAATTACCATAGTGTTTCTAGTAGGGGTGCTAGTAGTAGGGTCCGTAACCGTATATTAAGGCGATTAAGAACTACCTGTGCGTTAATAGGAACTAATCCAGAGGCCTTAAAGGCCTTCTTGCAGTTCTTATACGTAAACATATTAAAAAACGCGTTTTTAAAGGCTGGTAGGAAGCCTTCTTTATTAATATAGTAAACGCGTCGGCGTGCTAAGTCTTATATATATTAAGAGTACTTTAGCTTTAATAGCGAGAAGTATACTATATTAAGTAGCTAAAGTATATGCAATAAATACGCAGGCATACAGAGGGTAAGGATTTATTATTTAATATAATAATCCTTAAAATCTTAGTTAAGGTGGCTCTTATAGCCGTCTAAAATTAGCAACCTATATAACCCTACCTAACGCGCCTTTATATACGTGTTAAAGTGCTTTAACTACTTAAGACTAAGCTTATTATTAGTCCAGCCGTTCTTAGAGATAGAGAGCTTCTAATTATATAGTATTTCTACTTTCTTATACTATATAGAGATATAAATACATCCTTTCTAGATAATAAATAGTAGGATTATATATCCGGCAGCGCAGATGCTCTAGATAACTGTAACCTACTCTTAGTTACCTAGTTAAATAAAATTAGGCCTTATATATCTCTCTAAACCTGTAACAACCTTTATTATACTAATTATACCTATTTAAAAGCCAGTTTTATTAAAGTTATAGATATTATCTAGGTGGATACTATACTTAGCTATAGTCTCTTACATAAAAGTAAACTATATATTAATAACCTCTAGGTTTTCCTAGAGTATTCTTTAGCGGTTCTTTACCTAATTAAAAGCTATTTTAAGCTCCTTTATATAAGATATAAACTGTTAAGTCCAGTTCTTACCTACTAGTATCCCACTACGCGCAGCTAGTACTTTATCTGCTATATCTGCCACCTTATATAACCGGGGCGCAAATCCTTACAAGTCTAGGTTAAAGATATATTATATAATTATATGCTCTTCGGTCGCAGTAAGCTTTAGGCAGTTTAGTTATAATTAAGGTTAAAATATAATTTCGTGGAGCCGATTAGAGAGCCGCTAATATTGTACGTTAAAGGCTGCTGCAGCGCGTTATATAGTCCTAAATTAACTAAAGGTAAAGGCTTAAAGCGCAAGATTAATACTGCCTTTTTACTAAAATAGATAATCGCTGCGTTGTTAATATATTGCTGTGTAAATATAGTATTGGTTATGCTAAGGAAAAGTAGCCGGCTTAGTAGTTTAGCCGGCTTAGTAGTGGAATACGTTATATATATTGTTAATTACAACTATAAGCTGTATTTAATTACTTAGTTAGGGTTACCTAAGTACCCTAATTTTATAAAGTTTCCTAACCTTAAAAATATTAAGGTTTCTTCTATTTAGCAAAGCCTCTATATTGCTAAAACCTAGAGAGATTTAACTTTACTTAATTATAGTTCCCACGCGTTAATTAGAACTACTAATAATAAGGCTTTCCTAATTTTTAAACTTACCTATCTAGATAAGCAGTCTATTATACTTATATAGTATAAGTTTAAGATTCTTAATTAATTAGCAATACTTAAAGTACTTGTTGTTGCGGTTTATACCTAGCCTTTACTTAATAAAAAAGTTATTTATAGCTATTAGATAAAGATACTTTTTAAACTCTAACTACTAGATTTATAGTCCTATAGGAATAAAGTCTAGCATGCTTTTTATCGTTTCTATTCTGCAGGCTATTATTATAGAAATATAAGTCCTAGCAATATTATAAAGAATAGAGGCGGAAAAATTACTTTAGTTAATTTTAGCTTTACAGGTTAACTAGAAAGTAATATCCTATTATATATTCTAAGTTAGGTATATACTAACGGCGTTTTCGATATTAAAACTAATATAGGAGCATTTAAAAGGTTTATATAGTTTTATATAGCTTCTACTACTTCTATAGTAGGTAAAATTAGTCTATAGCTAATATATATTAGGAATTTATTAAAATAATAACTGTTTTAATACTAAGTTATCTAATAAAATATAAGACCCTATATACCCTTATACTTATTTTCGCATTATTTTAATAACTATAAGGCCGGCGAGAGTATAGTAGATATATATTGCTATATTAACTTTAAGCGCGACAGCTATATAGCTTAGAAAATAGTTACTAGCAATATAGGTATATATAGAAGTATAGATATTATATTTCCTTACTTTATAAGCGTAACTAAGCCTATCTAACCCCTTAGCAAGGTAATAAAGGAGCGTGTTATATAGCTATTTATCTAACTGCTGCACCTGCTGCTGCTATACCTGCTATATAAAGGAGAATAGTAGGGTTTAAAGGTATTACTTAGGAAAAAGGTGTCTAAAATCTATAGAGCTTTAGAAGTGCAATACTAGAATTAATTATAAAACAACCTTGCTTAGTAAATTCTAAGTTATTATATTTTAATAAAGAAAGTAGTATACTATACCCCTAATTTCTAGATTAGTTCTATAGTTTATAGTCTATATACTAGCCCGAAAAATATATAATTAGTTGCTCTTTAATACTAGTATATTTAGGTGTACCTTGCTTACCGCAAGTTTTAACACCGCCTACTTTAACTACGCAGCTGCAATTTAACTATTATCTAACCTCTTATATATATATATTAAAATTAATAATTTAAAATCGGTAAGTTGGAATTAGTAAGCCCTAAAGGTTTAGGTGCAGTAATAAATTTTATATAGAGAAAAGTAAGACAACCCGCTAGATTTAGACTAAGATATTAGTAAGTAAGCCTGTAAATAAATTAAGAGGATAGGGTATAAAAAGATTAAATAGCGTTCTATATTATATTAAAGTGCAAATATTAGGTTCTAATTAGCTAAAGAGTAATAAGTTATAAGTAAGAAGGATTAAGGCTTAGTTAAATATATATAGGCTTAACCTTTACAGGATTAGGCGGCAGCTTTTAAATAGTTTAGAGCTATATCTGCTAGTATAAATAGGCGGATAATCTAAAATAACTATAACCCCCGGTCTTAATATATATATATATATAGTTTCCGGTAAAACTTATACTTTTACTTACCTATACTTACTAATAGATTCTGGAATTTAAACGGAGTTAAGGCCGGATTATATTATAATTAAGGAATAAGCAGAGGCGCCCGGCGTAACCTAACAGCGTTCTATACTAAGCCTAAGCTAGGTTAAAGCATACGGCTACTATAGACCCTGCTACCTTTACTAGTTAGGCAACTCTACTAACTCCACCGCGCTGCACCTCTACGCCGCACTAATATAGTTGTATTCTCTTAACGTACTAAGCTATAACACCCTTAGCTAAGCAGCACAGCAGTATAGCAGCACGGCGGTAAGCAGCAGGTATAGTAGTAAGGATATCCTATTAAACTATATTATCGGTTAAACTTTTCTAAAGGCCCTAGCTTATCTATTATAGAACTATTAGCGCTAACCCTATATATATTGCAGGATATAGTAAGCTGCGTACTAAAAAGGCGCTGCTCCCCGCCCGCCTCTTAAGTAGTCCCCTATTTTATTTATAATTACTAGATGCTTAAACTATAACTTTTAGGTCCACGCAAATATTAACGCCTAGAGCGGTTTTAACTAAATAAAGTATTGCAACTAGTATTAAAAAAGCAGAGGCTTAGCTATTATAGTAGATCCTAACCACCGGCGGTATTTTAGGATAAATTATTAAAGATCTGGATAATAAAACAAGTATTAAGAGAGCTAGACTAAAGAAATACTTAAGCTACTCTAAACCTACCCTGTTTACTATATTAATAAATCCGCCGGCCGGCTACTTAAAACTTCCTTACTTAGTTAAAGAAAAATTGCTAAACTGCCTAAAATACCGCTAACTACCTTTACTATTGCGATTTAAGAACCCTTAAAAATATAAAGCTATTTACTAAATATAGTAGTCTAGACCTGTTGGACCTAAGGAATATATATACTATAAAATACTTATTAACTAGCGCTAAAGCTAATAACGCTTTCTAGTACCCTAAACCTATCCCTTTTTCTAATTATATAATAAGCTTAAGCTAGTCTAGTTTTTAAAACTAATAATAGGGTTTAGTAAATCCCTTAAGCACTAAACCTACTATAAATATAATAAAGATAAAAAGTACTAGGGTTTATAACCGTGATTTTCAACAACACCTTATTAATAACGCTGTTTATCCTTATAGTTATAGATATCTAGATAGCAGTATGCCTGCAAAGCTAAATAATTGGGGGGGGATTAACCAAAGATTAGCGTAACCTTGGCCTTCTCTCTCGCCATCTAAATTTACTGATAAAGAGTTTGAAAACTTTGTGCAGGCTGATGCGGATGCCGCCAAAGAAAAGCAGGTTTCAGAATCCGTGATTCCTATCATCGAGGGCAAGATCGCGGACGCGAGATGCCGCTCAGGAGGAATCCCGTTCACCAATCTCGATCCTCTTACGGACGGCACGCTTAAACCCGGGAACCCAGACGTCTACTACGGCGCGCGCCCGGAACAGCTCGCTCGAAAAGTCCGCGACAAGCTTGGCGGCAGAATTATTCCTTCAACGCAGCACGACCTTCCCCTCGCGCCAAACTTTTTCCTGGCGGCCAAGGGGCCAGATGGATCTGCTGCTGTGGCCAAACGACAGGCTTGTTACGACGGCGTATTGGGAGCGAGAGGCATGAACAGTCTTCAGTCATACGGGAAAGGCGAGCCTGTTTCTGACAACAACGCTTATACTATTACGTCGATTTACCACAATGGCCAGCTCCAGATGTACACCAGCCACCCCACTCAGCCATCTACTCCTGGGGGCCGTCCAGAGTACCACATGACTCAGCTAAATACTTGGGGAATGACCGGCAATCCCGAAACTTTTCGGCAGGGAGCTGGCGCGTTCAGGAACGCGCGAGATTGGGCAAAAGAGCAGAGGGACAAGGCGATTGAGCAGGCGAACGAGAGAGCAATGGATCAGACTCAGCCAGAACAGCCAGAGGGTCGCTCTGAATACCACATGACCCAGCTGAGATCCTTTGCTATGACCGATACTGCTGAGACTTTCCGACAGGGTGCTGGGGCGTATAGGAATTTAAGAGACTGGGCAAAAGAGCAGAGGGACGAAGCCATTCGACAAGCGAACGAGAGAGCTGACCCCGTTGAAGCTGAAGCACCAGCACCGACAGGTGATCTAGCGGGTGATGCATCAGGCGCTAGCCCTGCTTCAAGTTTCGTGACAGCAGTGTCGGATACAGAAGCCTACACCACAAGTGGAGTGTTTCAGACGTCGCCGAATGGAGATTCTAATACATGGGGGGACTTCGAGGAATCCGATAGTTCAACAGAGGAGCTGGATTACAGACCACCGGCTAAACGTTCCAGCAGGCGTTCTAAGCCCCCACAGACCGAGCCAAAGCGACGCAACGCCGGTGAATCTACCGACGGCTCACACAGCCATGGACCCGTTTCGCAAAGCTCCCCGGCAAACGTTGCAACAACTCAGCAGCGCGAAGAGTGGTCATGGACAGATGGCAAATTTCAATGTCGCAAAGGGCAGACACTTGTAAAGGAGCAGAGCGATGCTCCGGCTGATGTGTGGGTTTACTATGATCAAGGCTGGCCTGGTCAAGGAGAGAAGAAATGGAGGCATTGGATGTCGGCCACGCGTGAAATCCTATATTCATGACGGCAGAGGTTTTCGTTGAATACTTGTTCATTCTGTTGAACTGTTAAATTCCGAGGGTAGTAATTCACTCGATTATCACAGCGCTATTTGCTTTGGGCGGGCATCGCCATTACGGTGAGGACTAGGATTAACGCAGGTCGAGTCACACGTGATGTCGCATCTGGATCAGCGCCATCTACAGCTTCCAAACGCCGCGAGGCAACAAGCCCGTCGGCCGGTTGCGCTGCTGGAGTCTTGTTCAGCGCCCCGCCATTTTCGGTCTCCATGATTGTATTCATTTGTGCAGCTCAGTAGAGATCAGTTCGAATCTGAAACTGCGAGCCAGAAGCATTTTTACGCGCGATCGTCCGTAGTCGCTTCAAGGCAGAGCAGGTAGACGAGGGTGGGGTTCTGAGAGGGTCTGTTGACTGCCGGTGGAGGAGATGGGCAGCTAAAAATAGAGGAACGAGTTCAAGACTGGTGCCGGAAACGGGATCCACAGCGGGAACCAGAACGGGACCCTTTGAAACCTGGGCACATCCGAAACCCTGCAAAATCCCGGCTTGGACCGGAGCCGACAGTTCCGGACGAATATCGAACTCGGTTTTGAACCCGAGGATCAGCCGGTTCACCACTACGAGATTGCATCACGATCGTGATTTCGTCGAGCCCTCTTGATAGCAAATCTTATCGTTCTCGCCGCCCACTTATCCATTACATCTCTTATTCCATAGCACAAAGTCGCGGGCACCTTTTTTGTGAGGCTCGATTCCTCCGCTAGAATATGTATAGGACCATCTGAGCCAGGGCGTGGGCAGAAAGCCGTGTCTTGCTTACGCTAGCCAAATATCTGCTTGTTATTCTCTGATTAGGCCTGCGTCCCTCAGGTCTCAGGTTCACGAATCATTATCTACAGGCAACGCTCAAGCTGCTTGGAACTGGCCCATCTCCCTATCACGGCAAGAATCGATTCGTTCCCAGAAAGGAGAGCTTAAGTATTTGGGAGCTTGTCGTCCAGGTGTCAAAAAGGAAGGACACGAAACGTTCAATATCTACCGATTCCCGGGACTATAACAGTCCGCAGACAAAGGAGCCCCAGGGTTCCATCACCAAGACGCTCCGCTAGAGCCCCGTTAAAATCTCTTTTCGCCCTAATGTCCAAATTGAACCTCATAGACAAGAGAAAGAGTAGAGAGTATGTCAAAGACAGTGCACCGAGGCGTTCTTCGAAGCTAATATCATTTATCGTCAGCTCAGGGCACTGAGCTGGCGGCTCCGCTGGCTGCTCGACTGGCTGGGCCGGCTCCTCCGCCGGCTAGCTCCTCTGGCTCCTTGATATGGGCGTCTTTAATTGCGACATCACAACATCGGTATTCCTGATAATCACACTGTTGATCGACCCAAATAACATAAGGGTTGAATTCCTCGATAGCTGAATGGCGAAGGAGGACCCGGACCATTGATTCGTCGTCTTTGAGCCCAAGACCCGAAGCCTTCTGTGGCCAATAGGTAACGATATGGCGGTTTTGGTTAAGGTCGCATTTGCGTCTCTCGATAAAACGTTTAAGATCATTCGTATCCCGCGGGAACCAAGAGCGCCGGGTAGGATTTTCATTTCGGAAACCCATTTCAGGACCTCTGGATGGATTGTATCGCGAGACGATTTTGCTATCAAAGTTAGCTCTTATATTTGATCGTGTGAATGTACCAGGCTGACCGTAGTGTTCAAGTCTAGAGATAGAGGCTCGCAATGTCTGGCCTTTGCCGTTATATTGTGTGGGAGATCTGCCAGCATGTCGCTCTCATTCGGGGTAGTATTACTAGATGCTGGCAATTAGGTTTTTAATTTAGATTCCAGAAACTGACATTATTGTTTCGCCTCTGATATTAATGGGGCGCTTTCTTGTTGGTGGCGTATGGAGACGGGCAGGCGAAGGCGGGGTTGTTCAAACTGCTGCACTTGTTATGCAAGTTGCACGTCGTCTTATTCGGCGTCCTTGGTTCGAAATTTGTTCCAGCTGCTGCTAGTGGCGCCGAGAGACAGCCAAGTGAAGGCGGGTTGTTCCAGCCTGCGGCAACCCCAGGTCTTGAGCAAGTTTCTGGAATCTAAATTGCCGGCCAATCGCCAGCTTTTAGAAACCTTGTTAGAATTCGTTGGCACATTCACAGCAGATCATGGGTTTCATTCAGTCCGCCCTGGGAATGTATGGTCAGGATGAAGATGGCGGTCATGGGCGAGGGATGCACCATCGGAGGCGGGGTCGAGTCGCACCCCAACAGCCAGGCGGCGATGTCGGACCGTGACTGCTGGGGAGCATGCTGCAGGCGGTCAAGCGGGATGGGGACGGGACTACAGGTTGCGCGGATGTACAAGGATTTTTGTTTATATAGGGGGTTTACAATCAAGGAACGGAAGGCAGTAACTTGCGAGAGCTCAGCTCCTGCAAATGTGCTTGGCTAGGCAAAGGTAACCGTACGCTCTCTTCCCCCCTAAACGCAGCTTAGCGTATCCGGGCCGACTCCTCCGGCCAAGTCCTGCCGGAACATCAAAACTCAACCACGGACTTGCGCGCTTCTCTACACCAACATTCGTCCTCGAGCAGCCTTACGATCACGTTTAGTCAGCACCTAAGAGGCGTGGTCGGCCGACAGGCTTGAATCTCAGGTGCTTGTTGCTTTCATGAGCTATTTTCTCACTTTGGTCATGAGACGCGGTGAAGAATATCACACATAGAAACTGGCATCCCATTGCTTGCTTTGGGCAAAGTAGCCAAATAACTGTAATTGCGTAGCTGATATTCATTCCAGAATAGCCAACCCAGACCGGCAGCTAGCTCTCAGAAGATATCCCCTTGCTGCATACCCTTGCCACGATAGCTTCTCACTCAAGATTCGAATAGATGAAGTCCCATAGCTCTAGCTTCAGACTCTGTCATTGTTCGCATGTACTCGTTCAAATAGGTTACTCCATCTTGGCGGCCTTCTGAGGTAGCATTGCCATCGGTTCGGTCATGGGTTCTGTCTACCTCTACATTGGTGCCGTTCGTATTTTGACCTCCGGCTTGGTCATTGCTCGCGTGGGCAGTGATCTGCTGGCCCCTTTGAGCAGGAGTGCTTGGAGCAGGAGGGTTCGACTGGTCGCCCGACATGGTATCAATCGATTTGCGGGAGATGGAGAAGGAGAGAGCACCGTCGATATCCTTCCTGCAGTTGGTGTAATAATCCAGGAAAGATGATGACCTGGCGGCGTGAGCTGCTATCTGCAAGTGGTAGGCATCAGTTTGCTGTCGAAGAATAGCCGTGATGGTTTCTTACCTATGCAGAAAGGAGCACTTGAAAGCTTGCGCCTGCTAGTTACAGCACAATGTGCTAGCTGGGCGATACTAGTGGATGGTTGAATGGAGGGCAGCAACCTGTAAACGTGAGCACATCCCTTAGAAAAGGTAGATAGTTAATGTTTTCACGAACAGTAAGTGATTGGATAGGTTGGGGATGCTCTGGATGATTGCTTGGATGGAAGGGTGCTTCAAATATAGGAGGAAGCACTAGCCGTTAATCGTTGACAGGAACTACAGTTTTTTATACCTATCAACCCTTTGGCGTCCCCCACACCTTTCGCCCGCTCCTCTAGAATATCTTAGGCTCGGCTGCGGAAGCAACATGAAAGTCCTCTTAGAGCTGTAGGTAGAAAAAGGCTTGCAGATGGATACGCTCTCGGCAGACGCGATAGATCCGCATTTATGAACGGGAAAACTCAGCATGACGGTGATGATCGACAGACCGCGCCTTATATTGTCTCGATTTTGCTTAGGTGTATAAATTAAAGGCTTAATAAAGAAAAAGGCGTTTTGTATTAGCATCCTTTATAATAGAAGAGAAAGGTGGTTGGTTAATAAGTTGTTTAAAGTTAATATACCCCTTATATTGTGCGGCACGGTGGGTCGTGCGCGACCTAAGGACGGACGTTAGCTGCAAAAATACAACCTATAGGTAACTATAAATAGAGCAGGTAAAAAGTATAAGAGGTAGATTATAGGCTTAAATATAGAGCAACTTTACTAAACTGCGCTATAAGTAATTAGTAAAGTAGAGTTAAAAAAAGGGCGCTAAGTTAATAAAGTAGCTATTCTCAGGCGTTGGTAACAGGAAGTTCCCTGCTGCGGCGAGGGAGTGTTATATTATTGCGCGTAAGGACTTGCTTCTTAGCGCGCTAAATCTGCTGCTTTAATCCCCTGCTATTAAGTTTCTTTAATTTATAGCAATATACTTCTTTATTACGCCTTAGTATTCTAGAAGCTAATAGGGATATAGGATCTTTTTAGGGCATGCTTAAAACAGCGATCTAAAGGATAAAGGCGAATTAAAGGGTCTACTCGAAACGCTTTAAGTAAGGCATAAATTGTTGCAATATATAGACAAAATTATTAAAAACAACCTGCTAGGCTGTATCGCGCTTAATAGAACGCATATTATATAACGTATTCCACTACTAAGCCGGCTAAACCACCGAGCCGGCTACTTTTCCTTAGCATAACCAACACCATATACGCGCAGTTAATTTATTCGCAACTAGCTATAGAACTTGTATACGATACACTTAGATTAGATTTAGAAGAAGCTTTTTAATCCTTTTTACACGTACGCGCATTATGCCCAGCCTTTCCATAGTTTTTATAGCGCTGTTAAGCTAGTAGAGCCCTATTTACACTATCTCTACTACCTACCTTTTTCCGTGGATTAGATGCTCTAGACACTTTAGCAGCTATATACAACGCTGCTATACTATACTCTATTATACCGCTAGTCTGGATTCGCTTTCTTTTACAACCTTTACGCTTAGTTATCTCTGCTAGTTGCTTTTTAAGCTTTTTAACCCGGGCTTTAATAAGTATATTTTTATATAGCATTTCTTTAGCTCCTTTAATAAGCTTTAAGAAGCCTTTTTAGGCGGTTATTAGTAACTATATAAAGGAATTACTTACTAGCCTTAACTATAATCTAAATTTATATATATTACTTAGGGTTTTTAATTACTATAGTATTTCTAGTAGAGGTGCTAGTAGTAGGGTCCGTAACTATATATTAAGGTAATTAAGAACTACCTGCGCATTAATAGGAACTAATCTAAAGGCCTTAAAGGCCTTTTTATAGTTCTTATATATAAATATATTAAAAAACGCGTTTTTAAAGGCTAGTAGGAAGCCTTCTTTATTAATATAGTAAACGCATCGGCGTGCTAAGTTTTATATACGTTAAAAGTACTTTAGCTTTAATAGCGAGAAGTATACTATATTAAGTAGCTAAAGTATATATAATAAATGCGCAGGTATATAAAGGGTAAGAATTTATTATTTAATATAATAATCCTTAAAATCTTAGTTAAGGTGGCTCTTATAGCTATCTAAAATTAGTAACCTATATAACCCTACCTAACGCGCCTTTATATATATATTAAAGTACTTTAACTACTTAAAACTAAGCTTATTATTAGTCCAGCCGTTTTTAGAGACAGAAAGCTTCTAATTATATAGTATCTCTACTTCCTTATACTATATAGAGATATATATACATCCTTTATAGATAATAAATAGTAGGGTTATATATCCGGCAGCGCAGATACTCTAGATAACTATAACCTACTCTTAGTTACCTAGTTAAATAAGATTAGGCCTTATATATCTCTCTAAACCTGTAACAACCTTTATTATACTAATTATACCTATTTAAAAGCTAGTTTTATTAAAGTTATAGATATTATCTAGGTAGACGCTATACTTAGCTATAGTCTCTTATATAAAAGTAAACTATATATTAATAACCTCTAGGTCTTTCTAAAGTATTTTCTAGCAGTTCTTTACCTAATTAAAAGCTATTTTAAGCTCCTTTATATAAGATATAAACTGTTAAGTCCAGTTCTTACTTACTAGTATTCCACCACGCGCAGCTAGTACTTTATCTGCTATATCTACCACCTTATACAACTAGAGCGCAAATTCTTATAAGTTTAGGTTAAGGATATATTATATAATTGTGTGCTCTTCGGTCGCAGTAAGCTTTAGGTAGTTTAGTCGTAATTAAGGTCGAAACGTAATTCCGTGGAGCCGATTAGAGAGCCGCTAATATCGTACGTTAAAGGCTACTGCAGCGCGTTGTATAGTCCTAAATTAACTAGAGGTAAAGGCTTAAAGCGCGAGATTAATACTGCCTTCTTACTAAAATAGATAATCGCTGCGTTGTTAATGCATTGCTGTGTAAATATAGTGTTAGTTATGCTAAGGAAAAGTAGCCGGCTTAGTGGTTTAGCCGGCTTAGTAGTAGAATACGTTACTATTTTTATTATAAGTACTTTAGATAGTTAACACCTTTTAGGCCTTAGGATTACTACTTAATTTATCCTATATTTAATAGTTTAAAAGAAAGGCCCCTATATAGTAGTAGTTATTAGGAATAACCCTAAAGTTAAAAATTTTTGTATTTAGTAATATATATTATTATTTATCGCGCATTTTTAATCTATCCTAAATAAACTAACTTATATATCCTAGTATAGCCTGTTTTTAGACCGTAATAGGGAACTAAAAATAGGACGTTTTAGGCCTGTTAAGATTTTTAGGTCTTAGTTTCCTATAGAGAAATATCTAAAAAACCTTAAAATATTTACTAACTATATCTTTATACGCTTATAAAAAGAGACTTAAAATACCTAAACAAAATATTTTTCTTAGTATAGAGGGTTTCTTACTACCTAGGAATAGATATAAGGTTATAGTATTTATATATAACCTATAAAGCATAACTAAAACCCGGTCCCGAATTTAGTTTATTTGCCTAAAGTACCTAGAAAAGGCCTGTAAAGGGGACTACTTTTTAACCTAGACTATAAGGTCTAAAAATAAGTCCCTATAATAAAAGGTAACACCGGAGCTAGTTTAACTAAAGGCTTTCTAAAAAAAGCTTAAATTAAAAATAGCTTTTATCTTAAACTGTTTTTAACTCCGGAGTTAACTAAGCTATTATTACTTTGCTATTTTCTAATATATATATTCTTACGGCTATTTCCCTCTATATTTTTATAGCAGCCAGAACCGCCGCGGCAGATTTAAAGCCTAATAAGAAACCTTTAGGCTTTACCGCTTCCAGCGTGTATTCTTTTAGTTAGCTATAAGCAATAATCTAACTTAAATTTAGTGGCTTAATAGGAATAGAAGTAATTAGTTTTATAGCTATAGCGAAACCTAGGATAATTACAGGATCTCCTGTTAAAACCTTAGCTATAGTATAGAATACCTCTTAGCTATTAATTGCAGATATTACGAGTATAAAATATCGCCTATTTTTATATTTAACCGCGTTGTCTTCTTTAGGAAAAAATTCCAGTTAGGCTTATTTTTTAACTACTACCGGTTCTTTTTTATCTATAACAGCAACTATACTAGTATTTTAGGGAAATAGTTAAAAACTAGTACCTCCTAACTTACTAGGTTTAATAGTAACAATTATAATATAACTAGTATTTTTTATTTAGTAGGGGAAAGTCTAAAGTATATAGTTAGATAGCTTAAAAAGCGCCTTAAATTTCGGATAGCATAGTAAGGTAGACCGGCCCCTTATAGCGGTACGTAACGGACAGCAAGCCCCTTCTTAATAGCTGCGGCTCTCTCTCCGCGCATTATTATATCTTCTTTTTTCTGCTTAGCTGCCTTAGGCAGTATATTAGGCTACAGCCTCTACTTAGATAATATAATTAAGATTATCTCTCTCCTACTTCTTCTCCCTCCGGTAACGCGTAATACTTAACCCTGTAACTATCCTGCTCCCTACTACTATAATAGGGCTATAATTTTATAGAAAAAGTTTAATATTAATTAGTACCCGTATTCTATAAACTAAAACCTGTATATATAACTAAGATAGTAAATCCTATACTTTTTAACTATAGTATCTTTAACTAGTATTAGTAATTAATTAGTTAAATTAACCTTATTAATTTAATTAAGTTAAGTTACTTAACTTAACTTAGAAGATATAACTGCGTCCGACTTCCTAAAGTATACCCTTCGAAAAGTTCTAGTAATTAATTAATTAGGGTCCTAATTTAGTGCCCCTGTGTTTTTACTACCTCTGCAGCTTATTTTAGATACCTAACTACCCCTCTACGCGATTAAGAAAGTGCTCCCCTTTAAATATAGTTAAATAATTTAGTATAATTATACTAAAGCTCTTTATCGCCGTGGTTAGCTTTATTAGCATACCTGTAACTAAGGGTATCGGAACTACTATTATCTAAAACTTATATTACTTCGAAGTTTATATCTAGAGCGTTGCTAACCTACTAAATAAAAGTATTACTCTTGCGCCTTATACAGGTAAATTAAAGGAAACCTATTATTTAAACCCTAATAGCAGGGGCATTTTGCTAAAATTATCTAAAACTCTAGTTCCCTTTAATATTACGCAGTTTAAGTATACTTATAACAGAACTAACCCTAATATTTATTATAATATTTTAAATATAGATAGTTATCCTTTTAAAGAATAGGGCCTTAAGCTTTCTCTATTCTCTCCTAAGTATTCTTTTATCTCTTATAGTCCTGGCGTAGTAAACTACTTATAAGTTTATAATAAACTAAATAACAACCTTACTACTAAGAGTTATAAAGTTTTAGCGGTTTTAATATTAATATTATGCCCGTTTCCTAAAAATCCGGCAGTATTAACCTAAATAACTAAAGTTACTAGTATAAAAAGGTTTATATACCTAATAAAGATATAATTTAAGGAATATACTTCTTTAGTACTAAGTCCTTTTTATACCGTGCTAAGTTTAGCCTATATACTAATATCCGCAATATATAGTAAGGCTTCCCTATTTTATAGTAGTAGTAAAAAAAAGTATACTAGTAATATTATATACTATAACCTAGCTAGTAGCTATAGAGCTTACGGCTTTACTATTACTAATAGCGACTATATTATTATAATTATGCATAATACTTAGGATACTAAGAGTATAATATCTAACGGCAACCTATAGTACAGCCAGAAGATTACGATTTTTAATAAGAAAACTAGCAAGATATAGCCTGCAACTATTAGAAATAACGTAATCTATAAGTTAGTGGCCCGCACAAGCTAGTAGCCCACCTAACTACGCTACCGAGGCCAAATATTCCGAATTACTCCACCACGAACAAATATATTTGATGCAGCTACATACTAGCTAGCTGCCTACCGCCTAGGGCACGTACGTGCATTGTGTTCTGTTGATTCGCACATGCTGCACCTAGGTTTTGCTCGCTGTGGCCGCTCGGCCGGTGGCTCTGCTGCCTCCTCTGCTGCCCCTTCCTATACAGGTTGTGCACGATCGGCTGCTTTTTCACCTGATAGAATACCCTTTCTAGCTATATACGTGCGCTTCCTTGCCTTTTTTTATTTCTGGCGCTAATTCTCTATGCGCAGCTTCTCATTTTCGCTTGCAAGCAGCACGGCGTTTGATATTGCTGTTTCGCACGCCTTGATAATTTGGCCAAGGGCCTGTTCTGCTGGACTTTGTGGGCTATGCATACGCCGCTGGCGATAGCGCTTTAGCAGGGCTGTCTGCTTTTGTAGCTCGGCGATATTATAGGGTGTTTCGGCTGTCCAGGATCCATTTAATTGTGGCCGTAGAGAGGGGGGTGGCGGTGTGTGATATCCGGCATGCAGCAATAATAGCACACGATCGGGGTTGTATAGAACTAGGCCAGTAGCTGCAAATCCCGCCCGTATATTGCCTGCATATAGTGCCTCCTGCCTGGCCTGCCTATATATAGGTAGGAATTCGTGTTTATTAATATAGTTAACACTGTAGCCTATAATCTATTCAACCAGGCGTCTATAGGACCGCTTTAGCACGGAGAAACAGCCAATATCTAGGGGCTGCAGCAGATACGATAAATGTGCAGGCATGCAGACAATAATAATATTATAATCCAGGCAGAATTAGTCGAATTCGGGGTTTATATAGCTATCGTGGCCGTCCAATACAAGCATCCGATGCGTGCTAACTGTGCGATCTTTTGTATACTTATGGAATAGTTTTAGCCAGGCAAGGCCAATTTCATTTATTGTCCAGCTATTCTTACTAACACCGATTAACTATTCCTTTAGAATAACCTTGTACTAAGCGGCTTAGTGTATTATTGCTTTAAAGATAACTAGGGGTGGAATTTCAACCCCTATTGCATTAATACATTTAATAATTATAACCTATTCTTAATTGCCCGGCTGTACAGTCCTAGGCCGGCCGGCACAGTCTGTTCCAGTAACAACCCGGGCAGTTGCAATAACACCTATTTAGCAGCCGGTCTTATTAAAATTCCAGGTGTCTTTATTAAGAATTCTATATTATATCTTAATATCTTGCACGCGTTTAAACCAGGCCCGGATAAGCACAGGATCTTCGCATTTAGCACGCTGATAGTCGTATTTGCGATTGAATTTGGATTTTAGGTTGTCATAGCGGCTGATGAAATTTCGCACCCAGTTCTGGCCGACAGTAAGGGGGGTATTCTATACAACGCGTTGGCTAGCTAGAATGCTAGCTATCTGCCGTACAGTAGCAATACGGGGCGGCATGCCACGCTGGTCCATCGACAGAATCCTCTGTACAAGAACCTCTTCTTGTACAGGTGTAAGACGGCGATTTTTGGAGATAGCACCGCGTTGTGGAGGAATACCACGGGCGCGACGCGTAACCGTCTTTCTGGGCACATCGTATAGTTTCTCAACACCTCGGAAGGATGTAATTTGGCCGGTCTTATAGGCTTAAACGCCTAGAATAACTCTGCCTTCTTAAAAGATAGCTTCTTGTTGTTGTGGTGCTGCTATTAGGGTGGTTATTAGACGACGCGTCGCGTGTTAAGTTAGGTGGGCCACTAGCTTATGCGGGCCACTAACTTATAGATTACGTTAAGTATATAGGTACTAACGCTACTTTATATATAAGTGGGAATATTAACCTTTTATAAGGCTTTTTTAATAAAGCCTTCTTTAGCGTTAATAGCCGCGGCTACTCTAATATTTTTAAGTAGTAGATTAAGTAGAGCTCCGGCTTTTACGCAGGTATTTAGTAATACTATACTAGAATACAGGGATTCTATTATAACTGCTAAGTGTTCTGCTATACTAAATAAGGATGCTTAAGCACCGGCATATCCTAAAATAAACTCTAGAGAATACTTAGTTAGATAGCCTTAATAAAAACTATTTTTACTTACTACTATTAGCCTTATATATAAAGTTAGGATAAAGTAAACTTAGTAGCAGTATTATAGGAAAAATATATTATCGGGATGCCCCTACTAATACTAAATTAAACTAGCTAGGTTTTTAAATAAACGTTTATAAAATCTAACTATATAGAGGTACTAGAATAGTATTGTAATTTAGATTAATATAGAACCT
This sequence comes from Mytilinidion resinicola, assembly GCF_010093595.1. Lineage (NCBI taxonomy): Eukaryota > Fungi > Ascomycota > Dothideomycetes > Mytilinidiales > Mytilinidiaceae > Mytilinidion > Mytilinidion resinicola. The sequence goes on from NW_022985438.1 coordinate 40,506, forward strand.
AAGCCCGTATCTAGCAAACTAAAAAGCTATTAGGATTTAGTAGTATAAGGCCTATATAATAGAGTTGCACGCCTATATAAAGCCGCTATAAAGAGCAAACCTATATTACTAAAGCTAAATAATAGAGATATACAGAGGTAGAAGAATAATCTTCTATTAGAAAAAATAGCTTAGTCTTCTCTTACTATTAATTAGCTTTTAGTGGATTTAGTGCGTATATAAAATAATTATTTATAATTAAGCTCGCAACTAATATAGCTAGTTTTTGCGCCTATTTCTAATAGAAAACCCTTAACTATATAAGTTTTTATAATAGCTAGGCTCTAAGGAACTAAGCAGTAGCCTTCTAGACCTATTTTATAAGTATTAGCCGAAAACTACTTTTAGCTATTATAAGAAAACTATAAAGTTATTTTTAGAGATATATTAACCGCTATTCCAACTAAAAATATACCTATTAATTATGCTAATATGCCGCTATACTCTAGCCCTAAAGGCCTTACTTATTATACTAATATTTATAGCTAAAGGGAAACTATTAGAAATATAAGGTTTCTTGCTCTAGCTGGATACTACTAGTTTAATTAAGCTCGAACGAGCTAGCTAAGCAAATTCAATCCTATAATATAGCCTAGCAAAGAAATTAGCGCTTCTTATTAGGCCTGTCTCTAAGGTTAACTATAACTGTAACCCGAATATAGAATTTTATATTTAATTAAATAATAGCCTATCTAGCTTTACAACAATTATATTGCGCACCTTAAGAAATATTATATATAGAGAGGAAATTATAGTATTATATAGAACGGACTATTTTAATTCTAGGAACAGCAATTACTTCTGCGCGGTATATAAGGACTATAGAGTAAACAGTTAAATTTTAGCTAGACCCCTGTCTTTAGCTGGTAATAAAGGCCGTATTACTCGACAATCTGCTATAGCCCTTAAGCAGCGGAAGTTTAAGATAAATATCTTCTTATACGCCCCGCTATTAACCTTTTAAGCTAAGCGGGCTCGATTAGACTATTATAATCTAATACCGGCTACTGCTATATTTCGCTATCTAATATATAGGCTTTAAGTAGTATATATATTCTAAGGTCGACTATACCTTCCATACTATATTAGGAACTTATAACTCTAATACTGCTAATAAAGTTTACTTCTCCTTTAAGTACCCCTTCTTAAAATTCTTAAATAGACACTATTTTTTATAGATACTATTATATATAATTTAGTATCCCCTTATACTATCTATATTCTATTAGAAACCTATTATAAATTTACTAAAAAGGTTTTATAGACTTTTTATAAGGAGTATATAAAAAAGAAGTTTAATAGGAAAGTATTCCGTTTTATAACTATAATTAACTCGTGCCTAAGGTAATTATATATAGGACTTTAACGTGCAACAAAAGTAATTATTAAGGACCTAGAAAAATTAATATTCTAAGGGTCTACTGTAAATATACATGCATTTTACTAATATTTTAAGTACTTTAACGTAAAAAAGTAATTAATTATAGATATTTTGCTGCTAAATTACCCTATAAATGCGATAAATAGAGAAAAAAAGTTTTAATAAAAATATCTTAGCAGTAAAAACTAGTATTAATTACTCTTTTACACACTTCCTTTTCTTCTTCCTCCCTAATTGCGTTCTTAACTCCTCTAGCTTTACATCCCTTATAAGTACGCAATCCCTACTTTCCTAAAGCTGCTTTATTAAGCTAATATTCTCCGCTTTAACAACTTTAAGCTTAGCCTGGCTTTCCGTATTAACCGGTACTATACTCTAGTGTATATTCTTTAAAAAATCTTCTTTTTTTTCTATCTCTTTTCTAAGCTTAGTAATTATCTTCTTTAATTCTTTAGTTTTTTATTCTAAGTAGATATTTAGTTTATAGACCTTATTTACCGCTAATTAAAGTAAATTAAGCTGCTATATCTAGCTATCTAGCTGTTCTTTTAGTATTATATTCGCCTCTTATTCTTCTATAAGGTCCTATAGTATATACTAGTTTTTTTAAGCTAAGGTATTTTAAGCTTTTTAGTAGTTCCTAAGTTCCTTAATACGCAGTATATCTAAATACTTAAAATATTTACCCTAGTAGTCTATATATAAAGGAATTAGTTTAGTAGCTCTTTTAATAATTCTATAGAAAATATTAAAGTTCTAACTAGTATAATATATTTAGCCTTAGATTGTTTTAGCAAAGTTGTCCACGCTTAAAAGTTCTTGCTTTAGATTATTTAGATTCCACTAATACTCTAATTTCTCTCCGGGGACTAGCTTATATTAACTTATTCTAATTATATAATTTTAGACTTTTATAGTAGGCGTTTCCCGTTTATATAATATAATATAGCGTACACCTATTAATTGCCTCTATAAGCAGTTAAAAATTTAGTAACTATAAATAGCCTATACTATTTTCCGGGCTCTATACCGACTTAAAGTTGCCTTAATATAAACCTAGAGACTGCTATTATCTGCAACCCGTAAATCTAAAAATACGGTAAATCTAATTACTAACTTAAAACATTTGCAATCTATAATATCTAGCAGCCGACACATCTAATTTAAGCAGAAGCAAAGTTAACGGATATATTTAATATTATATTTAGTATACATGCCGGTTCTAGGTTTATTATTATAAATAAAGCAAACTTTAGAAGCTAACCAGGGTTTATAGTAAGCTTAAATCGATATTTATATTTAGTATTGCACCTAAAATTAAGAGAAATCTAGAAAATCCTAAGGAAGTAGTATAGTTAAGCTTGTAAGCGCTAATATATAATATAGTACACTTTATTCCCACTTTTTAACCGGTACTAGAGGTAGCACTACTTTAAGTATACTACGCTGGTCTAATATTTAGTCTAAATACAAGTATTATTAAAAAGACTTTTTTAAAGAAGTTCCTGCCTAGTTTATATATATGCCTAATATATTAGAAAACTGGAATTCCTGTTTATAGACGCTTAATAGCTATTTACGTAAGGTTATATCTATAGTTTTCTCGCCGGACGGTAAAACACTGGCGTTGGCATTATCGGACTAAATAGTTAAGCTATAGAACGCCGGCTTAGGAAAAGTGCTGCAGACGCTTAAGGGCTATTTAGATTTATATAGTCTTTTATTCTCTAATATAGAGTTCTATCTCTTAACTAATAGAGGAGTGCTATTTCTTTCCAACTTTTCTAATAATATAGTAGCCTTTTATTATTAACTAGCTTCTCTGCTATTAATATCTGTAGAGCAAGATTAGATATATTATAATAGCGAAAGAATTCTTTAGCTTCCTTCCGAATTTCGCCTTTATAGCCCTTAATCGGTCGCTGTTTATAGGGTGCTTTTTTGGTCGAGTATTAGTTGCAAACTTTATATTCTAATATTTCTTAACCTCTACTACTACTACAAATAATATCTTTTTATACTATTAGCGCAAGTGGTATTAATATATATATAGAGTTTAAGTTGCTTAAAGCTAATATACCTATTAATTTTCTTGCTATAGGGGGTCTCTTACTACCTAGGGATATATATTACCTATAATTATATATAGGGATTATAGTAATATTAAATCTATTTAATAGATATACTAATAAAATATTCGAAATTACTAAGTTTTTCTCTATATTTTTAATCCTGCCAGCAGATCCTGTAAAGCTTTCTTTTAACACGCCTTCTTTCTATAATACCGTGTGCTTATAGTTTAAAATAGTAAAGTTTACTCTTACTTATATCTACTAGAAGAGCTGGCGCTAGTGCTAGCGGAATTAATAATAATAATAGTGTATATATATAACACTAAGGGCTGTCTTTTCTAATAAGCTTCTAGCTAGCATATTTAATTTCTTAACAGAGCTTTTTTATAGCCCTAATATCTCTATAAAAGGCGCGTTAGCAGGATTAACTATATTATATACTGTTTAATCGACGTCTATACTACTGTTTAATTAAATTAGAATAAACTAAAGTTCTAAAAATAGCTTATTACTCTAGTTAAACCTTACAGGATTTAAATAGCGGGTGTATAGTATAGTAGAGAAGTTACTCTTATAAAGGGAGATAGTAATATATTACCTATATATTGGCCTAAAAAGTTAATTAAACTATTAGAGAGTTAGAGTTAATAATAGAAACTAACTAGATATTTCGGTTCTATAGCCGGCTAGCACGGGTTTTAAATATAGCAGTATTATAGTAAGATTATAAATATAGATAAGTATATTAATATAAGCGAAAAGGAACCCGAGTAAGCTAGAATATTATGCGAAATTGTATTTCTATATATAGAGGAAGACCTGCAACCTTAAGTACTTCTATATTAGAGTTAGTATAAATATAAATCCCTATAGCGCTCTAAAAGTTCCCTCTAAGAGCTTAAATCTTTATATATCTATATTTATAATATCCTTGCCCTAGTGCTATTAGCTAGATTAATAATTCTGCCAGTTACCAGGAATATTAAAATTTAGCGCCTAAGCGTGCTCGGAATCCCGAGACTATATTTATTATATAGATCCGAATAAAAATGCCTTTTAATATCCTTTTAAGGCTTATATACTATAAAATATTTCCGTAATATTCCGTTATTAAACCCGCGGCTTTAGGCTTTACTAGTTTTAGGGCTCGATTAATATATTATAGATTTACCGCTTTTATTTATATTCCTTTATCTATATATAGAGATTAAATATATATAGTTAATAGCTTATAGGTTTCCTAGGGTATAGTATAGAACTTCTTAAGAACTATTTATAAATCCGCTAAATAATAGTCCTAGTTAAAGGCATGTTATATAAATTAGATAAATATCTCCTTATTAAGGCCTTCTAATGCGCAGCTTACTTTCGCTTTTAAAAGGTGTTTATTAACTAAAACTCTGCGTAATTGTAAATAATAGGCTATAAGTACGGCGTAAACGGTGAAATTTTCTTTTTTATCTTTAATCCCGAATAAAAACGGGTAGTTAAGTATGCTAAATTTTATGGTTAGCTAGTCCTAGAAATTTCGCTTACTACTTATAGTTACCTTTTATATAGAAACGCTATAATAATATAATTTAGATAGCTCTAACTTTTATATATAACTTAGGTAAATTTCTTTAGCTACTAAATAAAACCCTAGGCTAACTTTAGTATAGTATACTAAGGCTAGATAAGCAATATTAAATATAGCCTAAGTTTAGCTCTAAGTATTTTTAATAGGAAATAGGTGCCCCTATTAGTGTAAGATAGAGCTTTCTTTAATAAAAAGGTAGCGGAAAAGGGGCTATACGTTGAAAAATACTATATTTAAAAGATATATAATATTATTTTATAGTTCTATAAGTCTTCTATTAAGAGCTTTAATTCTAACTATTCTTTAGCTTCTTATTAGAACTATTATAATTAGCCTTCTTACTTATAACTTTAAGATCTAGTTATAAAAATAGTTACTATATATCTTATTATTCTTATTTTAAAATCCTCTAAATTATTAACAACGTAATATAAACAATAGAGATAGCGGGTATAAGCGGCTTATATAGGTAGACTAGTATTTAATTAGGGTAAAGAAACCCTAGAGCTCTATTTAGAAGCTTTACCGCCGCTATATCTAGTTTATAATAGCTATAAAAGTAGGTTAGATAATAGTAATAGTTCCTATGCGGCTATCCAGATCTATAATAGTAATAATAATTAAGGTAGCTTAGAACGCCGTAGGTATAAGGCTTAAAACTTTTTTATAATAGTAAGTACTAAAGGTAAAGTTAATTATAGAGCTAATAAGCGCCTAGCTAGCTTTTTAGACTTTACTAGTAAGTATAATAGGTAGAAAAGACTAAGCGCAAAGCGCATAAAGTGCTTTACTAGGCAAGGATTATAGTTAGAAAGGCGCGGGAGCATATAAAGAGGTTAGAAAATTTACTTAGCTAGGCAAAAATTACAGCTAGAGAGGCGCGGAAGTATAAAGAAATTAACAAGCGAACTATTTAGTGTAATTAGAGTTAAGTTATACTATCTATTAACTTTACGTATTATTTCTACTAGAGATTTAATAAAGAAAGCAAAAATTAAACTATTTTTCTTTTACCTTCTATCTATTTTTAAGCTAATTAAAGTCCGTTCCTAGGTAGCGTAATACCTACTATACCGTAAAATTTACGGGGTATATTAACTTTAGACACCTTAAACTCTATATATATATTAGTATATAACTATTATAACTTTATATAGGTTATATAAGTTACTATAGCTACTCTAAAGCTCTTATAACCCTTTCTACTAAAAAATTATATTTGCGCTATTGCCTTTACAACTAATTTACGGAGAGTTTTCTTTTATAGCGTAATAGAATTTCTTTATTACAACGCTATTATTACGCCCTTATTGCTTTTACTACTTATAAAATAGTTTTATTTAAGTATAAAAGTTTTACTACTATATTAGAAAGCAGTATTAGCCTTATAATTACTTTAGCACGCATATTTATATAAGGCCGCCACCCTAGTCGGTACGTCTAATCGGAAGGAAGAACTAATATAGCTTAGATAATATAACCCGTATATTTTATATAATCTATATAATAGGTATCTTTAAATTCACCTGTATAAAGCGCGAGGGTAATACTATTATTTAGGAGGTTGGCAACGCTTTAAATATAGACTTTAAAGTAGTATAAGTTTTTAATAAAGGCGGTTTTAATACACTTAGTTATAGGTATATTAATAAGTTTAAGCACGACTATAAAGAGCCTTAGAGTAAGTATACTAAATTATTTAACCGTATTTTAAAACTTAGAGCAGTCTCTATATCGCGTGTAGAGTAGTAGTTAGTTATCTAAGCTGCGGAGGTAGTAAAGTTGCTGTAGGCTAAATTAGGACCCTAGTAAAGCTTTCTAAAAAGCATATTTTAAGCTTTAGAACGCAGTTATATCTTCTAATTAAGTAATAATCTCCTTTTTTATATAGTAAAAACCCCTCTATACCGAAATAACTCCAACTAATTATTATTTTAAGTCTTCTCTCGGGAGTTTATATACTTATTATTAATATAGCATTGTCTTTATAGCTATTTATCTCCGGGTTTAAGGCCTATAAAATAATTATAATAGTTCTAGTAGTACTTTTAGTTAGTTTTCTTACGGTATAGAGAAGCGCTTTACTTGCTATATTATAAATATTAGAAGCTCTTTAAATTTCGGAGAAATAGTGTAAAAATTCTAAGTTATTAAGGAAAAATATCCCTTTAAGCGCTTTTTACTCTTAGCCTTTAGTAATAAGTATTCTATAGGAATTTACGCTAAGATATAATATTCGCTTACTAAACTCTATATTAAAACTTAAGCTATATTATTATTATTATTATTAAATTCTATTATACTGGTGTAGCTCCTATTAAGGTTTATACAGCTGTTCTATCTAGGCTAGTTTATAAGGAGAAACCGTTTGCTGCTATACAGCGTTCGGATAAAAACCCCGTCCTCTGTAGTATATAGCGCTGAGCGCTCTTTTTATTATTATATAGCTATTAGGGACACGTAGTAGATCTATTAAGTCTACTATAGAATAAGCTATTGTAATATATTTTCCTAAATCTGTCCGGGTTTTACAGTCTAGGTATATTATATCTAGCTAGCTAAATATATAGTAAGTTATAAATATAAAGCTACCTGCCTAGCTTTTTTACTATAGTTTTCTATATAGAATACTTCTATAGTATCCGGCCTAGATTAAACTATTTCCCGCCTATATATACCTAATTTGCTCCTTAAGCCTATTTTATAGCTTATATCTACCTTTTAATAAACTAATACGCGTATCCGTTTTTTTAGGCTATATAGATAGTATTACTAGCAAGGTATTAATCCTTTTTTCTATGCAATAGCCGCTAGTAAAACAGGAAGGCCGTAAAAAATATATATACTTCCTATTCTACAGAGGTGCTGTATAGGCCTAGCCTGCGCAGCTGTATAAAACGGGAAGTATATACGTATACTTCCTACTATATCCTTACTATATAAAGGCACTATATAAGCCGGAGCTTATATAGCCGTGTATAAGAGGACTAAAATAGGAAAAATGCATGTATACTCTATATACTTCCTATTCTACTAGCGCTTATTATAAGTCTACTAGGTATCTATAAAGGCTTAGAGCTAACTATTGCTACTATTATATACCACGCCCTACGGCCGCCAGCCCGGGCACTAGCAGCCCCTTCGCGTTACCTATAACGTTTTTACGATAATAGGCTAACCGTGTTTTATAGATAAAAGGTTACTATAATAACTCGACGCCGCGCAGCTATTACCTTTTATTATTTACTAACTAAACCGCCACTATTCTTACTTTTACTTTCCTAGTCCTTCTAGTTCCGGTATTATTAGGTTGCAGATATAAGGGCTTCTAATATAGCCGGTATAAAGGTGTTCTATTATCCTATTAAAATAAAAACCTATTACTTTGCTAGCAAATACAGGCACTAGGTGTAGCCCTAGGTTAGTATTCTAGGTAATAGGATATCGGATAGTTATAAACGATAACCCTCTATTTATCTTCCTATTATCTATAGGTATTAAGTTTAGTAGTAGTAAGCCGCTAAAACCCGTGAAAACTCTGCTATTCTGGCGGCGTTAAGGACGACGTTTCTAAAGACGACCTCTAGCTATAACGCAACGCCGCTGTACTAGTAATAAACGTAATTCTTACTTTTATACGGGCCTTGCGGTTTAAACGAGACGGAAAGGAACGCCCGTACGATAATACGGGTTAAATCACGATTTTAGTATTCCTTTAAACTTAAGCTATATTATATTTATATACTATACTAAAAATAATTATAGTATAGTTCTAGAAGTAACTATAGGCAGCTATAGAACCTCTTATTTTTCGAGATATAAAGCCTTTCGGCCGTTATAATAATAGATTCTAGGTTGTCTTAGAAATAGACTAAAACGGATTCCGCTTTAGATAATACTTTTATTTTATATTACTCTACTTTTTATATCTCCTTAGCTATAAGTCTACTAGCTTTTTTAAAGAGCACTACTGTTAAGGTAATAATTACCGCCGTACTAATAGTTAATCTTATATATTCTTTATATTTACTAACTATTTAAGTCTTCTTAATTTTTTTATCCCTTTATTATCTAATTCTAAATATTATTTACTACGTCTCCCTTAAGAGGAACCTTTATCCTTACTTTTTTTTATATTCTAAGACTTCTTCTCCTACTATGCGTTTTATATCTACTTTAACCCTATTACCGCCTATATTTACACTAACTATAATACCTTATATCTTGCGGAGATAGTAACTACAGGCAATAAATAGACTTATATAATCCTAACCGCCTTTCTAGAAACTGTTAGCACCTACTTTATTAAAGCGCCTACGCGCGCAGGACCTAAAAACTAAATTATCGAAAATATTAAGCACGTATCTAACTTTATACGCATTTAAGAATTGCGCTACACCGGCGGCATATACCTTAACTAGGACGTTTTACCCTTACGCGATATAAAACTACTGCGCGAAGCGGGCTTCTAATTTATACAGGGCGGCAGCTAGGCTAGGGTCTAAATAACAGTATTATACTCGCAATAAAGGCATCTAAACTCGTGTATCTAATAGCGCGCGATAGCGCAAGTTGCTTTAATAGCGATTAGTTTACTAATATTAGATTACTTATAGCGCTAGTAGAGCGTTTTATAGTAGTACCAGGTGTTAACTATAAATAAAAAGGCGTTTAGTCCGTTGCACTAGCGACACGGTTAAAAAGCTATATAGCCGATATCCGGATGCGCCTACTGCTACCTAACTAGCACGCCGCTACTAAAGAGCACGATCTGGTGCAGAGGTGCAGGATTAAAAAGTGGACTTTTCGGCACTATATTTACTGCATACTTTTTATTTAAATAGAATAGGCTATAAGGGTTTTTAAAATGTTATAGTAGAATATATATTAAAGAAAAATAGCAACTATACGCTTATAGGGTAGTAAGAAAGGCTTTTAATAAGTATATACTTAATTAGGCAAAATAGGTTAGGGTTAGTATTAAAATAGTAACTTACCTAGAATTAAGTCTCTGCCGGAGATAACTTTTATTAATAAATAGACACTTTAGGTATTATCCTCGGCTAGTAGCCGTATTACTGCGCAGAAGCGTTTTTATTTATAATAAATACTAGTAATAGTGCAGGTCTAAGCCTTTATATAAGATTTAAAAGCGATAATAGAATAATAGTAGTACTATAGCAACAAAATTCGGTCGTATTATAATAGTATACTTAGGTAATAACACGGCTTCGCCTATATAAGGGTTATTTATTACTAATAGCTATAACTATAACAGAACCTTATAGTATAAAAATAGGTATAGGTATACTTTTAAAACTAACTTACGGTAATATATATAGATTTAAAGAAAAAGTTATAGGTAAGTTAGTATAAAGAAGATACTGTATCCGCCTTTAATAAAGTACTTTATTACTAAAATATAAGTATCTAGCTTACTATAATACTAACTATCTAAAAAAAATACACGAAATTTAGTAAGCGCTAAGAAAAAGCTTAAAAAAAGTGTCGTTATATAAGAATCTAGAAAAGAAACAGCTAAATAAATATTAGGAGTTTAGTGTGAAAAGATAAACAACTGTATAAATAAGTAAATAAAGTAAATAAGTTAAAGTTAATTATTTTCGAGATTTACGCAATAATATAAATAATAGTATAATAGAGAAGAAAGTAGGTATATTCTAGGCGTAACCGAAGGAAAAGAAAGGATAGGCAAATAATTATTAATATTCGGTGAATAAAGACAGCAAAAATATAAACAGCGCATAAGTAACCGGTTTTACTAATTTTATAACTTTTATACTTTTATACTAAAATTGGCGTAGACTTTGCGTACTCCTATATAATTATAAAATCACCCTTATTTTTTGCTTTAAGGTTTTTAAAGTTATTAATACCTGCAGCCTTATAGTAACTAATCCTAAAGTCCTTAATAGTATATATTAGCTGGGATTTAGTAGCAGTATTTACTTTAGACTTAGCGGATTAGCGCGCTAAGCGTGCCTTTATTAGGGTGGATTAATATACTAGAGTAATTAGGGTAAATCGGCTTCTATAAAAATATTCTATAGTAAGCAATTACTTATAAAACTAGCGTGTTATATCTATAGTAAGGCCGATAGAAAAAGATTTACTAGTAGCTACCTATTTACCTAACTTAGCTTTATTATATCTATTCTTTGCCTTATAGGCGGCCAGGAAAATTGCTTTATTAGCAGCCTTCTTCCCCTATTTCGCGCGCAGGGCTTACTATAGTTCCTACCTTTTATCTAATTTTCTATTAAAAAGAAGCTAACTAATAAAAATATATATAATAGGCTAATATTCTTCTACTAAGTCTAGGTTAATAAGGTCTAAATCGGCGTTAGAATTACTAGTTTCTACACTTTTAAAAGCAACTCTGTATATACTAAGGATATAGTATTTAGTAAACCGGAAATTCCTATTATTTAAGCGTTTGTTTTTATACCAATTATTAATATTGCTAACCTTTTTAAACTTAGGTTACTTATTTTTATACTCTTTAGATTTAGTATAAGTATTAAGCTAATACTTAGCAGCACTTTTCTTTCTATATATATTAATATACCGAGTGCCTCTACTGCTAGTCCATCTAATAGTAATTATATTCTTACTATACTAAGGGCCCGGCCTAGTATATAATGCGCAACTATACTTAGAATTTTTAGACTTATATTCTAAGTTAGAACTATCTAGATTAAGTTAAAATAGTAGAGAATTTAGCTCTAATTTAATTTTAGTGCTGTTTACTTTCCCCTATTACTTTCCCTATTTTGCGTTACTATTAGGTTTACTATTAGTATTTATACCTGCTAGTTTCTCTCCCTATTTTACGTTGCTATTAGGTTTGCTATCGGTATTTATACCTGCTAGTTTCTCTTCCTATTTTGCGTTATTCTCTAAACTGTCTGCTCTATTAGTTATTCCTATAGCTTTACCGTCTTCCTAATTAATATCTATTTTATTAATCTCTTTATTTATATTTTTAGCTTGAAAATCCTTATTATTTTTCTTAAGAAATGCTCTTAACTTAGCAGCTTATACTTTACTAAAGTTGCTGTTATTTTCCTGCAGTTTAGTAAGCGTATTTTTAGCTCTAGCCTTTATCTAGGCTATATCTAAGCTTTTACTAGCGTTATTTCTTTTCTTAGCTCTTTATAGAGGTATTTCTAAGATAGGCGTTTAAAAGGTGTAGAGTGTAAAATACTTTCTATATATTTATAATTAGAATTAGTAAATTATAGTATTTATATATAATAGAGTGTATAAAACTAGGACCTATAAGCTAGATTTAGTCTATTTACCTAAAGCACCTATTTTAGTATAGAGAGCAACTTTAAAACACGTCTAGAACTATTTTTATACCCTGCTTATATTAAGTAAGGCCTAAAAAAAAGCCCTATAGTATTTCTAATAGAATTTAAGTAAGTAGGGTTTTATAGACCTATAGTATTATGCACCGGAGCAGGTTTAACTAAGCGCTTCCTATTCTAAAAAAAGGTTACTTATAAACAGCTTCTACCTCTGTATACTTTAAACTTCTTTAATTCCGGAACTAACTAATTAGAAGCTATTATCTAATATATATATTTTTACGGCTATTTCCTTTTATATACTTTTAGCAACCGGGACCGCTATAGCAGATTTAAGGTCTAATAATAAACTTTTAGCCTCTGCTACTTTTAGTATACCTTTTTCTAGTTAGCTATAAGCTATAATCTATTTTAAATTCGGCGGCTTAATAGGAATAGGAGTAATTAGTCTTATAGCTATTACGGCTTAAACGGTAAAGCTTACTATATAGCGTAACACGTAATATTAGGACCCGGTAAAAGGCCTTATTATAAGGGCCTATGCGAGCCTTAGCAGGAGTATACCTGCTAACCGCCGCCCTGCTTTTTTATAGCTTCTTAAGCTATATCTTATTATTTAACCTGCCCGCCTGCTGTATATTATAGAATACGTAGTAAATTTAGTTATTACTTCTACCTATCTGCCCGAGCTAGCTAGGGTAATCCTACCGCCCGAGACCGTAATATTACGTAGCTCCTTACCCACCTAGCTATCTACCTGCACCGCCAACCTAATATCCTACTTTTTCCCCCTAGTTCTGCCGGACAGCGAATTCGTATTCGCTGCCTATATTATTAACCACGTATATAAATAGTATAAGTACTGCCGCTAAATATATAAATATATTAATACCGCCTAGGAAAGCCTTACTAAAAACTACTAAGCCGCACTCTATATATAAGCCCTAAAATTAGAAATTAAGGAATATAAATAATAGAATAACTAACTAAAGGCATAATTATAAGCTGTCTATAAATACTAGAAGAAAGAAATAAAGGAGCTTATAGATAAACTAGCTTTAGCCCTTACTAAAAGATAGAGAGCAATTAATATAGCTATACCTACCGTCTGCACCGCCCTATAAACCCCGATGCTATAAGTACTAACTAAAAAAAATATAGCTAATACAGCACGAACGCCTCCGTCTACTTCTAATATATCTACTACTCCTGCCCGGCTTTTTAAAAAACAACCTAACCCTAATAAGTTTACAGGTAACTAAAAGAACCTCTACTGCTTCCTTTCTTAAATCTATAAGAAAATAACTGTTAACTAAGACTGCTTTCCTAACCTCTAAAGCTAAATATCCTATATAAATAGTTATCTAAGTAGAAACCTATACGCCTAAGTCCTGCTGTATATTATAAGAGAAAACTATTAACTACCCGATTTTAAAGCTATTCTAGAACTCTTAGAATAAGTATATAGAGACCCTAACTAAGTCCGCAACTCCTGTACTAAACTATTCCGCCTCTGCTAGAATAATAAAGAATTTAGCGTTTTCCTTACTAAATTCTAACGCCTAGCTTTAGAAGAAGAGCTCTTTAAGAAAGCTTTACTAACTTTTTTAGAAAAAGCTATTAACCGTAAACTAAAGGAAATACTACTCTACTATAAACCTTCTAGCAGGAAGTACTATATATTTATAAAGTTTCTTTAAGACCTAGATAACCGCCGCAAATAATATAAAGTATCTACTACTGCAACCCTAAGAATATACGCTAATATAAATTAAACCTATTAGGAAACACCCGTTTCTATAGGAATATAAACTGCTATACCCTAGTTATTACTAAGAGCGTCCGGCGCTATAAAAATTATAGAAGTCTCCGGAGACCTAATAGATTTTTTAAAAGGTCGCTTAACTTAATATAAAAGAAAGGAATATTACTATTATAGATCTAAGAAATACTTTATCTATAACTACCTTTAGCCTAATAAACGCTTTATCCGCTCCCGCTCTATTTATAAAAACGCGTTTTTCTAGAGCTTTTTACCGCCCTCTACTAAATATAAAACCTAGATACTGCTAAAACCTACTTCTCCCCTATTTTTTGCTTTAATAAAAGTGTTATAATAGTGCTATAAGCAGGAGTTTAAGAGCTTAGGAGGAAGCTTTAATTAGATGCTAAATACGTTACTATATAGGGAATTAAGACATTGTGTAAGGAATAGGAAATCGAGAGCGCCGGCGAAGAAGATATGCCGGCGGAACATGCGTATAGCATAAGCTCGCGAGCTCTGTGCGAGATTAGGTAACAACGCTACGTAATCTAGTCTATAACCTAGACTATAACCTAAACTAGGTTATATAATCTAGGCTACGTTCTAGGATATAATCTAGACTAGGAGCTAGACTAGACACGTAATCGGCGAATTATAGTAGGTAAGGTGTTACGGGTAGTTACCGTAATAAAAAGGATTAAGCCTAATATAAGTTATAGCTAGGCTTATATACTGCGCACTATATAAGTATCTACTGCTACTATCTAAGGGATAACTATTAAAAAGAAATAGGTTATAAGAGCTAACCTGTTAATTATACCTGTATATTTAGAATACTAGGGCTAGAGTATTCTAGCGCATAGTATAATTAATAGTGGCTGTAAAAGGAAAGCGCTAGTTAATAAAAACTGGGTAAAGTATTACTATATCCTAATAATTCCGCTTAAGTACTTTTTTTACCTAGAACTGGCCGATAGAGGCAATTCTAAAGCAGGTAAAGTAACCTATACTATTTAGGTTTAATTACGGATAAATAAATATTTAGAGACTGTTTAAATAGGGGTAACTAAACTAAGTTATTACCCGATTATTTTAGGAATCCTGTAGCTACGCCTATATAATCCTATACTAGACTAGTTCTATAATATACTATAGTTTATAAGCTAGTACTATTATAAATACTATAATATACCGTAAAAAGCAACGCGTGTATAAGGAATTGCTAATATTCTAAAAAAAAACTGCCTAGAGTACCTGCCGCCTGCACTAAAAAACCTAGAAGAGAAGAATATAGCACCCGTTTCCTTACGCGTATATAGCGCCTACCTATAAAAAAAATATAAACTCTTTTCTATATTACTAGATAATATTAACTATATCCTATTTAAGAAAAAGGGCTTTAACCTAAACCGCCTGCCTAAAGAACTATAAAAGTTTACTAATGTTTTTTCGCCTAAAAACACTAACTGCCTGCTACTACACCGCCTGTATAACTATAAGATTAAGTTAGAAAAAGGAAAAACGCCCTTTTTTAAACTTTTATACCTAATATCCTATAATAAGCTAATAGCTCTAAAAGAATAGGTAGTAGATAATCTAAAGAAAGAATTTATCCGCCCTAGCTCTTCGCCTGCTATATTACCTATATTATTTATAAAAAAGCCTAGAAAAGGCCTCTGCTTCTATATTAACTACCAAGCGCTAAATACTATAATAGTTAAGAACCGCTACCTGCTACTATTAATAAAGGAAACTTTAAGCAACCTAAAGGGGATAAAGTACTTTATAAAGATTAATATTATATCTGCCTTTAATAACCTATATATAAAAAAGGGTTAAGAATAGCTTACCGTATTCTAAACCCGACTAAAACTGTTTAAAACCTTAGTAATACTATTTAGGCTTACCGGAGCCCCTGTAATATTCCAATAATTTATAAATAATACTCTATAAAAGCATTTTAATGTTTTCTATACTACTTACCTAAATAGTATTCTAATTTACAGCTAGAACTAAACTAAACACCTAGAGTATATCTATACTATGCTAAAACTACTATAAAAAGCAGGACTCTACGCAAAGATTAAGAAATGCGAGTTCTTTACTAAAGAAATAATATTTCTAGGCATTATTATAGGAGCTAACGGCCTGTAAATAGACCTAGAAAAGATTAAAGCTATAATAGACTAGGAGATACTAACTCGCCTAACTAATATATAAGCTTTTATAGGATTTAGAAACTTCTACTGCTAATTTATTAGAGACTTCTTAAAGATTATTACTCTGCTAGTACACCTAATAAAAAAGGGCGTTGCCTTTATATAGAATACTGCCTGTTAGAAAGCTTTTACTAAATTAAAAGAAGCCTTTACCTCTGTACCTGTTCTAGCACTATTTAACTAGAATAAGCCTATTATTATAGAAATAGATATATTTAATTATATTTTAGCTAGCGTTTTATTATAGTACGGAGACGACGGAATCCTGCGCCCTATTATATTCTTCTTAAAGAAGCACTTAGTTGCAGAATGCAACTATAAGATATATAATAAGGAACTGCTTACTATTATTTAATACTTTAAAAAATAGAAACTAGAGCTTAAAAGCGCCGCCTTACCTATTAAAGTTATTACTAACTACTGTAATTTAGAGTACTTTATAATAATAAAACTACTAAACCGCCGCTAGGCCTGCTAGTCTAAATTCCTGTCCCGTTTTAACTTTAAAATTATATATTAACCTGGAAAACTTAGGGTAAAGCCTAATTCTTTAACTAGGAGGTTAGAGAACCTGCCTAAGAAAGGGGATAAACATCTTTACTACTAGAGCTAGATAATTCTAAAAAAATTAAACTTTAAGAATAAAATAGAAAAAAAAACTATAAAAAAAGTAACCTTTAAAAAAATAAAGCTAAAATAATAGCTCTAGCACCTATAAGAACCCGGTAAAAAGGCTTATTACTAACTTTTCTAGACAACGCCCTATAAGATAAATAAAAGACTAAGGGAGATATAGAACTACCTTTTATAATTACCGCCCTACTAAAAATAGTATATAAAAAAGACCCTATTCTACTATTAGTTCTAAAAGCCTTAGAAAAAGAATACCGCTATTATATAAAGCTTATATTAGCTAAATACTAGAAAAAAGGTGGATACCTATACTATTAGAACTGCCTATATATACCCGACTATAATAAACTAAAAATAGAACTTCTATATATATACCACAGGAATACTATTACCGGCTACTTTAGAAAATCTAAAATAAATAGCCTAATAGCCTGCAGTTACTACTAGCCCGGAATACTACCTTATATAGACTATTAGGTTAGGAACTGCTAGATATATAAGAAAACTACTCTATTATAAAAAGCCTACTAGGGTATTCTAAAGCTGCTGCCTATTTCTAAAAAAGCCTAGCGTAATATATTAATAGATTTTATTACGCACCTATTATATAGCGGAAAGTATAATATAATTCTTATTATAGTAGACCGCCTAACTAAAATAAAATACTTCCTTACCTGTAAAGAAACCTGTAACGCGGAAGATATTATAAAACTTTTCCTAAAAAATATCTAGAAACTATACAGCCTGCCTGCCTCTATTATATCTAACTAAGGGCCCTAGTTTATAGCTAAATTCTAGAGATACCTAACTAGCTGCCTAAGAATTAACTACCTACTATTAACTATATACTACTCTAAAACTAATAGCTAGACTAAAAAAGCTAATACTATTTTAGAATAGTACTTATAGGTATATATATTCTATTTATAGGATAACTAGGCTAAATAGCTACCTTTAGCTAAACTGTTAATTAATACTATAAATTCTAAAAGCACCTATATTTCCCTCTTTTTTATAAACTATAGCTTCCACCTATATTTAGGTTTTAAGCCGGTTAAACTATTAACCCGCCTGCTTACTAGAGATGCTAAGCGCTTTACTAAGCGTATAGAAAAGATTCTAGAATATTTAAAGTCTAAACTTACTGCCTTCTATACCTAATATAAGGATAATATAAACTATAACTATTGCCCTACTTATAACTATTAAGTTAACAACTTAGTATAGTTAAATACTAAGAATATTAAAACCCTCCGCCCCTAGAAAAAGCTAGATTAGAAAAATCTTAGACTATTCCGCGTAGAGAAGGTTGTTAGCCCTTATATATACCGCCTAACCTTACTAAAAAGCATGCGCAACTATAATATTTTCTATATTAGTTTACTAAAACCTGCCGCGAATAATCCGCTGCCCGGCTAGTATTAAGAACTACCGCCGCTAGTTAAAGTTAAAGGCTTAAAGAAGTAGAAAGTCGAGGAAGTTATCGACTTTTAATAGGAGCGTTGCGGTTATAGCCGCCCCCGCCTAAAGTATACAGTAAAGTAGACCGGATATAACAAAGTTATAGAAGCGCCCGCTAACTATTTAGAATATACTAAGGAAGCTATCTAGTTATTCTATCGCTGTTACCCTAAAAAGCCCGGTTTTTAGGCCTTAATAAAGTTCGGCTATAAAAAAAGGAGTACTATTATAGCTTAAATAGTAAAGCTTACTGTATAGTATAACACGTAATATTAGAACCCGGCAAGAGGCCTTATTATAAGGGCCTATGCGAGCCTTAGCAGGAGTATACCTGCTAACCGCTGCCCTGCCTTTTTATAGCTCCTTAAGCTACGTTTTATTATTTAACCTGCCTGCCTGCTGTATATTATAGAACACGTAGTAAATTTAGTTATTACTTCTACCTACCTACCTAAGCTAGCTAGGGTAATCCTGCTGCCTAAAACCGTGATAATAGCTATAATAATATAGAGGATAATTACTAGATCTTCTATTATAACCTTAGTTATAGTATAGATTACCTAGCTATTAATTTTAGATATTACTAGTATAAAATATCGCCTATTTTTATATTTAACCGCGTTAACTTCTTTAGCAAAAAATTCTAGTCTAGCTTATTCTTTAGCTACCGCCGGTTCCTTTTTATTCCTAATAGTAACTCTGCTAGTATTTTAGGGGACTAGTAAAAGACTAGTACTTCCTAACTTACTAGGTTTAATATTAGCAATTATAATATAACTAGTATTTTATATTTAATAGAGGAAGTTTATAGTATATAGTTAAATAGCTTAATAAGCGCCTTAAAGTTTATAGATAGGACTATAACTTTCTTAAAAAAGGTCTAGTATTTGCACTCGACTATAACCTATATATATAACTAAAATATAGTCGAGATAATAGTAAATCCGCCTTTTCCTTTATTTTAGAAGCGATATTTACTTATAGTTATAAAATAGGTATATAGATTATATAATTACTATATAGAACGCTAGCGGCTAATACAGCGCTAGCGACCTATATTAGGCCGCTCCGCTTTTACCTTTTTTTTTTTTATATTACTACTTCTATAGTATAGTAATATAACTGTTTCTAATTGCTATTTACCTATTAAGCGAGTTCTTATAGCTGTAAATAGAACAATTAATAGTATAATTAACGTCCCCTAGCGGAAAACCCCCTGTACCGGAATAAATCTATTATTTAGGTATTCTAACTCTTTTCCTTATAATCCTATTAAATTATAGTTAGTATATTATAATTTCTGCCTAGGAAACTAGTATATAGCTAAAAAAATACAACGCTTTTAATTATACTATCGATTATTTCTTTTAGAGCTATAATAGAATTCGGTTATACTATAAAAGAAGACTTTCTATATATTAGGCGTAAAGGCGATAATATAAATATAATTTTTAGGTATAAGGTATTCTAAATATTTAGGAGTAGCTATAGTATATAACTTATATAGAACTATAGAAGATCTTAATATATATACTACCTTAAATAATCCGACGGCGTTTTAGCTGCTGATTTTAGAGGGTTATAATGCCGTTTTCTAAGGCTAACTTGCTATAAAACCTCCCTAACCGCGCCGGCACGGGCACGAGCGCACGTCCCCCTCGGGTTTCCTCTATTAGTTAGCGTAGGCGCCAACAGTTAAAGGGATTCTAGAGCCCGTTTTATATCCTAAACGCAGCGGCACGCCTATAACCTTAGTCTATTCTTAACGCCCGCATTATATTAACCCAAACTAAGGCCGCTCTGCCTGCGGCGTACTTAAACCCTTCTGCTCTTTGTTAGCAATAGATCCGCGCACAAGGCCCGCTCTTTCTTATCTTTCCTCCGCTCTCTCTTATTTTTCCTCCACCTAAAGCCGCGACTTCAGGACATCGCGCCCGTTTTAAACACACGCCGCACTGCTCGTTAACCAACCCTTAGAACTCCTACCCTTACGGCGAAGTAGCACCCGTACTCTAACCTTCGGGTTATAGGCTCTGCCCCTGTAAGCTTAGGATATACAGCCTCTCCACGCGAAAAGGCCGTCTAGCCTCCTAATCGGCAGTGGCACGAGTAACTATAAGGCCTTTTTGCACGCTATTAGGAAGCAAAAAGTGTTTAGACAGCATCCGAAGCCGAGAATACTCGGCTTACCGCTATAACAGAAACCTGGTTACCGTTTACCACCACCTTATTTAACACCGCTCTGCTACTACAGCAGATTAGCGTCTTCCTTTATTAAGCTCTTTTATTAAGCTCTTAGTTAAGCTCTTCCTTTATTAATATCTACCTTTATTAACCTCTACTTTTATTAACCTCTATTATTATCGACCTTTATTAACCTTTATTAACCTCTACCTTTATTAACCTCTACCTTTATCGACCTCTATATACTAATATACGCTATTATCTATTAGTTAACAATTTGTCTAAGGCGAGCAAGTATACGGAGTCTAATATAGATAATAGTATAGTGTCGGATACTAATCTAACCGATATTAATACTTATACTAATAAGGACAATAAGTATAACAAGCAATACGAAGGTATAGAGGATAGAGTATAGCTATTTTCTAATAAAAACTATCCGCCTAAGTACTACCTCTAATAGCTGGAAATATTTAATAATTAAGAGTATATAAAAAAGGATTATAAGGACGGTACTACTCGCCTGCTAGATTATATAGAAAATTAGTAGAATTAGTAGGTTACTAGTTTCTATACTCTAGTATTAACCTGCGCTGGACTTAAGAATATAACGCTAATATAGTATAAATACTAGATATACTTTAGAAAAAACAACTTCTATTCCTATATAACTGTGTCCGTCCGTATACTATATACTTTCTTTAACTAGCTACTTAGTTAGCGCTAAGGGAAGAAAGAAAGGAAACGTTAGGGTACTAAGTATACTAGCTCCCTTAGAATATACTGGAAGGTATATCGCCTGGTATATAAAAGAGCAACTAGTAGTAAAATAGATAGTAAAATAAACCGGAGCATATATAAGGTACTAAGAAAACTAGCTAAAAAGTATAACCTAAAAAAGGTAGGGTAAGATAAGGCCTGTATATATATAGAGGATTAGACTAAAGTACTATAAATAAACCTTATAATAACTAAAAAAAGATATTTTTATAAATAGTATAGGATATAAGCCTAGATCTACTTATAGCTTAGTAGGTTTACAGCAAATCGGCTATAAGCTATTCTTAGGCTCTGCTATTAATATATATAGGTTACCCTACTCCGGGATCTAAAAGGGGGGCCTTATCGGGTATTACTAGAGTTTACCTTTAAATTTATAAAGGAGTTCCTTAGGATAAAAGATATATAAGTCTATAAGTCTTCCTGCTAATATCTATATATTTTTAAGGAAATACTAATTTTAGCAAGGAATACCTTCCCTTTCCCTAAAATTATCTATAATAAATCCCTTATCTTTAGTCTATATATTTCCTTTCTTAAAGTGCTTTTCCGTAATTAGGTGTTTACAGCATATAATCTAATATCCGAAAAGGAATTAAGCAGGCTCTATATTCTACTAGGGCGCAATAAGCTACTATTACGCCTTAATAGTAAATTAGATAATATTCTAGTACTTCGGCAACCTATAAAAACCCCGAACGGCTAGGCTATTTCTTCTAATTAGCCTCTTTAGTACTCCACGTTGCTGCCTTAGATTAGAGTACTAGAAGAGATTATAGGGTTTACCTAAATTACCTATCCCTATTTATTAAGATATAATAAAGGGAAGGCCTTTAATAAAAATAGTAAGCTTAGCCTAAGCTATTATTAGGAAGATATAGAATTAATATAATATATAGGTAATATTAGCAAGGCTATATAAAACCTTATAATAACGCACCGCGATATCCGGACGTTTTTAAAACACTATCTTTTACGAAAGATTACTATAGATATATAAGCTATTATATAAGGTATTTAGCCCTAAAATATAATAATATAAGCAGCTTATACTATAAGTCGTTTAATTAATACCCGACGGCTATAACAGCTTACTCCGGAACAATCTATATTAGTAAACAATTATCCTGCCGTTTAATACCTGCTCTAAAAACAAAAGAAACTTAAATATACCTTTTAAAATGCTATAAAACATCTAAAGTATAAAGAGCTTAGTTGCAAAATTAATTAGGAAAGGCAGCGCCTGCGAGATGCCCTTCTTTAGGATATTAAAGAACGTTAGGAGTATAAGCAACCTGTGCGTGATGTTAAGCAGCAACTTGCCGGTATTAAAGTTAAAACTGTCACGGTATCGACCGCGACACCCTACCTACCGAAATTCTGCCGCAGATTGCTACAACTCCAGCAATCTGCACCGGCCTACTACCGTTGGCCGGCCTCCTGCTCTGCCTGCCCTGCTCCGCTCCCGTCTCGCTTCCGCTTCCTATCCTGTCCCGCTCCAGCCACCTACCGGCTGCCCCCTTTTCCTATCACCTGATCTGGTAAGGACCTCGCGTACACGCATGCCACGCGCCGAAACGGCATAGAGGCCGTACGCCACGCGCTCGGCCACGCCCTTATATCCGGTGGCCCGTCTCCCGTCTTCCTGTCCCTTACACAACGTCTTAATTCTCCACGTAGCATTGTATATAGCACCTAATTAACGCTCCTTTTTAAGCCCTCGACCTCTCGCGTGTAGCGCTATCGTGACACTAATACTATAACTAGGTTGCTTCCTAGCCGCTCTATTCCACCTTTGAAAAGCTTATTTAGCATGCCTAATAATACCCCCTCTACTAGCCCTTTTGCTATTAGCGCCTCCCTAAACCTAAATACTACTACTGCCAGCTATATCCCGCCTAACCTAGCCTTGCCGCTGTAGAGTAGCAACCTCTAGTCCTAGAATACTAACCTAGGCCGGGATAATTACTTCTAGCTTTTACTAGAAATAATAACTATACTCCTAGGTTC
This sequence comes from Mytilinidion resinicola, assembly GCF_010093595.1. Classification (NCBI taxonomy): domain Eukaryota; kingdom Fungi; phylum Ascomycota; class Dothideomycetes; order Mytilinidiales; family Mytilinidiaceae; genus Mytilinidion; species Mytilinidion resinicola. Next base: position 63,963 of record NW_022985438.1, read on the forward strand.
TAGAATAGCTATAATATAGCAGTTATTAAAGCCTTTAAATGCGGCAATAGCCCCTATAGTATACTTAAATAAGCTATAAACTATAAAAAACATCCGCAGTTTTTCTATAATAGAACCTATTCTAGCAGTTAAAACTAAAGCGCCTTTTCTAATCTAGTAAAGCACAGTTTATAATACTAGTTACGCCAACTATAAAATAAAACTTAGCGGGCTATATATAGATATTTAATTCTTTTCTGCAGAAAGCCTTTTATAAAAAAATATAGGGCTATAGAAAGAAATTATAAGGCTGCTGTAAGAAATTATAAGGCTGCTATAAGAGAATATAAGGGTGTAAGAAAAAGCAGGACTATAAAAGATCGTAAGGCTGCAGGAAAAAAACGCGAGGCTAAAAAAGAAAATTGCGCGGAACTGCTAGCTAAATAAAACTTTAAGAAACAGCAAAAATACTACTATTAAGCTAGAGCCGGATAAGCTACTATACCTATCTAGACTACTAGAACTTTCTAGAGCTAACCTATAATAAGGTTCTAATTCTATAGCGTAACTATAGTATTCTTCCGGTTCTTCCGCCGCTTTATACTAGTTTTAGCCCTATACTAACTTTAAAATAGACAGCAATTATTATTATATAATAATATTCTATAAAAAGAATTCTATACTAAGAATACTAAGGATATATAAAAACTGCGGATACTAGGATTTATTTTACGCGCTACCTAATATACAGGTCTAAGTAAATACGGGTTTAGTTCTAGCATAATAGTATATTTCTCGGGCTGCTAAGTTTAAAAACAGTTTATAGTTATAGCTAATCTAGAATTAAAGGTGGATATTAAAGGCCCTATTTAACTTCTATTTTTCTATACTCTAGCGGGCTTAAGTAGCTGTTAAATAAATAAGGCGTTAATTCCAGTTATAAATAAGTTAATTATATAGTATTAGTAAGCCCCTAAAGTTATCTTAGTAGGCAGCTTATATAGTAACTTAATAGTAACTAGTCTATAAATAGTAATTTAACTTATAGCTATTTATTTATCCTGCTTAAGTTTAATTACTTATAGAAGAATACTTCTAAAGCTATAATACGCTAAATATACTATTTTAGGCTAGTATACTTATTAGGCGAGCCCGTGCCTAGCTTTAGCGCAAGGCGCGTATATTATCCTTTTTTACTACTTTTCTATACTATTTTACACCGGCGGCCTTTATAATAATAGAGCACTAAGCTTTGCTTTATTTTATAAAAAGGTATTATTTAACTTCCTAATATATAATATTCCTATACCCTTTTAAATAACCACCGCTTATTTAACCAACGTAATACTATAGGTAATAGTGCGGAAAAATAGTAGTCTATTTTATAGAAATATAATAATTGCTTTTTATAGCTAAAAAACCCTGCTTATTATTTTTCTATTATACTAGAAACTAACTTAGGGTTTTAATATACTTCCTGCAATTCTATATTAGTATAAGGGAGAGGATGTTATATTAAGCAGTTACGCCTAACGTAGTTAACAGGTCTTTTATTATTACCTTACCGGCTCTTATTCTATTCTTACTAGTTGCGTTCCTGCATATTTTTTTACGTCTTCCTGCGCCCTAAGTTCTTAGGCATTAGTTAAACCGCTAGACTGTCTAACTAATCTTCTTCTATTTTACCCCTAAACCTCTGGTTTGTATTTTACTCCTAACTTAAAAGCAGATTAGCAGTTTCTGGACTAATAGACCTCTATAATAGCGGGGAAAATAACTTTATATAAGCTCGTGGTGCTTAGAAACGGTGGCGTTAGGAAGACAGCTTTAACTATCTAGGTAGGCCCCTTTACACCCGTTATATATCAACTACTAACTATATTCCTAGATATATCTAAACCGCTTCTATAAAAACGGAGACTACAACCCGACTATTAAGGACTTATACTATAAGTAAGTGCAGATTAATTAATAGTTATATATGTTGGAAGTGCTTAACACTATAGATTAAGAAGAATATATTGCGCTGCAAGACTAGTAGATACGAGACGGCGAGGGCTTCGTGCTAGTATACAGCATCTTGTCCCGGTCGTCCTTTGCCTGTATTTAGAAATTTCACTACTAAATCCAACAGGTTAAGGAATTATCACTATCCGGATCTCTAATATACCCTGGCTCGCCGCTGGGTGCAATATTAAATAGCTCTTGTTTCAGCCTAGCTCCCGTTATACTAGTGGGCAACAAATGCGATAGGGTAACAGAGCGCAAAGTGTCCACAGAGGAAGGCAGTGCACTTGCCCGCGAGCTAGGATACAACTTTGTAGAGGCTTCTGCAAAAAAATGCGTAAATATTGAAAAGGCCTTTTACAACGTTGTCCGGCAACTAAGGCGGCAAAGGCAGCAAGGGCGGCAAAAGCAGTAAAAGCAAAGGCAAAGGCAGCAACTATAAGAGTTTTCTAGCGGCAAATAAACCAACGCAACGCCCAGGTGCGTTATATTATAGGGTCTGCAACAGTTTATTATTATATAGAGTATATAAAAGGTGTCCACTTTACTATCTTCCTTTACAGGTATTAGCCTTAGATATAGGCTTAGTCCTTATTTACTTTAAAAATTAAGCATTTCTTCTTACTTATATATAATTATTAGTTTTACGGTTATAAAAGGTATAAAAGTAGGGGAGGCAGATCTAACTATAGCTATAGTGCGACCGCAGATATAGCCCGCCTGTTAATATCAGTAACTATGCGCGATATTATCTCCACTCGGGACGAGGATAGGCAGGCGTGTTAATAAATACCGACAAGATGCACTAGGATAGCTGGAACAGCCGTGCACGGGCGGGCTTTAGGATATAAGGGGGACTTATATACGGGTTAGGCCCTTCTTCCCTAGTTAACGCGTGCTAAGTAGTAGTATTAACCGAGTGGGGGTGCAACCCGTATATAAGTCTCCCTTCCTTATAGAAGGCAATCCTCGCTCCCAGCCCTATAATTCCCCACCGCAGCAATTATTAGCCGAAACTGTAAAGTGGCTTTAGCGCGCCACTCCCTATATAGCCTAGTGGCAGGGCGAATAGCTTGCTAATACTAATCTTAACACTCCTATCGCCCAGTTGCGCAAGAATAAAATTACAGGCATTAAAACAGGCGTTCTCGAAGCCATTAACACCTATAATTTCGTCTACGCCGATCCGGACGACCTCCCTGGCCTATCTCCGACTCCACAACAATGCGCAAAGGCTGTGTGGCTAGCCGCGTGGTGCGAAACAAAAGGTAGTAGCGGAGCCGCTTAGAACAGTAGTATACACAATTATATACTTAACCTAGCGCTATATAATAAGCCTTTCATAAACCGAGTGTATTTAGTTAACTAGTGTGTTCTCGGGTCCTCTAGGTCTATATTAGATCCCCTAATATCTTACAGTATATCTGCAAAAATCGCCCTATCCTCCCTAATTCCACCTAAAGAAACTCCGTGACCTTAATAGCGCGCCTTAATTCGCTCCTCCCTCTCTAACTAAGAGCGCCTTAAGCGCAGCAGTATCCGAAGCCTCTAAAGCTAAGTTGTATTAGAGCGGACGTTTAAGTCCTGTAAAGCAGCTCTAGCTGCTTAAAAACTATAAAGAATATCCTATTATCTTTTGCAACTTTAATATACAGAGCTGTTTAACGCTTTATAGACAGCATTAGAATCCTAGGATATAATAATATAGATATAATTATTTCCGCTCTACCGATAAATAGGATGCGATTCCAATATCCCTGGGCAGATAACCTAGAGCACTGTTATATCTTCGGCTTAATACCTTTTACGGCGCAGGTACTGGGTATTATAGAGACGGCACGGAAGTATAACTATAGTTTAGGCGTTTCCGAGGATAAGTAGAACTCTAAGGTCTAGTATCTACTTTTTAAACTTGTATATAATATATGCAAGTACTAACTAACGCTTGAAATTTATAATATATAAGTTTTTGTTATTAACCTGGACAGCTGCATACTAATAGCTATAGAAAAACAGCCAGGATTAAACCCGCATTACTCGCACGCTCCAATCTCCGCGGCCGCGTTGTTAATTATATTATTGTACTTAACCTGGACCCAGCTATTAAATAAACCTAGTGCCGCCTCTATCCGCTCCCTAGCGCATTTATTAAGTCCTAGAATTATATAACTCGGGCCTATTATAGTTCTATTACTATTAATATTTAAACTAAAGGCCCTATAAAGTTATAGATAGACGGTAAACCCTAGATTATAATATAAACCAATGCCTGGTTAAAGCGCCTTACTCTTATCCGCGGCACTATAAGTAGGTTATAGCCCGCTCTCCCGCTTCTAATCGCCTATAGTTATAATTAGCACTTATTAGTTATCTCTAAAAATAACTAAAAGATAACTATTTAGGAGCAAATTAATATTAGGGATATAAGGTTGTGCTTTAATATAATAAAGGTGGTAGCGGTCCTTTACTAGCTTATAGGCTAGGCTAAATAGGTGTGGCGGCTGTAGCTTTTATCCCTGGCAGGATAAGATTAATAAAGTTAAATAAGGGCGCATCCGGAGCCTACCTTAAAGCCCCTTGGAGATTCTTTAGTTATTAATAGCTATCCTTTAGAATATATTAATATATTCTACTTTAACCGTTGCGTCTGATTTAGTTAGTTCCTAGATAAGAAGAAGGCGTTTCTTCTCGAATATTAACAAAGAGTGTATAGCTAGGCCGTCTTTTAAACTAATAAGCTTTAGCGGAGTTGGCAGACCTGGAGCTTCTTTTAATAATATAAATAAGGAGCGAGATATTATAGATAGACCGTGCCGAAACTCCTAAGCCCTAACTAGTTCCTTATAACAGTTATAGTTTAAGTTTGCAATGCGAGCAACTTACAGTATAAAAGACGGCTATATTTATATAATAGACACTATAAAAGAGTATAAGAATATTACACCGCCCTTAATTTTCGCAGGCGCGCCTTTAACCCCTGTGCCGGCCGACCAGAAAGCTTCTACCTAAGCACCTTAGGTTCTTGCGCTTTTTATAGATATCTAAGCCGGAGGATATATTAAGTAATACCCACGAACAGAATTTAATAAGGTTGAAAGTCGGCTTAACCTAGCTAAGAATCGCCAAATTCACCCCTTAACAAACGCCCCCTTGTTTCTTATTCCTTATACCTATCCCGTGAGATCTACAGTAATCCCAAATCGGTAGGCTGCCGTGTCTAGCCAGCACAGCATCCTCTCGGAGTGTATTAACGTTATCGTGCGACCGACCAAATATTTAGATAGATTCTGGACGTCGAGCTAGTACACTACTATTACTACTGCATTAAACATTAATAGACTTGTGCAATGAACTTAACTTGCATCGCAGAGTGTATACTAGAATTCACTACCCTTCTTCCGTCTCTCTTTGCAAGAACTGGCCATCTTTTGCATTAGTTCCGCTGTTGTTAGATCTGCGAGCGCCTGGACCACAGCCGCCCTGTCCGCCTGCTTTTGGTCGTTGTATAAAGACGAGGCTAATGTCTTGCCAAGGTTGCTAGACAAACGACTGGCGCTGGAATTTGGCGGGTAACGGGAGGTAGAAGGTGCTGCTATTACTCGCCATTGTGGAGTTATTAGTAGGTTAAGCTCTGAGCAGAGATAAGGTCAGGCGTGTTTAAACGTTAAGTGAGCTGCGGGGCTTAGGAGGGAAGCGGCCTTTCACTCCCTTTATCGTTGGCTTGATGTTATACAGAGCTATCTCAGGGTTTCACAGAATCCGTACTTCATAACTTTGCGTAACCGTGCAACCGGACCCCCATGCGCTACGAGAATGCACCATTTGGGCCGTCAGTCCAGCTGGTGGTGTCTCAGAAACATTGTGCAATGGAATGACCCGCACCCGTCTTCCACGCAGAGAGCCGTATTTCACAAAGTTTAGTGCGCAAGAACTGGGATTCCAACCCTTGAATTGACTCAGCACCTGCGCCACGCTAACCGCCACAACGCCACGCCCATGACAGCCAACCACAGTTGCCCATATCCTTTCTTCTCTACTCTGCAACCAAAAAGCAGGTCCTCACAAGGACGCGGCCGGTGCGGGTCGGCACCCTTCCTGCTAGCGCGGCCAAACTGCATGCTGCAACAATCTTGGTGTTCAGTCGTGGCCGTGATCTGGTCCTATCCAATTCGGAACTGCTCAGCCATGTAACTTAACCAAGAATACCTCGCTCAGGTCCCAAAACGGAAACGGAACTGCGGTCCCCTTTTGGTGAATGTGACTGTAAAAGTAGGGAGTTCAATATTGGAACTAATTGCTACGGATCTACCACACTCATTTTATCCCCCCTCAACTCCCTTGGTCTCCCATTGGGGCGCCTCATCCAAACCCTCCGACATGGCAACGTCATCCCTTGACATCGAGACCACGACGCGGGACTAATCGCCCTATGACCTGCGAAGATCGAGCCGCACGCCGAAACCAGCCCCGAAAGTTGTAGATGTGGCATGGAACTAGACCCCTACGCCACCACCGCCACTCCACCCAGCAACCTTATTTTCCAGAAGTTGCTTGTCTATGCTAGTCTACTCTAAGCCCGGATTATTTTCGCGACCTCTACATTCAAACCCCGGATGCTCCTCCCGAGCAATGATTCAGCTATCAATACGCCGCCCGCGCAGAACGCCCTTATCCCTCTCCGTCCTATCGCCCATGCTTCAAAGCGCAAACGCTCCGCCCAGTCTGCCGCTGAACGGCCCATCGTCAACAGTACAGACAGTACGGCGGATCCTGGAACTGAGGCGGTGGTAGCTTCACAAACCCGCGCAATACTCACACCCCTCAGGCTCGGTACAACCATCGAGGAAACGCAACCTCGACGCAGCCGCCCTTGGCTCTTCCAATTCCGCGGCCCCAGCTCCAAATCACAAACGGCAACGCTCCTGCTTCGCACAACCCCAGCGGCTCACGAGACGGCTTCTCCGGCAACCGAAGTTAGTACGTTGGCAGCAACCAGTCTGGCAGACCGTTCCACTCAGCTAGAGTGTTTGCGAACAACACCGATACCGACGCTGACGTCGACGTTAGCTAGCACGATGACTAGTGCTGGGAGAATGTGCAGACGGGCGCTGAAGAGATGTTGGCACAGCTAGGATACCTGGACATTGGCAAAGACGACCTGTTCGGCGAGGAACACAACAGAGGCCTAGGCGCCCAGAATGAGACTCCCAATCTGATCGACTCTGGAGTTGCGGACGTCCACGCAACCTCTCCCGCGATTCTCCAGCCCAGGCGCACCTGTCGGACATGTCTGTCAAGCTTCCCGTCGAACAACGCGCTATTCTAACAACTACGCAAGGACTGTCTTTACCGCCGGCGGCGCACATGAACCTCCGCTCTGCCCAACATACCTGCAGACTACATGCCCGCAGACTACCTCCCCAAGCCGCGCAAAACGACGCCCTTATCCTCCTCCGTCCTTTCGCTCGCGCTTCGAAGCGCACACGCTCCCCTCTCGCTGAGATGAAGTCTGCCGCCGAATGGTCCATCGCCGACCGATTCCCCCAAAGCGCCCTGCCCCGAAGCGCCTACGGTTGACTGCGCGTAAAAATGCTTCTGGCGCGCAGTCCCAGACTTGAACCCGATCTACGCCGAGGGCTGCGCAAATGAACAATATTATGGAAATCGAAAATAGCGGGGCGCTGAACAAGACTCTAGCACAGCGGCGCAACCGGCCGCCAAACCCTGTTGTTTCGCGGCATTTAGAAAGGGACGCTATAGATGGCGCTGATCCAGATGCGACTCCACGGGCGACTCGACCCGCTATTATCCCGGCTCTCGCTGATCCCGCAGCCCTATAAAGAAGACGGCGGACCTTAAGGTTGCGTACTGGGCATGGACACAGGCAGACTTTGCTGAAGCACGAGATCTCCCACCCCATATTGTACTCTCCAGCGTGTAGGGATGCATAGGCGCGGCATCGTCCCAAAGGAGATCAAGGTTTGCGCTCGTGGCAACGTCGCCCCTTGACATCAAGACCACAACGCGACGAATCGCCCTAAGACCTGCGAGAATTGAGCCGCGCGACGAAACCAGCCCCAAAAGTCGTAGAAGCAGGCCCAATACGACGCGGCCGAGCAATAGTTGTAGGATGTAACATGATGTGCGCGGCATCGCCGGATGGATAGGGTACATATATCGATGTTGTTGTAGTGATAGATCATTTCTTTTGTAGCGTGTGATAGCGTACTTGTACTGCGCCTGGGGTCCGACCTGGGAAGTGTTTAAATATCTCCTTCCACTCCATGGCCATGGTTCTCCTGTACGCGAGTAACCGCTCGTCTTCTGACTCCAACCATGCTACTCGCTTTCGTTTGGAAAGGCGCATTTTGCCTCTATTAAACCTCGGATTAGGGCCCATAGCATGAGGCTTGTATTCCGTTGTGTCTTCATCTGTATCCTTGTCCTCGTTCTCTTTGTTCATGTGGTTGTCTGCGTGGTCAGCGTTATGATTTGCAGCTTTGCTGTAAGAGTTGCTCTTCTGGTCTGCACTAAGCACCGTCCAGCTCCGACGAGGACGTGAGTCTGATGCACTATTGTTATATCGGCATCCTAGTAATAACCATGAATCCTGCGATAACCGGGTTATCCGGATGACTTGACCTCTCTCTCCGAGAATGCTGGTATTAAGTGCTATTAGGTCCAGAGGCAATTTCGACTTATTGCAACAATTGCTGATATAATCGACAAGGCCTTTGGCACAGGGTGAAGAGTAATATCAGCTATCTGGTAGGCCTGGTTGGCGCTGAGTCCATAATTGATGCTAGGTTCATTTACAGCCGTCCCTCTACAGTGCCCGAGTATATAAACTTAATGCCCTCGCATCTCCTTTCTCTCTTTAACTTATTCTTTCTATACGGTAGCTTTAGGCCTTAAGGTTATTATTTAAGCATATATTATACAACCCCTTTCACTGCTAATCAAACGGATATATGTAACTAGTCCACAATTTGTCGAACTAAAACTCTAGGATATAGACCGCATTTCACCTGAGCAAGAAAACCGATAATCCAAATCGCGTCATCAGCGCTTGTAGCCCATATATCGTGTGCAAACAATTGCAGAGTACCACCTACGTAAGGCGAATCGAAGGACAAGCATATGAGCAATGCTCTGCTGCTTCGCTATAGACGAAAGCACCCTACAAATCACCGACTCAAATGAGCGCCGGCACTGAACCAACCCGGTCTATTTCCGGTCCGACCCGACTATCAGGCTCTTTGTCCAATGGAGGAACGAGGTTGGGCTGGAGGAGGCGGCGGCGGAGTTATTGATGTAGGTGGTTGACGGTCTGATTTCGGTGGAGGGGGTGGCGGCGGAGGAGGTCGTGATGATGAAGGGGTTGGAGGTCTCGGAGGTGTTGGAGGTTTTGCATTGGGCGGCGGGATAACCTCAGGTGGAGAATGGGTATGTGCATACTCTTCACCGCTACTAAAGAAATTATTATCAGTATGCATAGATCCAGCTTAATGGAGGCGCTTGTTTAGTGGAAACTTGGTAAGGGATTGTGCTCACAAGTGGATAAATCGCAAATTGACGGAAACCACTCGATGCATTAGCTCAATCAAGCCCTTTTCTTCTTCGTTCAAGTGCAATTGTTGTGTCGCCGCTGCTCTAAGTGGCCCGGTATAATTGGGATCGTAGGGATTCAAGTATTCCAAGGAAACAATTTCGAAAAAGCGAGGGAAAAAACCTGCATGCCCAAAGTCTATAAGGCCTATTGATCTGTCGCGTAGCATAATCATATTCCGACGGCAGAGATCCAAATGGCAGAACACAAGCCTTTGGGAGGTGAGATCGATGGATTTACCGTGCAATGCAAGCCTCTTGTTTAGCCATGTATTCATGTCTTCGATGGAACGGAATATAGTGCAAGTGCCATAGTCGGACCAGAGGTAGCCTTGCGGCTTGCCCCCTCCAACTGGCCCCGGCGACGCCTGGCTGTTGCTAGATATACTTCCAAGGTGGGAAATTATACTAGCAACGCGCGGAATGATATCTGTATGAATATTAAGGTCGAGGTGATCTAAGCCCCAGCCACGGAGATACTCCATGAAAAGGTATCCATAGGGGAGGCCAGTTGACTTGTCGACGAAGAAGCGGTACACCCGGGGGATGCGAACGATACTATGGTTGGCATGTTGATAGGCGAAGTCCTGAGTCGCCGCTTCCTGAGCAGTCACCCCTAACCCGTATTTGACTACCATGTTGTCTGAAAGCTGGACCACCGAACCGCCTCCTATTGGACCGTCAAGGACTCCATTCTGGGATTTCATGCGACTGACAAAGTCTTTCAGCCATTCTTCGCTGGCGGCGGAGATGTTCCAAGACATAAGGACGTGATAGCGGATATCTAGTGATAGACGTATGGCTAAGAAATGTGAGTCTGGAGTGCGCTGAGTCAGAGCGAACAGTCCTTTTATACATACCTCTAGGCAGGAAAGTGGGCACAGAAACTCAGATTCAAACTTGGGTGAGGATGGTTACTTTGAATAAATTTGGACTGGCTGTGTTGTCGTATCAGACGCTCACTCCGCGTCTGAGCCGCGGCCAAGATTCTCTTGGACAGAGCCGGTAATCCGGCAAAGCCCAATCACTTTGGACGGATCAGTTGGGCGGCGGTTGGCTGAAAACGTGAGGTGAATTAGTGTTGTTTTAGGAGGCGTAGAGCTGCATCGTGGCCGCTTGTAGCTGCTGACTAATACCTGGAAGGTCGCCTGGTGGAAATTGACGCAGCCCATCCCGCAACTTCTCTAACCTGCTGCAAACTTGCACCCCCAACAGTTCACTGGTTTCCTTCCGCTCGAGTCGTCCTGTTGTACCCTCTAAAACCGCGCCTCACGGAAGCGCGCCGTGCGGCACTGCAAGGCGCCTCCAAGTTTCATGATCTGCTGGGTGCTAGATGGTATATTGCTTTGACGGCTCATGCTGTCCCCTAACTTGAACCATACGCCGGACATCTCTGACAGAACTGCTGCAGCCCTGCGGCGTAGTTCTACATCCTTCGCGTGGAGAAAGGCGGCTTGGCCAATGTCCTGTCAGTCTACAGCCGCTTGGACAGCAATGGTTCTGAACGGGAGATTTTGGGCTTTGGGCGTAGAATTTGTCTCTCTAGCCGCTGGACAAGGTATGGTGACTGAGCTCTCCCCACAAATAGAAGCTCTGTTTCTATTACTGAAGTACTCTTTCAATGCGTTACCGGTCAACTTCACAGGGCGGCTCAGACTTATAAATGGACTTTGAGCCATACCAACGGCAAAAAAATTCCCTCTAGCATCGAAATTCCTACTCGTTTGTCTTTTATCCCTTCGACCGTCTTTTCCAATTCACATAGGCTCTTGCCTCCGGCCGAACCATATCTCGCCATGTCTACCTCTCTGCGCTCCGATGCTACCGTCACAGCAATCTCAGTCGTCGTCCACAACTCTGGCCTATTTTTTGATACGGACACACGTAGTGGCAATCATGCAGACATCTTTCTACTTTATAATGGGGGTTCACTGCGCATCAACATGCGCAAGGAAGCCGCGCATCATAACCATGGAACACTCAGCATCACGGTTCACGACTACCAGCGCTCGAATTCCTCTCTCCAGTACTTCGATCTTCAGCCATCTGCCGGACTCACTGTTAAACATGTTACGGACCTCATCTATCAGAATAAGCGCCATCAGTTCAATCTAAGCCCCAGCGGCAAGGGATGCCGCTATTGGGTGTATGCTCTCCTATCCCACGTGTGAATGACTTTGTGCTTACCATCTTATGTAACAGCGTCACAGTCCTCAATGATTTAAGGGCGGCTGGGTATATTAGCAGCCAGAGTAATCCAAGCGTGGATACGGTGCATGGATATCTACGGTACAATTATTCCCGCGGCCAAAACCCAGAATTCGAGGAAATTGAGCCAGGAACGTTCTATTGAAATGTGTTCGGATGGGGCGCTTGCGATGAGGTGTGAGCCTGTAGACTGTATCGTTAGGGGGCGTTGTGTAGGACGTGACCATCTGCAAGATGGCGGGGAGGTTGCATGGAAGGAGAACGGACTGAGTAGGAGAGTTGTCTGTTTTTCCCTACAGTTATATGTATTCGGTCTTTCAATTCCCTACCCCTATAGCATCGACCAACTCTATTCATTCGTTACCAAGACCAGGCCTGATATATCGAAGCTAAAGCCCCGTCGGTCTGAGGCTGTCGGTACGCCGATGCGAATGTTATGAGGCGTGCCGAAATAGCAGAGCCCAACTATCGGGATACCGATCCCGGGTATGAGAGTTCACGATACCTCACACTACTTCGCCCGCTCACGCACTGATTAGACCGCCTTTTGCACAAGATTTTTGGGACCCACTCTGGCTTTCTCCCGTGCTCAAGGCACCTGAGATCAGCATTCCAGGTAATGCTCCTGCAGTCGTTAGCGGGAGGGATCGTGCGATCAAGAGAATCGTGCGAACGGAAGGATCGTGAGTGTTGGAATAAGTGATACGATTGATGATGAGGGAGGCTCTGTAAGAGCTAGTATATGTACACGGTGCCAAGAGACTAGTATAGTGTAACCATTATGTGACAGCACGCGTCCCAACCACCGTGATATTCGACAGTGAGAACGGGAGGATCGTGAGAGCGGGAGGATCGTGCGAACTCTTGGCGTACGCTTTACCTACTTTAGGCTAGCGTATGGCAGTATCACTCATTGATTAAGACCCTCAGCGACCACCCATTGCAACCAATTCTACCTCTCTGGTGAGTGCGCACTGATTGCTTCTCACTATTAGGCCTCACTCTGGCTTGCGTTCCGTATACTAACCAGTGTCACAGGCTCTGATCATCGTCGCTGCTCGACCTTCTCACGCTTCCGACCGTCACCCTCAGCACACGAACATGCCAAACCTGCAGCTGTCCTCACTCCTTCCACCTCGTCCTATCCCACCCTACACTACCAAACAATTGTCCCTCCACTGCCCCGGCACCATGGTTCACGAGACAGGCTCGCGCCACATACAACGCGTTTGAGGGGAAGTTCGAGACGTTGGGACCACTTCATCGGCCTTATGCGACAAGTGATCGAGGCCCTCCGCTGTGGCGGCTACACCGATATACACAGTGTTGACTTCGGCACTGCCCGTGTGGTGCCAGTCGCCACCAAGAAGATGGGCGCTGGACAAGGGATTACCGCCGGTATCGACGTGGCTGCCGCCATCCTGAATTGACAAACATCTCGTCGAGAAGACGGGTTTCTCGGCCCTCGGCAACATACCGCGCAAAGACCGTGTGCACCTTATCCCTTCGGGCGCTATGGCACCGGGCTGCTACAATCTCCTTCGAGGCCTCCTCCCGCTTGGCTTACTGCCTTCGCGTTCTTCAGCGTGCTCCAGCTCGCTCTGCGCCCTCAGATGCTGCAGTACTGGGTTGCTCTGCTCGCTCCTCACGGACGGGTCAAAGTAGAAAGAGCTGTATTACACTTATTAATTTCACCTAACAGCTGCTGCCTCCTTATAGACGCTAAGAATCTCGCGTTTAAACCACTCTAGATACACGGCCCGGCCCTAATCTACAATGCAACACAGGTTGGCATATAAACGGCACATGATAAGCCAAGTATCCATACTCCCAAGCGTCACTTGGCCAATAACGCTAAGCCTGAGCGTCCCTTCAGTGCTATTCGCATTCAGATCCGCTTCCACAGGCTCCCTCCCAGTCACCCCTCCTTCTATCGTCGCAACCACAGCATACAACTGCCAGTCGCCCTCAATCTCCATGGCCAGCGCCGGCATCCCGATATCTACTTCTTCGATCTCGCGCTTAATGAACTCGACGGCGACCAAGCAGCCAGTTGGATTATCGGATCGGTGCCGCCATACGTGCGCTTGACCTCGATGCTGAGGAGCCGCGGGTTTTGGTGGATGAAGGTCGAGGCCTGGTTGATGGCCTTGGAGGGTTCCTCAGTTTTCGCTTGCTCGGTGCAGAGGGCGGCTTTGGTTATGTGGTGTAGCTGTAGGCCGATGGCGAGGTCGATCTTTTTGTCAAGATCTTTAAAACGGGTGGGCAGCGTGCTCCCGGGCACGCATTCAGGGGACATTTCGACTGTGCGACTGCACAAATTAGTAAAACAGTAAAGGCGCAAGAAAGGCCTATAACACACATGCAACTGCAAGACTCTTCGGCATAGGGCTAATCGTACCTTGCTCCAAATGAGCATCGCATGGATTGCGGCTCTTTGGATACCTGGTAGGTGTTTTTTTTTCTGATCCGTTCGGGCCGATGGTTTCTTCATTAAGTACGTTTGCGATTGCTCTGGCAAGGAATGAGTGCATGCTGCTGCCCCCGGTCAATGTAGAGTCTAGACCGAATGTAAGCCTTCTCTAGCCACACCGCCACATTCAGCAACCTTAAATTATTTAAGGTTGTTGGATGGCGCTAGTCTACTCTAAGCCTAACCTCCTGCTGACTCAGCAGTGGGACTTCGCGACCACCAAAATAACCTTTATTGCAACTCACAGATCGCCGCGACCCGCGACACCACCACACAAACGTCGCCTCCTCGCATGCTCCACCTTTGATTCTTGTCGCCTCTAGGTCCTCTTTGCACTGCCTTTTCGCCTTCCCCAACGCCATAAGTCCTGCCGACGCCCGGTTGGACAACTTGTTCGGCGCCGGCGGCGCGCAGACTACCTCCCCAAGCCTCGCAAAACGACAACCTCCCTCCGTCCCGTCGCTCGTGCTTCGAAGCGCACACGCTCCGCCCTCGCTGAGATGAGTCTGCCGCCGAACAGTCCACCGCCTACCAACGGGACTCGTCTTCCCGCCTCTGGCCGGCCGCGCAAAGGCTTCTAATACCCACTACTAGTCCTAGACTCGATCTGCGCCGGTGGCTACATAACGGAATGCAATTATAGAGAGCGGAATAGCGGGGTGCTGAACAAGACTCTAGCGCAGCGGCGCGGTCAGCCGCCGAAGCCTGTCGCAGTTGTGACCAAGGTGGAATTGCGGCCACGCATGTGGGAGGTTCGAGTTGCAAACTCCAGAAGCTATCCGCCTCACGGATAGTGGGCCACTCCATCAAAGAGCTTCTTAAGGCTTTCACTGAATTCTTCACTTGTGATAATTATATGTTCCTCGGCAAGGCGTGTGTAACGCGCTGCTCAATCCGCAAGCTTCAAAAGTTGCATAACGCGTCAGAATGGCACGCAAGACATGAATGACAGATAGTCGGCTGCCAGAGTATCACAGTGCCAAATATGCTCAATCGAGATCAGTTGCGACATCTCCCGTCGTCCTCAAAGTCGTTATCTTGACTATCATTCTGCGCAATATTCTTTCTTTCGCCATGCAAACTGTTCCATTCTGTAGAACAGTCTAAGGCGCGGTTTTGCCTTTTGCTTCGGAAGTTGCGGCGTCCGGGTGCGTGCAGCTTGACGATGCGGAACTCGCTGGTCGGAACTAGGCGATTGCCCACACCGCGAACTATGACAGTTTGCTCCATCTAACGACCTCACTTCCGCCTACGAGTGTCTGCGGCCTCAACCCCAATCCGCAAGCGCGTCCCACCAGAAAGGGACGCTGTAGGTGGCGCTGATCCAGATGCGACTTCACGGGCGATCCGACCCGTGGTTATCCCGGCCCTCCACCGTGATGGCAACCCCAAAGCGAAGAGTGTGATAAGGACTGGCCCCCTTCGGATCGAATGATTGCAAGCATGGAGATGCGCTGTCGTTTATGAACAGGAGCTGCTGTAGGGGTAATAGGAGAGCCGGTCTTAGCTCTTTTCACCTCGAAATCTCCTCAACGAAGTGTACGTTACAGGTCCTCGGAGTGGTCTCGTGAGACAAACGCTGTCCAAGAGGCAGAGCGTTCCTAAAGGTACAGGCAATCGATGCTTTAAGCGACTTACTCTCCTGACTTTCACGTCCTTCCAGTGTTGGAGTTCGGGGGTATCAAAGGCTTCAACTTGGGCACGTTCGAGGTGGGGTTCCTTCTCCCTCTTAGGCAAGTAGACCTTGGGCCTTGGGTTGATGGAACGCGCAGTGAG
The DNA here is from genome assembly GCF_010093595.1 of Mytilinidion resinicola. Taxonomy (NCBI): domain Eukaryota; kingdom Fungi; phylum Ascomycota; class Dothideomycetes; order Mytilinidiales; family Mytilinidiaceae; genus Mytilinidion; species Mytilinidion resinicola. The sequence continues at coordinate 80,014 of NW_022985438.1, forward strand.
CAAGTGCGTCCTTGTCGTCACCCGGTCGTCCTTGGCAGACGGCTAGCCGGATGCAGTATTGACACTGAAATTCCTTTGCGGGGGTGGGGGAGCCTGGCTTATCTCTCTTCACATCGAAACGGTAGATCATTTCCCTTGCAGCATGTGCCAGCGCGTCCGTACTGCGCCTGGAGTCCGATCTGGGAAGCGTTTAAATATATCCTTCCACTCCATGGCCATATTATTCCTGTACGCGAGTAACCGCTGGTCGTCGGACTCCAACCACGGAACGCGCGTTCGTTTGCGGAAGGGCATATCGCCTCTGTTGAACCTCGGATCAGTGCCCATAGCATAAGGTCTGTATTCCGTTGTGTCTTCACCTGCATCCTCATCCTCGTCCTCTTCGCCCATGTGGTTGTCTGCATGGTTAGCGTCATGATTCGCCGCATCGCTGTGAGGATTGCTCTTCTGGTCTGCACTGAGCATCGTCCAGCTTCGACGAGGACGCGAGTCTGATGCACCATCATCATATCGGCATCCCAGTAACAACCACGAATCCTGCGATACCTGGGTTATCCGGATGATTTGACCTTTCTCTCCGAGAATGCTGGTATCAAGCCCTCCCAGGTCTAGAGGCAATTTCGACTTATTGCAACGGACAATTGCTGTTATAATCGACAAGGCCTTTGGCACAGGGTAAAGAGTAACATCGGCTATCTGGTAAGCCGTGTTGGCGCTGAGTCCATCTCTAGCCTTCGCTCTTGGAGAGGATGTTTGTGGGGAGCCAGACCGAGTCACGCTGTCTGTTCTGGGCCTAGACAGGTGTTCGCCATCGCCGCCATTCTGTAAATCAAGGAGGTCGCTTCAAGATAGGTCCGAGGTGTCGGCGCCATTGCTGCTGCCGTTGCTGACAATTCGACCGTTATTATTACCGGAATTATGACCAGTCCTATCGTGCAGCGATAGAGTATCGCGATCTATTGGAGAGCCATTATATGAGTTGGGTTGTTTTTGTTGCTTCTGGGGTCGCAAGCCCTCGGTGCCGTCTTTGGCAGAATTATCGGAATTATAATCGATATCGTTGGGTGGACTAAGCTGATCGAGCTTCCGCTTGTTTGGGGTCGGTAACAGATCGCCTACTGTGTTCGCCTTGCGATTACTCTCCCCATTAGCCGGCGAATTGTCTACATTTGTCAGTTTAAGATTGCGGTTACAGCAGCGTCTGCTACTCACCGAGGCTCTCTTCTTTATTGACTCTTAAAGACTCTTAATCGGCGGCCACGCATATCCCGAGCGCCTGCCTAGACTGTAAGACAGCCGTAGCACTCATGCGCTTAGCTGGATCATCCATCCCGTCTGGCGCCGCAAATTCGGTATTGGTTTTGGGAGATGGTCGTCGGAGTAGTTCCTCCAGCGTAGGTAGCTCATTATCGCTACTGTCGTCTCCATCACCTGTTGGTCGTTAGACGAGACCATCGCATTAAAGGCGAAGTGCGTACCTAGCTCAGGACCTTCCCTATCAGCTTCGCTTCCCTCAGCTTCCGAGTCCGAATCGGACCCATCATCCTCGATAACTACCAGATGTTCTTCGTCCTCCCCATCTGCAGGTTCTCTGTTAGTGTATGAATTCAAGATTGGGATATTGTAACGTGCCTGAGTAAAGCAACCCTTGCGCCTTTGCTGCCCGCATTGTCGGCGAAAGAGACCTCTCCCTCTCAGATTTGCTGCTCGGTGTCACCGCAGATCGGCAATCATGCAGAATCGCAGCCGGCATTTTGGGAGGGCAGGTGTAGGAATTGATTTTATCAAGTGAAATCTCTGGAGGTATACGGAAAACGCGTTGAGAAGTTGCCATTGTCGCTGTCGCCATTCTGCAGTCGTTGCGCCGTTAGAGTCGCTGTTGCCTCGTGCCTTTCTGGTAGGCCTTGGGCAAGGGAAATGTCAGGGCTTATAAGGTCCTCTTTTCGCGCACAGCCTTCTTGTGCAGCATCAGCCTTCGAAAGACACCCCAAGATTCTCAGCAAATCAACGTACGTGACGCATGTGCCTTTGCCACCCGCAATGCATGAATTACAAGGGCTTCAGCTTGCCGCCTGATCAGCGCCCCTAGGAAGCTGTGGTCGAGTCGTATCCGTCTATCCGGCCTGCCGCATTCCAGCTGATACCATCGTGACGCCAAACCCCTCATCAGGAGGTTGGCGGCGAAGCAAATCCTCTACCATCATTTGTTAAGTAAGGGCTAGACCAACAACCTCAGGGAGTGCCATGACCCTCTGTGCTGTATCGGATGATCCGTGCCATGTCCGATATACGGAAACAGGTGGTCATCAGACGCTCCGTGACTTCATGCATGCGGTCCTGTGCCGTATCTGTTAGTGGCGGTAAGCGAGTGACCTGCAACGACCCACTGCGCCGCATCAGACAATTCGTGCCGTGTCCGATAGTGCCATGCCGTGACTGGTTGTGGGGATAGGCCGATGGGCCTTGATGGTGATGACCACCGTCTTAGTGCATGTACGTGCGCTCTGCCGTCGACGCCCCCTGAGCTTAACAACCGTTCCTTGCTGTGTATGGTGGATGCGAGTGGATGAGCCATGTACACTTCATGCGCCCTAAAAGATGATACTCCCCGGCAGGACTGTCACCGAGTTGCGGTGTTGCATCTAGCGAGTGCATGCGCCTAGGGTCCGAAGGCGTCTTTCATGCAATGTTAGTGGGGGACTGCAGCCTACTGGAACTCCCGGCCACAGATCACTTGGTTATAAAGCGTGTTGGCGGAAGCGGACGAGCACCTCTAATCAGCAGGATGCTAGCAGGATGCGGAGCGAGCCTAGTGCGCCTTCGGGGTTCCTGTTTGATCCTGGCGAGACCATCCTTAGTAGCGTTGGCATGTGAGGGCTGTGCCGTGAACTGTTGCTGTTGGAGCCAATGCCGCCTAAGCAACGCCAGCGTTCTGTCCCGTTCAAATCACTGCTGCCCTCTGTACTCTGCGAGCCTGCAGCCGTTTGAATGCTTGTGGACTGTTCCCTCCCGGCTCTCTACAAGCTGCAATTTTGCATGATTGCCGACCTGCGGTGACGCCGAGCCGAGATCGACCAGAATGAAACGGAGAGCGAATGGCAAAGGCGGAGTGAGGCGAAGGGGACGCACGTCGTAAGACCACCCAACTCCGCCTGGTCCAGGGGGAATATCCTTAGCCATGTCGTTCTCAGTGCTACCGAGGCTGTAGCATGCATGGTGAGCGAAACGCATTAGAGGACTGCATGAGGGGATACGTAGGATGTCGCGTGATGCTTGCTAGGCCTGCCTCTGAGGTGGGCAATGCTCCGGTGAGAGCAGAGAGCCTCCGCAGCCGTGCCGGTGATCCGTCGCGCTCACCGACGTTTGCAAGCCTACGTGGACCATGCACATGCGTGTGCCACATTGATCCGGAGGAGTAGGAGTGACGTCCATCCGCCAATTCAGTGGTGCCTAGCACAGCCCCGTACAGCGGAGGTCTAGCAGCGGACTAATTACGGCCTGTGGAGCAGCTAGAACTGATAAGCTGCGAAACACGGCGACTCCGGGGCCAATAGCATACAGCCCATCCAGCACGAGTAACGTCTGCATGATCAAGCACGGCCGCCGGCTGAAGATGGCCAGGAGCTATTTAGAGATACGAGGGAGCTTGCAGCGCCGAGGGGACTGGGGGCGGTGTCGCTTTGGGATGAAAACTGTCGAGGAAACGAAGCAGGCAGCCGTGCTGACGTGGCGGTTCCCGTGGATTGGCGGCTACGGATACTGGCTCTCCGGAGGCGAAAGAATGGCCTGAGTATGGGACCGGGGGGAACGCCTTCGAGCATCGTGAATGCCCGCACGCCTGAATGGGAGTCTCCTGGAATCGAATGGCAGCAAGGAGGGATGAATGGCCATTGCGATTCTAGCGGTGAGAGCAGGAAACGGACGTTTCGTCCATCGTGACGATGAGAGTGAGGCAGGAATTTGCTGTCGGAGTGCCCAAAAGGCGCTGCACTATCATCAGTCTGAGACATGGAAATTGAGGGAAGTGGGTAGGGCTTGCATGTGCGCATGGGGCGGTTGGCGAAGACGAGGGCTATGCAAAGGGGTTGCGGGTGGAGGGATGAGAGTAGAGAGAAAAGGATGAGGAGAGAGGGAGGGAAAATGACGGCGAAGGGAGGCCTTTTATGGCGGACGTTGAGGCCGATTACCGGGTCGAGCGTAGCGCGAAAGCCGTAAGCGAGGCGCGGATTGCCTGAACGGGGTGCATCCATTTCCTGATACAGGCTTGCCGTCTAATTCTTTACTAAATTATAGTAATTTAGGAATAAGTATAGGATTATTACTAAATTATAGTAATCTAGAAATAAGTATAGAATTATTACTAAATTATAGCAATCTAAAAATAAGTATAGGGTTTTCTAGAATAGAGCTTTTATATATAAAAACGCTTTTTTATATAAATAGAAACCTTATATTTAACTTAAGACTTTAATACTACCTATTAAAAGTAATTACCCCGTTTTATACCTAAGATTAATTTTACTTTACCTTTTAAAAACTATTACACCCTAATAATAACTTACCTATACCTTGTCTTAGTATATAATACTTAGAAGGTATAGAAAAAATAACTTGTTATAACCTACTAGGTAATATTTTTCTAGTTATAGTAGTAAATATAGTAGTTTTACTAATTTTATTAGTCTAATCCAATATATTATTAACTAAATTAGACCTTATTATACTTATTATCGGTAAAATACAGGTTAAAAAAGTAGTTTTTGCAGCCGCGGGCCTAATTAGTATATTTACGGCAATTTTTTTTTTAAAAAAGTTAGAGGTAGCTTTTATTTTAGTAGGCCTAGGAAGTATTTACTATAGTTTAGAATAGTAGGTGCTGCTAAGTATATTAGTAGGGTTTTAATTAAATCGCCCTAAATTATCTATAAAAAGCCTTAAGTACCCTTAATATTACTATTAGCTAGGTGTTTAGCTCTAGTTAAAATAGCTTCTTATTTTTTAATTTAGTTAATAAGCTTTTTTTATTAAAAAAGTATAGTATTATTAGTAATTTTAGCTTCTAGCTATTTAGTAAATAGTATATTTAGTAGTTAGGTTTTAGAAATAGCTTCTATAAATAAGTTTTATTCGCCTTTTTTAAGTTACTATTTTTAGATTATACTTCTATTTTTTTTACTACCGGTAAGATTAGTATTATTCTAGTTATTTTCTGCTAAATTAGCTATTTCTAAGCAGAATTAGTAAAAGTTAGTAGCAACTTCCTTTTTTTATACTATACTAAATAGCTTTTAAGTATTTTAAAGTAAAGGTTTATTTATTAAATAATAATATATAGTAATAGAATAGAGCCGTCTAATATAATAGTTAGTAGAAGTTCTACTTTTTAAGAAAAAATAAACTGCTTACCCCTTTTATAGGGGCGGGGAGGCGCCCTTATTCTATAGTTGCCTAAAACTTTTAAATACTAGCTAATCTAGACTAATCCGGTCTATACTATACTAGCGGGGCTTATAACTAATATTACTAAAATAGCTTTACTTATAAAGTATTACTTTAAAGGCTACTATAATAGTATTCTAGATTTTTCTATAAACTACTAGTAAATAGGAATAATCTAGAAATAAGTATAGGTTTTTTAGAATAAAGCTTTTATATATAAAAACGCTTTTTTATATAAATAGAAACCTTATATTTAACTTAAAACTTTAATACTACTTATTAGAAGTAATAACCCTATTTTATACCTAAAATTAATTTTACTTTACCTTTTAAAGACTATTACACCCTAATAATAACTTAACCTATACCTTACTTTAGTATATAATATTTAAAAAGTATAGAAAAAACAACCTATTATATAAAGGCTATATACTAACTACTTCTATATAGCGGCACTAAAATACTAGAAATTATTAATATATAAGCTCTATATATACGTAAAAAGCCTTACTAATTATTAAGTTAGGTATATTAATAAGGCGTTGAAAATAGGTAGATTTCTAGGTGCGATTCCACGCGCGCTTATACAAATTTAGTGTTATAGTATCAACCGCAACACCCTACCTACCGAAATTCTGCCGCAGATTGCTACAACTCCAGCAATCTGCACCGGCCTACTACCGTTAGCCGGCCTCCTGCCCTGCCTGCCCTGCTCCGCTCCCGTCTCGCTTCCGCTTCCTATCCTGTCCCGCTCCAGCCACCTACCGGCTGCCCCCTTTTCCTATCACCTGATCTGGTAAGGACCTCGCGTACACGCGTGCCACGCGCCGAAACGGCATAGAGGCCGTACGCCACGCGCTCGGCCACGCCCTTATATCCGGTGGCCCGTCTCCCGTCTTCCTGTTCCTTACACAACGTCTTGATTCTCCACGTAGCATTGTACATAGCACCTAATCAACGCTCCTCTTTGAGCCCTCGACCTCTTGCGTGTAGCGCTATCGTGACATTTAGGTGGTGTAGTGCAGGGAAAAACGCCAAGCTTTGAACGCTATTTTGAATGCAACAAATAGAACCTATGGTGATCTCCGCCCAAAGCGACGCCCGCCCAAAGCGAAGAGCGCTGTGATAACCGAGTGAATTACTACCCTAAGAATTTGAAAGTTGAACAAAATGAACAAGTATTTAACAAAATCCTCTGCCGTTATGAATATAGGATTCCACACGTGGTCGATATCCAATTATTACAAGTGCGGGAGTCCGCCTACAGCCTACGGCAACCTTCGCGTCGTTAACTAGGGGTCAGAGACTGCCGACGTTAGGCTACTGCTATGACGACTTCTGCATTTAGTGTTGTGTTGCGTCGCTACTGCACCGAACTACGCTATGTCTGTTTTTGATCCCGTCCGCATAATCGAAGCGTCTGCGTCCTGATAGAAAACCGCTTAAGTATGCATCTTGGACAGGCTCTAGGATCCTTGCTACAGCTGACGCTCTGTTGCCTTGCTGAGTCTCTGCCTTATTCGCTTTCAGGTGGACCCTCTTACGACGTGATAGGCTGCCTTGCAAAACAACGGTTGGTCGTGCGAGAATAAGAAGTAAGGAAGCGGTGCGACGAATATAAATACAGGAGAGAACGCCTTCCAAGCTCCTCTTTTAAAGCAAATATTCTTCCTCCCTAAAGCACTTTGAAATAATCTAAAGCATTCTGAAAGTAGAAATCTATTGACCAACCATGTAAGTACATCGCTTATATCACATTCGTTTTGTCTACTAATACACTCCGAGGTTCCCTTAACATGGCTGCAAGTGCTGGTGGTGAGCCCATCAATTACGAAACTTGCTCGAAATGCCAGTTCAGCAACATATCCGGGGCAGAAAAGTGCGAGAAATGTGGGGAACTACTCACTGGGGGTACTCAATAACCCAAAAATCGTGAGCGCCACGAGTTTGGAGTTTGGGACATGGGCGTCACTAATATTTGGTACTTCAGGTTTGAATGCGCCCCGCTTGGAAGAAGGGGTTATAGACAAAGAACGTAGCCGTCAATCGAGACGGTTATTGACCGCCTTTTTCCATGCCAAATATCGTACCATATCCGATGCAAACCCTTCTTCCTCGAGCGAACTTGCCAAAAGAATTGCCCACGCCCGTCTCTCTGCACCACTATGTAGAAAGAAGCCCGCAGAGACAAGTGGCTTTGTACCTAGCCAAAACATAGGGTAGAACGCAGCAGACTCCCAATCAACAATCCCAACAATACTTCCATCCTCTGTTACTATGATATTTGTCGGTCCAAGGTCAGCGTGATAGAAGTAGAATAACTCTGTGTCCCCGGTGACTGAAGGATCCGAGAGGTAAGACTGGAGTTGATATGTGGAATATGGACCCAAAAACTGCGGTTTCCACGAAGGCTCTGAGTTTGGAGGCTGGGCGGTTAGAAATGGTTCAATGATGCCCTTTCCATTGGCTGTCTCTAGCATTTTCGAAGTTGAGAGAGCCAGGGTCTTGCAGAATCGTGCAACCGTGCTTGCAAGTTCCATACGTCGATCAATAGATAGTGTTTCCCATGCTTGAAGTAGTGTCCGTCCTTTCAAGGGCTTGAGGACAAGAAATGAGCGGTTCCAGTCAGTATCTACCCAGGAGTAGACAACTTCGGGTGTAGGGACGGAAGAGACGCGATTGACATAGCGAATGGTGTCGCTCTCGAGTTGCATGCCGTGTCGCCATGCTTTGACTTTGATGAAAGCACCTCCGAGGCTCCAAACCGCTGCAGAGGTGCCTGCGTGATGAATACGACCGCTCTCGGAGCTCCCACATGTTCTTGATGCGATGGAAGCGTCCTCATCTCCAAAGACCTCTCGCAGGCAATGAATAACTCCATTGTCGTCTTTCCAGCTCTTTAACGCGTCCTTGGGCACCTGTATTGCAGTCTCACAAACTACTGAAGAGCCCAGTAGCCAGCGGCCTTGTCCTGTGTGAACAATTGAATTTTCAATAGGAGGGTTCATTAAACTTTGACATGTTAGCTTGGAAAGAATTCCTCCAAAGCGCATTCAGGCGTACCAAAACATGGTGCTCAAGGAATAGAGGATGGGACGGGATTCATAGCGTTGGGGAAGGCGGAAAGGCTGAGCAGGTGGCTAGATAGGGCGGAAGACGTGTGGAGGCATGATGGTTGACCGACAGGCGGCAGTCAATGCCAAGGCTTGCCGACCGACGCACGCTCTCAGGCGCGGCTTCAGGAAAGCAAGCAATTGAAAATCCTCGCCGACACCCGATTAGACTCCGTATTCGGCAAACCCTCCCTGCCCAACATACGCGCGGACTACCTCCCCAAGCCCTGCCCCTCGTCCTCCCTCCGTCCCGTCGCTCGCGCTTCGAAGCGGACACGCTCCGGCTAAGTCTGCCGCCGAACGGTCTATCACCGACCGATAACCCTCGTCTTCCTGCCTTGAAGCGCGTACGAACGACCACGTGTAAAAATGCTTCTAGCGTTCCAGATTCGAACCTGATTTACACCGAGGGCTGCACACACCACGGGAGGAGGACCAAGCCGACCCGTTGACAGCAGAATGGAGGGATGCTTCGACAGGCTTAGCTGCATGGCAGATCCAAAGGGACCCTTGGCGGAAAATGTTGCATTTCTTAGCCAATTTGCAAACCAGGGACGAACTCTGTCAGACCCTGTTGTTGATTTACTACCGCCAAACCACAGGCCGAGAAAAGAGGATGCCGGAAGCAGAAGAGTGTTGACTTTCAACGAAGAGAGAAGACTAGCAGAAGCTTTCGCATTAATTCTAGCTACAACCGACAAGCCATCTCGGGTTGGAGCTGTGTGTATAGAAGAGCAGCCGAAGAGCAGTGGTTTTATTGTTAGATTTGCTGCCAATTCGGGAACCTTAGATAAGAAAGAGATTGTATTTCATAAAATCATTAACAGCTTCTAATAAATTCTACTTATCTTTGGAATGTTATACTAACACGACGGCTTGAATGTTCAGCCTCTAAAAAAGTGATTTTTTTATTTGTTGGGAAAGAGACCTGCTTCAAAAGATTGCAGAATCGATGATTTTGATGTTCCCCCCCTTGCTAGTGCGGAATCTGCATTCGGCCGCACCCTTTGTAGGTCTAACAACAAGGTATTTAAAACCGTACACGTGACCTGCCCCCCCGCACTAGGGCTCACGCCCAACCGACATTTGAACATCGCACCCTGCGCCCAGAGGCGCGAGTCTACATCACCCCTCGATTGTTGCACCAAGCTTGAGTTTATACTCCTTTATTCTGCTTTAGTCCAGCGCTGTAGCTGTTGATAATTACAGCAATGTCCAAGTCAGAGAAACAGTTGGTCCGTCATCCTCTGAGCTGATGACCCTACCTTTATTCCACAGCGTAGCTCACTGCATTCACAGGATATTCGCGTCAACAACCAGTACCGCCTCTTAAGACGACTAGGAAGCGGGGGCTTCGGTGTCGTTTACGAAGGTATCTTCCTTTAAACCTCATTTTTGAATATCTAACAGTTATCCAGGTATCGACGTCATGACCTCCCAACGTGTAGCGCTCAAGCTCGAACACATTCGAAGCGAACACTCCGAGAGCCTCCAAAATGAAATCGATATCTATAAAAAACTCGCAGGCAGTGCCGGAATCCCAAAATTATATTGGGACGGCGATGAATGCGACTACAACGTCATGGTGTTCGAACTTCTCGGACCGAACCTAGAAGACTTGTTCAACTATTGCGGTCGACGATTCTCGCTCCGGACGGTGCTGTTACTGGCAGACCAGCTCATCCGCCGGTTTCAGTACATCCATTCCAAGGGATTCCTCCATCGAGATATTAAGCCCGCGAATCTACTTATGGGCCACGGAACACGAGGAAACATCGTTTACATCACCGATATGGGTCTCGCGAAGGAGTCTACGGACGTAGCAGCCGCACGGCACGGCCGGCAGCTGGAAGGTCCTGTTCTTGGTACTGCGCGGTATGCAAGCATTAATGCTCACCGCGGCGTAGGTGAGTAACCATTTGCACGATACTGAGGTATACAAATATCGTAGGGCTGATATTTTATATAGAGCAATCGCCCGCAGATGACATGGAAGCATTAGGATACGTTTTCGTGTACTTCCTTCAGCAAGGCAACCTTCCTTGGATGGGGCTCCCAGCCAAAAGCGGGTCGGAAAAAGAACTGGCCATTCTACGGAAAAAACAGTCAACGTCACCTGAAGAGCTGTGCGACAGCTTGCCGGATGAGTTCGTGAAATATTTCAACCATATCAAGACATCTTGCGACAATGATCGGGGCGTTGACTATAAGTATCTGCTCCGTTTGTTCCGCAGTCTCTTCCAGCGTCATGGTTTCGAATACGACAATGTCTACGACTGGACGGTCTTGAAATACATGGAATATCAGGAGAAATGCGCTTAAATCAGAAGGTGAGATGAAGCGGCCTAGGGTTAACAATGCCGTTTACAATTCCTAGTGTTTGCGTCTCGTCCAACCTCAAGCTAAAGGGACCGGGGATTTCTGGAAATAGCAGTGCCATGGACCAATCGCCAGTGCTAGCAGCCAACGCAGTCTCTTAGATAACTAACCGAGCCAATAAAGTTGGCTATTTGACATCCTCGTTATGGGAACTAATGGGATACGGCCTGGTATTTTATAGACTCTAAGTCCACGAAATACACGCTTGTTTCCTTCTACTTTCTATTCCAAACTGTGTGAATCGCCTGAGCCATGTCCCCCTTCCACTAAGGATAGCTCTCCTCTCTAACCCACTCCAAAATCTTACCCCTCCCAGAACTGGACCCCTCCCGAAACTGACTCCTTCCCAAAACTAGCCCTGACCCCCATAAATACCCCACCTTAATAGAATACTGTTTTCGGGCTTATTTGATCTTATTACAGGCAACCGTAAGCTTCGCGCGTGCATCGAGTGCCGCAATCGCAAACTTAAATGCGATAGACAGTCGACCTATAGCGCGTGCACGCGCAGGAATGCTGCCACAACATGCGTGTACGATCGCAACGTTACCAGGATCCAGAAAGAGCGCGAGTTGAGGCTACGGGCGGAGGCGCGGGCGGAGTATCTGGAACGCTTGGCCCAGCAGCTGTCACAGTTAAGGAGCGTTAACGGCGATGGGACTGCTGTGTCAAGTAGAGCTAGGATCTGAAGAAAAAGAAGAAGGGGAGTCCAATCTCTCCAGCGACATCGACGACGACGACGGAACTAGTCTGCTGTTCGGCGAAGGCAGACCATTGCCGTATCGCGAAATTCTCTCCCGATTCTTGCCACTCCGAAAAGACGTTAACAGATTAGTCTCGTCGTACTTCACATCCAAGGCTATCGTGGCGCCCTTTATCCATTCGGGGCACTTCAGCAGGATATACCACAAGTTCTGAGACGATCCAGCTTCCACCTCGCCACTCTGGACATCAATCCTATTCTCCGTACTTGATATTGCCACGAGGACGTTGTCTCCAAGCGCAGTCATGGGCCACAGCCGCTTCGCAGTTGCAGCCGCACATCGCCTTACTGCTGAGTCGTACTTCCGGTCTCAGCCAATAGAACTAGCCGTCGAAACCCTTCTACTCTACGCTTAGCGGAAGTGCATCACGAGCATGGACATGTCTCCAGATCTTGCTGTCCTTTTCGGAACGCTCATCCGCCTTGCGACGGCGCAGGGTTATCACCGCGATGGGTCTAAGCTCCTCGGCATCTCACTTTTCGCAGTCGAAATGCGCCGTCGCACTTGGTCTCTCGCGATGCAGTTAGACCTGCTCGTCTCCTTCCAGCTTGGCCTGCCTAGCACAGTCCAATATCCCACCTGGGACACGCTACCGCCCACCAACCTCCTCGATTCGGATTTTGATGAAGGTATCGCAGAACTGCCGCCTGCACGTCCGGTCACGGAGCACACAGAGCTGCCATTCTACATTGCTAAGCACAAGCTCATGGCAGTTTTGGAGAAGATTGTCCGTCTGGCCCAGTCCGCGCGGGAATATCTGGAGAGCGAAGTCGACGCCAGTGACGCGGAGCTCCGTTTCACGCACGCCAGTCTGCTAGACGTTTTCCAGTCCCGCACCATGGAAGAATCAGTCGCGGATAGCCCCTCTATCATTGTGACGCGATTGTGCGTCGAATTCATATACCTTGAATGTCTCTGCGTCTTACACCGGAAATATGTTACCTGCGGCCGAGAAGAGAGTATCCAGAGGTGCGCAACCGCAGCAACCGACCTCGTGCGGCAGTTTCTCGACATTCGTAGCGAGTTCGAACCAGGTGGACAGCTAGAAACGGAGAAGTGGTTCATGGGCAGTATTACATGGTATGATTTCTTACTCGGATGCATGGCTTTGTGTCTTGTTCTATGCTCAACAAAACAGCTACCCGCAGATACGAGTGCGGTTGCGATCGATCGAGTGGCATCGCTGGGACTGCTGGAGGAGGCGGGGAAGCTGTGTGAAGACAAAGAAGCGAGAAACAAAGATACGCGGAGAGTGCGGCGACTACTTGAAGCTACCGTCTCTCGACTAAACAATGACGAAGAGGACCGGTCCCTGAATGAATACCCAATGACGATTGACAACGAATGGGCGTACTTGGAGCAGTTTCTGGATCTACCATATGACGACGCGGATCCATTTTTGTTTGGCGGGTGAGTCGGGTGAGAAGTCACGTGATGCGGGCGATTCGGGCGACCATTTCAATAAAAGATGGAAGCTCGGAGATCGATCATTCTTCTTCTCAGCTCATTTCGAACTGTTCTACTTTGAAATATTCCGACAATGCCTTCACAAGACGTCATCTTGGTCACCGGCGCCAACACCGGTCTTGGATTCCAGATTATCCGTGCCTCTGCTCGTCCGATGAAGGCTACACTATTCTCCTCGGTGACAGAGCCCTCGCCAAAGCTGATCAAGCAATCGATGCCGCTGTCAAGGAATTCCCGTCCTCTCGCAGCAAGCTGTTCCCTATTCAAGTTGACATCGAGGATGATGATTCCATCACTGCAGCCTTCAACGAGGTACAATCCAAGTATGGCCGGCTCGATACCCTCATCAACAATCCAGGTACGCATATCCGCCTGACTCGACGACACCTAGCACTCAGCTAACTTCCCAGGCGCCCAGCTCGACCAGCAAGTCAAGGCTAGTCACATGACCGTGCGGCAAATGTGGAATGCTTCCTGGAATGTCAATACTGTCGGAACACACATCATCCCGTCTACGTTGATGCCGCTTCTTATCCAGTCCTCGAATTCCCGTCTCTTGTTCATAACTAGCGGTACGTCAACCCTAGCAGGGACGGAAGACCTCGCCGTCTTTGTCAACAAGTCTCCCGCAAAAGGCTGGCCGAAGGACGCGTTCAGTATTCCGGCGTACCGGAGCAGCAAGACTGGCATGAATGCGGGATTGGTGCCGAGTGCTGAAGGAGGACGGAGTCAAGGTTTGGTGTATCTCTCCCGGTTATCTCGCCACAGGGCTTGGAGGGAGCCAAGAAGCGAATAAGGAGATGGCGCTGGCGATCCGGCGGTAGCGGGTGATTTCATAAGAAGCGTTTTGGAGGGAGCAAGAGATGCCGATGTGGGGAAGGTTATACTCAGAGATGGGGTGCAGCCTTGGTAGGCTCGTGGAGTCTTTGATGCGTGGCAACGCGTAGAGCTTCTTGTATATGGATTGCGCGAAATTCAGCACTGCGGTGCACGTGTCAAAAGTACAAAAGGACCAACGCGAGATAGTCTGTCTGATTCAAGATGTCGAAAACGCATGAAGTTGGCCAATGATCAACTGAATTGACGTACTGACAGCTGCTTCGCGATGATCGGAGTTTTCAGGTGCGGCTGATGAACCTAATCCATCATCATAATTTGCACTGATGTGAGGCGTGGAGGCCTGAATGGCCTTATAATCTTACTCGTCTCTGCAAAAGTATCCGGTATGTCTCCGCGCCTCTTCCAAGCGTCTTAAATATTGACCTATATCCAAATTCTCAGCCTACAAGCGCATATTAACATTTACTAGCAGCCTTATATTGAAAATCAAGATGGCAACGCAGGAAGTATTTAAGGCACGCGAGTATCTCTTGGAGTCAGACGCAGAAGGCCAACGTCTCCAGGATCAGCAGGATATGTTCAGAGCTGCGAACGGTGATAAAATCTTACTAGCTCCTATCGACCTGACGAAACCCAATCTTCACATCCACGATATTGGCACATACGATGCCACATTTCTCCTCGATCTATACAGCCTTTTCATCCCCGAGGGTACTCGCAAAACCGACTGGATGCTCGCCGTCGATCTTCTAGGTGCTCATTTCCCTTCGAAACCCGTGAAGGAAATGCAATCCCAGAAATAAAACATCCTTGGGCCCTGGCCACCAGATCTCCTAGACACATTCGACTTGATTCACCAACGCCTCATGCTGGCGGGTGCTGATCCGAACACCCAAGCGAATGTTCAGCAGACCCTCAGACTCGCAAAACCAGGCAGTTGGACCGAACTCGTGGAAGCCGAGAAGCGACTAGCCCCAACGACGGGCCAGTAATGTATCGGTTTCTCTCGCTCATGGGGGAGTTATTCGGCTTCGTGCGGGTTCCGATGACCTATGCCCATGAATTGCCGCAGTGGCTCAAGGAAGCAGGGTTCGAGAACGTGAAGACGAAAGTTGTCCCGATTCCGTATGGATGCAGACAGCCTGAATCTCCATCGTAGGAGAATAGGTGCAGCTCTATGTCCGTGGCTCTGAAGGGAATCCTCGGGTATACCAAGGTGATTCCTGGAGGGGTCAAGTCGTTCACTGCGAAAGAGTTGGCAACTCTGATTCCCAAGGATCCTTGCGGAAATGGCGGAAAGTGGCGCTGAGTATGCCATCAGGTACGCTTGGGGAAAGAAGCCGATGGCCTGATGTACAAGATGTTCCATGAGGCATTAATCCTACTAAGATCTGCACTAAGACAAGTTCGAGCGCCGGACTTTTGCGGGGGACCAGAAAAGGCGGGGTGAATCTGGGGGAATTGCCGTCTAGGGCGGTTATGCTCCCTCGCTTCCGCTTCTTCGGAGCGGATACTAGAGCTTCCGATACCTTCACTGATATACATTATACTTCAATTCAATGTGCACAAATCGCAAAATACTCATCAAGCGTATGTGATTCTTCAAAAGCAAGCCCATAGCGCGGACTCGAACGTCACCTCAACCCTTCGCCATGCCATCTCTTCCTCCTGCATCCATTCCAGCCATGTTCGTCGAAACTGGCGTTGGTATTAAGGCTGCCATCGCTGTGACAGCCTTCGTGGTCATCTTGACCGTGTCTGTCTATCTCAACGACCGCCCATACGCCGGCTTTGTGAGGATAGGGAAGGATGAGAATTCATGGAAGGCAAAACAGCGGTGGCTGTCATCGGCGAAAGACATAATGAATGAGGGGCTGCGGAGCGTAAAGGAACCCTAGGATTAGATTGAGTTCCCTGAGGAAATGCTGACAGAAACTAGACAAAATCCCCATTTCAAGTAATGGCAAATTGCGGGCCTTTAATCCTCTTGCCTCCGGTGATGATGGATGAGATCAGGAACGATGATCGAATGACGTTCAAAGCGTGGCTCAAGCAGCATTTCTTTACCACTTATCCAGGCTTTCAGGGATTCAAACCTGCGGTAGATAGCAACGTTTTTACGGATTCGGTGAGGATCGGCCTTACACAGTCTCTTAGTAAGTTTCGATTGTTCTCTGTCGCATGAGCGGCCAATGTAATTGAGGGTGAAGGATACTTACATGCTTGTAGCTCATGTGACAGAGATACTATCTCCCGAGGCTTCTTTGGCCCTGGAAGAGCTGTTCCCATACAGCACAGGTATTACTCCCATTTCAGATACCAACCACGCAAATCTGACAACGTACAGAGTGGCGCGAATACCAGTTCGACCAAGCTGCGTTGAAGATCATCGCCCGTCTTTCCACTCGCATCTTCATCCCCGCCCTTGCCAGGAACGAAGAATGGCTCAACATTGCCGTCGACTATACCGTCGACTTCTTCACAGCTGCGTTTGTCCTGCGCCTTTGTCCACCTATTCTCCGCCCGATCGCACACTGGTTCCTGCCCCAAACGAGGAAACTGCGCGCATCCATTCGAACAGCTCGTCGCCTTCTGGAACCTGAGCTTGCGGCGAGGCGAAGGGCACAGGAAAAAGAACGGGAAGCGGGAAAGCCGGTCACAAAACCCGTAGATGCAATCCAGTGGGTACAGTCTGTCGCAGACGCCAAAGGTGTGTACGTCGACCCTGTGTACGCGCAGCTGAACTATACTCTCGGAGCTGTGCATACGACGTCTGTAACGTTTGTCAATATCCTCTATGACCTGATCGCCCATCCTGAGTATATTGAGCTGTTGCGCAAGGAGATTCACGACGTGTACCAGCAGGCACCGAAGTGGGATAAATCGACGTTGAGGGAGTTGAGACTAATGGATAGTTTCATGAAAGAGAGCTCGCGGCTCACGCCCGTGACGATGTGTGAGTACTCTGCTTTTCCTCCATCAGTGTCGTATTCTAACGCCTGAAAAGTACCGGTGAACCGCGTTGCCGAAGAGACAGTAACCCTCTCCGATGGCACCGTCATTCCCAAAGGCGCCACCCTCGGTGTTCCTACGCTGCGCTCGGTCGACCCATCCGTCTTCCCCGATCCCTTCAAATTCGATGGCTATCGCTTCTTGAATCTCAGCCAGGAGCCCGGCGGCGCGACCAAGTATCAATTCGTTAGCACCAGCAACGACAGCATAGTCTTTGGGCACGGAAAGCACGCGTGTCCGGGTCGGTTCTTCGCTTCCAATGAAATCAAGATTATCCTGGTGCACTTGTTGACAAAGTACGACTTGAAGTTTCCGGATGGGAAGACGGAGAGGCCAAAGCCTTTGGAGATGGGTGCTGATCTCATACCAAATCCGGATATGAAAATTTTGATCAAGTCGAGAGTGGATGAAGCCGGGGATAATCAGTTTTAGTTTGTCTTGGTGCGTTATGGTAGGCGTGAATGGTCCTACATTTCTAGCTCGACAGACTCTTCGTGTGGAGGCACTACGCTTGAAAGCTAGCCGTTTCAACGATGCTACGATGTTAGATCTACGGACTGTGCTTCCCTATCCTTACTCGGAGAAGCCTCTAAGATATTAATAAAATAAGTGAACGTGCCGCATTGAAGAAGAAAGTCGGTCGAAGTGGCTTAGTATTGACGTAAGTTGCTACCAGAGTAACCAACTTCAAACTGGTAGACAAGATAGAATCCCCTTGAGCTTGTCTAGCACGATCGCCTGAGTCGCAGCATCGACAGTGGACTTGTCTGATGCCTTCCCAGGGCTTACACTCACGTAGCAGCCCGCTGTCCCTACCACCTTGCTTTCAGTGGGAAGTCTTTTGCCGTTTCCGCACGTGTAGACGTCGGGGTCTATTGAGGCGGGCAGGATATTCGTGTGGATTCGACTGAAAACAAACTTGAAATCGCTAGCACTGCTACAAGTGCTCGCCGAGACATCGGGGAAGTTGACATTCAAGAAAACCCCGGTCGGCAGCAGAGGAGTACCCGATGCGATCATGGTTGAAGTCAAATTGAGGGCCAGGTCGGCGTACACGCTGGTGTAAAGCGGAGTTGGCTGATCGAAGCCAGTCTGTTCTCCAGATTTTCCTGAGAACGCGATAGCCGGAATCGATGCAGTGCCAGCAGCGTATGAAGCTGCTCCCACTGTTCCAGAGAACGAGTTGATCAAGCCTAGATTGGACCCCACGTTCGGGCCAGTGACAGCAATATCAGGCTTCGAATCACCGAAGAATTGAGGTGCGACGTTATCGATGCCGTGCTTTATTGAAGTAACCGGGAACGAGTTGACCCAGTTCAGCCGCGGATTCGTTGCATTGAAGCCAGTTGCGCTGCCGGCTTGACAGCTGTTGAATTCGCATGGTGAAGTTCGGTTGGTTGGTGGTGAGTCTAAAGATCCTAGGACTCGTGAATACAGAAATAGAACCAGTCATGCGATAGATTCGAAATGCGGAGGTTACCATTATAGTATCGTCTTCTTCTACGAATTCAAGGGATCAAAAGAAAACGCCACGAACCTCTGCCCGATTGATTCTCCGCGGGCCCAGAAAGAATCACATCGTTACCCGCGTCAGCGAGGACTTTGTAGAGAACTCTAATGTTGATTTCGGCCCATCCATCGTCATTCGATTGCACGATCCGTGCAGCGAGCGCGGCGAGGGGCAGGAAGGCAGGCACAAGCAAACGCATGGAGACAGCGTTAGAAATAGTGTGTATAGAAACGAGTGAGAGGAGCTGCGGATGCGCCAGGCTTCAATTAAGGACCGGAGGACTCCTTATACAAGATTTGATGAAACACGCGACACCATCTAGAGGACACACGGACGGCGTTTCCAACATGATTGACGGAGAGGTTTGACTGGGCAAGGTCATTGCTTCGGTGATTTGTCTCTGGATCGAAGGTGGTGGTTGGTAGCCCGTGGAATTTGGAGGCGGCCAGGGGCGGGCGTAGGCCGAGAAGAGTAGGTGCTAGCTCTGTTGGGACACGCACTAAAGTCACCTGAGTATGTTTAGTTTCACGATCGTGAGAAAGCACAAAACGAAATGGTGTTATCTACTCCTGCGAAGGAGATGAAACAATATATATCCTTCGACCCTCCCAAACTAGCTTCCTCTGCTGGACGCTGCCGAGGTTGTAGAGCAGAAAAGGACCTCAAAACCTGAAAACGATTCGCGATGCATCGAGATGTCCAATACCGAAACGAATCCATGCGTTTCAAAGATTTTTGAGGTACTCCAGTCTCAAGACAACGTATTAAGGGCCTTCACCCTGTTTGGTCTCGATTTTTTCGACCAAGTTTACACGTGACATTTACGTGCGCATTCAACTGATCTTCGCGTCCTCTTCTCCGTCGTTTCTTTCATCAGCCACAACACTCCTCTTCCCCTTCTTCTTCACAGTTCTCTCATGTACTAGCGGCATTGACATAGCGTATGATTACAAAGCCCTATCTTTCATATTCGTATCTGAGCCTGCTCACTTGAGAGCACGTTCAGCCTCGCTCTTCGTACAATGACTTTCAACCATCATTCTAATACCCTGATCCACCCATCCCTCTTTCACTACTTCTAGCATTTTTCTGCCCCTCACAATCATGCTAGCTCCCTTCTTAAGCAGAATCCGAACCATGCCCGTATTACCTTCCCTGATCGCCCGCATTGACGGTATATCGCAATAACCATGGCCCGTACTGTGAAGAGATTATCCGTTTCGTCGACAACCCCCGTTCAAAAACACACAGCATCATGTCCTCGCTCCCGCTCTTGACGGCAGTATGCACGGATTTGGCGTTTGCGAGGATAGCCCCATGAGCTATCGGACTGTCTGGACTCTCGATGTTCCCACGCGAGATTGCCGCTTGAAGAATCGCGCCCGAGTTAGGGACTAATTTGTCGCGACCGTAGAACCCAACTGCCACTGTGCTGAAAGGGCCAAGATTTGGGTCTGCACCATGAGAGAGAAAATATGAAACTATCTCTGGCTTGTCGGGGACGGATCTAAGCCAGAGGGACCCTTGTTAGTCGTATACCGACTTGAAGGGAATACGAATGCAGTGACTTGATGGGGACAAACGGTATGCAACCAAATTAAACGAACGCAGGTTGGGACAGATATTTACAATAAGAGAGCTTGACCTTGAAAGTACAACACTAAGGTACATCCAGGGCTCCGGTTCAACCCCATATTCGTATCTTCCCATCCATTCTCCCGGAGAAAGTTGAGACGTGGGATTGATCCTATTTTCAAAGCTGATCCCACTATCGAGCTGTCAATGGAGACATTCTTGTTGTTTAGAAGGTGTTCTAGCATTTTGTAATGGCCGCCGCGCATAGCAACTTCGAATCCAAATCGACGACCATCTCGGAGATTTGTCTTACGTGGATCCAAAGTTTCCAAGAAACAGTCCAGCTCGCTAGGATCGTTGGAGTTGCAATCTCCCCACACTAACTTGAACCCTTCTGGGGAGATTCGGGGACCCCTGGGGTCGACCTGTCGAGGGTTCTTTTCGGTTTCAGCCATGCTAAAGATTCTTTGACTACAGAGCCTAGAGTAGTGGCAAAGGCTGCTATTTCTACCCTTCTTTCGGTGGCACAGTATGCGCCCCGCTCCGCCACCTGTGACCAATATCCTGCAAAATCACCTTGCTAGACAGCCCCACGCCCAAGCCTCGCTCGATCTTGTGGGGTCGCTATGTCGTAGCCTTGTCCATTTTGTAAACATTTTAAGTTCCGAGGCAGACGCTGTGTGTAAATCAAATGACTTCTTTCTCCAACTTTTCACACGTTTGTCTGTTAGGCCTCAAGTCCTCACTTCAAAGCAAGGGCCGAAACAGGTGGAAAACAAACGTTCTAAGTCAAACTTCTTTAGAGTTGGAGCAGAATCGATCTTTAGACAAATCAGCGAGGGAACACTTGCGGACAAAACCCCAAGTTGAATCAAGACAAGTAGGAGTGTCGTGGTAGACCATGATGGGCCGTTAATCAGCCGGAGCAAGATAAGTATATCTGTTAGGTAAATAGAAAAGATCGAGTAGAATCCAAGTATGTGTAGTAAGAGCTGGGCAATCTATTTCATTTCATAATCATTGATCCGCCTCAATTTAGTCACAGAATCGAACTACATTACAACAAAGACTGATGGCACTTCTGCAACGGCTCCACCACATTCACCAAGAGTTCGTGCCTCCACGACTCCCTCTTCGTCCCTACCATGAACCGCGTTAGGCACCACGCCACCGCATCTGCGTACTCCTGTCCCACTTCATGCAGAACCTCACCTGCCAACTCCGTTGCTGCGCCAAGATCTGAAAAAGTGTTGGGGTCATTTGCAGGCAGTGAGCGCTGTCGGAATTCCGTCGACTCAAATGGCATGCCGAAACAGAGCTCTAGAAGCAGTATCCCTAGCGTGGAAAACGTCGTATCGCCGAATACGCTGGGCTGGGCGGTTGATGAGGCGAAATTACACGAGAGGAACGGCTGGTCGGCAAGTATGCCGTGAGAGTCCTGTGGGTTGCAAGGGAATAAGATATCTGCTTTGCTCCATTGGCCGCCGAGCCATGGCGTGGACTGCAGTTGAATGTGGGATGAAGCGATGGTGAAGGCGATGAAGAACCGCTGGCTGCGTTTCAATCCGATCCTGGGTGGTCTGGCCAAAAGACGTTCAAGAGAGATCGTTTTTCGGATATCCTCTTTCGAGGCGATGGGAATCACAGTATAATTGCAACCTGGGACATCATCTTTTAGTTGTTCGATATTAGACACATTCGGCTTCCCTAGCTCCTCGCAAAGATTGCTGATACTGGGCTCGATAGTGTTGTTTTGGGTGGTGAAAGCAACAGTTGCACTTTAACGTGATGTTGTTGCTACAGGCGCTATCCGCGAGGGGGAGCGTTCTTCTTGCTCAAAGTCCTTTCTATAATTTAGTTTCTGAAGTCGATTTGGCGCTATGACAAAATGTGCGTAGGGTAGTGTAGTGCTGCACTTACGGCATTTGCGTGGCTGGGTGTCCTTTCTGACGGCTAACAATGGATGGCCGCGGAGTTGATGGGATCGATATAGCGCTTCGAGGAGTCCTCGCTAGTTGCGAGACAGGAATTGAAACCACTGGAGACTGCTTTGCTTGAGAGACCATACTGATATCTGTCTCTCTCCAAGTCCACGGTTGCGGCTGCGGCATGGGATCGTCATTCCCGATTAGAGAAACCATTCGGAAGCTATAATCAGCTACGGACGGATGCCTAAGTAGTAAATCCACGTGGCGCACCCGTTGACAGTGACATGTCCACGCAGTCTTGATAACATTGAAGATCCCGTTGGCATATTTCCAAGACTGCAGTACGGATTTATTCAAGGACGCCTTAGCACGGCCGGCATAAGCGGTTGCTCGGGATGCTGAGATCCTGTCACTAGTATCGAGAAGATCATGGAGACGTGTGTTGTATTCCGCGAGTTCCTCGAAGAGTGCCTTTCGGGTAGACTTGTCAAAGGTAAAGCCTATGCGGTGTTTCGGCTTCAACCTTCTTGCGCCCCTTATTCAAAAGCACGGAGGTGCCCTACATTAGGCTTGTCAGAGTCAGCGCGATCATTTGGGAAGTTTTCGTTACCTTTGAAATGGTTGCCGTATTTGACGGTGCCATGTCCTCTGGCCGGACTTTTCTTGCCCTCTCTTGCAGCTCTTTCATCACTCACACCATACCGTCAATCGTCTGCTTATACTGTTCATACGCAGACTTAGATAGCCGCTTCTCAAGTTTCTCTTCTAGCTCAGGAACACTCCAGCCTGGCCCGGCGGGATCCGCAAGCAGCGTCTTCACCTCGTCATCGTCTGCAATCAGCGGCAAAAGGCACTCTTCAAGATTCCGTCGGAAAGCGAGCTCGTGGTACCCAATATCCCGCAGGCACCGCTGATACTCGCGCCGGAATTGCCACCAGTCTTGAAGCAGCTTCGCGCCGCTCTGCCAGTGCTCTAGCGCCGAGATGAGAATGGGAAATCCGCCGAGGACTACACCAGCGACTTCGACACCGCTCATCGTCTGCGGGACGAAGTAAAGCAGTCAAATGATGTATCAAAAGGAATGATGAAGCCGATCATGATGTGATCAGACCAGAGTATCTGCGCGAGGCTCTAAAATAGCAGTGCGTGGGGGCCAGGCTCCAACCATATGCAATCCCCGCAACCTCGTGCCATCCAGAGAATCGAATCAGTTACATTCCGATTTGTGCTGGTTAGCCTCGAGCCCTCAGTGATCCATTATGTCTCCGATCGCAATCAAAAAGCCGTTGTGCTGTAGATGCCTTCAGCCTCGTTCTTCGCGAATTGGGCAAAGATTCTGAGTCAAATGACCGCCTTGCAGGTGCCGATGATCAGGCCAGCCGTCTGAAGCTATGGGGAGGGAACATTGGAGCATTTCAAGAACTTCAATCTCAAAGTTATTTAGATTTTCGACTACGAGAGTCTCAGAACACCAAAGGAAATCATTGGTTTGCTGGACGAAATCATAGAGCACTTAGACGAAGGTGAGCAGCCGGTTTCATGCGTTCAATCTCACAGCGCTTTTTCAAACACTGATGCTACTAAGTCCTCTCGATCGCGAAAGGGGAGCAGCCGAACAGGACTGCATTTTTGACTCCCCACGATGAGACCTGGATATCCGGAGATGACGGCCACACCAACAGTACTCTGCTTCAGGACCAGCAAATCTCCGAAATAGACGAGCTACTCGAAACTGTGGCAGATTCTATCTCGGGTCTTTTCAGAATTTCAATGCTCATTCGAAAGGCTACACCGCGAGACCGCTTTCAAAAGGCTGCCACTGCGGCAACGGAACCCTTCGACGACCTCTACGATATCGCTCACGTAGCTCACAAGTTTCCAAAGCTAGAAGAAGAGAATATGAAATGGCTCAAGGTGCGCCTCGGACGGGCAATTACTCGGCGAAGACAGTTTCTTCGATATGCTCGAGATCATCATAAAAGGCCATCGCACGCTCCGAAAACTCTGCCCAACGCTGGAAGAGAAGACCAGAGGGAACTTCTAGTGCGAGAACTAGACAGACAAGCTGGGACCAGGATTCTCGCACTAGATACGCGGTCAGAAGCTATTAGTAGCCTCCCTCAAACAACAGCCTCAACATTAGCTCCTTTGATCCTGGAGAGCATCCAAGGGGACATTGAAGACGGCCGGTCGCAGACGTCCTTTGCAACTTCTGTGGCTGATGATACCGAAGAGTCTAAGCTTCGCGTTGTGCCTCTCAAAGATGTCGCAGGCGGGAAAGTCCCTTTTGAATGTCCTTATTGCTGAGACATCCTGACCATCATATCAGAGCGGTCGTGGAGGTGAGTTGCTGAGCTTTTATCAGTTCCCCTAAGAATATTGGATTACTAACAATTACCTGGAATAATGTAGAAAACATGTCTATCGAGATCTTCGATGCTATGTCTGCACCTTCCCAGGTGATAGCTGCGATCAAACCCTTTTCATAGAGGAGCGGGCATGGTTCGAGCACGAACTCGACAAACATAGAGCCCAGTGGATCTGTCCATTCTGCTCCTGCTCACCATTCTCAACTTGCGAAAATTTCGAAACTCATATAACCGCTCTTCACGCGGGAAACTTCGTCAAAAATCAACTCCCGTTCTTGACCAACTTGGGTCGGCAACGGCTAGATCGAATGTCACACTTTGACTGTCCCTTTTGTTTTTCATGGGAAAAGGACTTGAAGGAGCGAAATCCACTAGATGGCGACCTGCTCGTCACACTAGAGCAGTTTCGCAAGCATGTGGGAGCACATTCGGTCTAGCTTGCTCTCTTCGCCATACCGCCAGGCGCTGACGATAGCGACAATGATAATTCGAAATGCGCGATGCACAGTCGCCGTGGTGGCGATACGCGATCAGACGCTCCAAGCGCTACAAATACCTTCGAGTCTATCGAGGATAGCACCCCGGAAGACCCTCTACTTTTTGCCGCTGCACACGGACTTGAGCATGATATCACCCAACTACTTGACGATGGAACAAGTCTAGACCATATATCAGGCGCTCTGTAGAAAGCGGCAGTCGGCGGGCATGTCGCTGTGGCCAAGCGTCTGCTCCAATACAAAGATATCGATGTTAATTTCCATGATCGGGAATTGGACCACGTTGGTCGAGCGCCACTGTCGTTGGCTGCGATGAACAGGGATGAGGAGTTCGTCCGGTTGCTGCTAGATAACAGCGGCATCGATGCAGACCGCAAAGATATTCTCCAACACACAGCGCTATCCTTGGCAGCGGAGAAGGGGCATGTGGCGATATTGAAGCTACTGCTTTCGAGGCCTGATGTAGATCCGGGCTCCAAAGGTCGTGCTCACATGACGCCGCTATTGTTTGCGACGAATAACGGAAACGAAGACGTTGTACTGCTGCTAGAAAATGATATCGTCAATGTAAACTCTAAAAATGATCACAAACAAACACCTCTGTTCTTGCCAGTAGAGTAGGGATATACGACAATAGTCAAGCTGCTGCTCTCGAGGCCTGATGTACATCCGAACTCTAGAACTATCGACAGAGGACACCATTGTTCGTTGCAGCCAGCAACGGACATGAGGACATAGTCAAAATTCTGCTGGGAAACGACAGAGCCCACCCAGACTTTGCAGATAAAACCGGTCGAACGCCACTATCGTTGTCAGTGGATTACGGGCACAAGGGGATAGTCAAGCTGTTGGTAGAAAACAAAACAGTTGACCCAGACTCTAAAGATTCGGAAGGAAGAACTCCGCTGTCATGGGCGGCGGCGAGCGGTCGGTTGGACGCAGTCGCACTTCTCCTAGAAGACGACAGAGTTGACCCAGACACTACAGATAACCCCAGTCGAACGGTATTATCGTGGTCCGCAGGATCTGGACATGAAGAAGTAGTCAAACTCCTCCTACAGACTGGTAGAGTTGATCCAAACTCTAAAGATTCTGAAGGGAAAACGACAGAGTCGACCCAGACTCTGCGGATAACTTCGGCATAACGCCACTACTAGTCTCAGCGACATATGGGCATAAGGCGGTAGTGAGGCTGTTACTACAGACTGATGCGGTTGATTTGTGTGCTAAAGCACATGAGGGGACAACGCCGCTGTGTGAAGCCGCGGCGCATGGACATGAGACCATAGTTCAGCAACTACTCAACCGCAACGCTAACGTCAACGGATACGGCGAAGCCTTCGGTAGCGCTCTCCAGGAGGCTTCATTTGGAGGCCATAAGGACATAGTGAAGCTGCTGCTTGACTGCAGTGCGGACGTGAACGCGCAATGACTCAGGTTGCCACTACTAGCGTGTCAGTGGCGTTACATCCTTCCATATCCGTAACAAGGGGGAACAGGGGAGTACCCCCCCCCTTTCATAGGCCATATATACGGGCCTTATGCCTCTTCAAATCAACACAGAACTGCTTCTTCACAACCTGAGACAATGCGGACAGTACGGCAACGCAATTCAGGCCGCTTCGCTTGAAGACTATGAGGTAGTGAAGCTTCTATTGGACCATGCCGCCGACGTGAATGCACAAGGCAGAGACTATGGCAACGCCTCCAAGCTGCTTCAGCTGTTGGCCGCAAAGAGGTTGTTATCCTGCTACTTGACCATGGGGCCGATGTCAACACAGTGGGTGGAAGCTACGGTGTCGCGCTCCAGGCGTCCGCATATCAGGGAAATACGGAGGTCGATGGTCTGCTGCTGGACCATGGCGCAGACATCAATTCTCGAGGTGGGCGATACGGCAGTGTACTTCGAGCAGCTTTCCAAGAAGGCCAAAGAGAAGTACTAGATGTGTTGGTTAATCGCGGCGCCAATATCTCCACACTAGGATATCTAGTAGGCAACGCGCTTCTGGCGTCTTTGCAGGAACACTACAAGAAGATAGAACGTTTTCAAGATATCTTTCAATATCTCGGGAAGAAGCGGTCATCAAAATCCAGCGACGGTGGAAAGGAAAGCGTTGATGAGGAGCCGTTGACTGAAAATAGAACTGGATCAAGGGGCAACGATGTCGCAACTGGAATGTAACATCAAAATCGAAGATGAAGCATGGCTGGGCCTTAGGCACGGTTCAGACATAGATGTCGAGATCATGTATAGACAATGGGACGGTCCTCCTTCAATCGGTTGGTTGCACACTGTTGAAAATATCAACACTGGAGCTGAGCTCAATCTCGAGGGTTCCAGACCTGAACACGCCGCACAATGGTTCTCTGAATCTCTTCTGAAATATTAACGGAAATACGCCCGCTCGCCGAAGTAGACTTGAACACCTAATGATATGAGACTGATGGACGAAACCACAGTCGACAACCTGTATTGAGCCATCCGAGAACGAATGGGCAAGGCTAGGGCGAAGGTGATATTTCATTGTAGGTTTCAACTCCCTCTTTGTACAGGGGAAGACTCTCTATGCGAATAAATCCTTCGTTTTTGGGGGTGGCAAACATCGCATATCCACCATCGAGCGTCCTTCGTGTAGCGGTTCTGTTGCATTCAATGCCTCGGCAATCCATTATACCTTAATTCATCGCTTAGATCGTTGCTAATCTGTGATGAACGCTGTCGCTACTGTAGTGTTACTCGTCATTATCCTCTATGCAGTAGTGCCAGTGCTTAGTCCGGTGTCTCTAGCTTTGAGGTTGTTGCAATAGGTAGTCGGACGGATGTATCAAGGGCATCTGGGTGGTTATCATGAGCGTTCGAGAACTTCTCATCGATGTCGTCACTATCTTGGGGTGATATTTGCTTTTTACTAGAACTTGCGTAAAAGAAGAGAGACACGAGAGTATCAGGGTGGGCTTTCTTCTTCTTGGCAGTCCAAGTCGGCAGTCCAAGTCGGCAGACCGGGCGCTGCTATACTTTCGGAACCCTGTAAAACCTCGTAAATACGGATGACAGAGCACGCCGGCTGCGATGGGCCGCTGAGGTAACTAGAATCTTGGAATGGCCTGACATGTCGTTCAAAGCTTTCAAAGTAAATTGAAGCACCATGAGCATTTTCTGCTGAGGATCTAGAAGTCAGGATTCCAGTGATACTATATTTGAGGCGGGGGTAAGTGAGGTGTAGATATGCTTTTAGACTTGTGCACCGGTGTCATAACCTTAAACGATCAAACGAGGTCCTGTTTTAAGGTTCTTATAGAGTGGGTGACGGAACATGGATGAGCCAATTAGTTTGTGCCAGTAATTTGAGAAACCCTGATGGAGAGTTCTTGGATTGCAACCAAGGAAATACATCGGAATGCTGAGAGAATGATACCACACTTTGTGCTAGTGCTGGCATAAGGGGTATGCCAGCCGAGGTTTTGTAATGAAACCGGTCGATGTATTTCGGGTAACAGATCAGGGCTGTCAACAAGCCATATCAGCCGGCCCTAGGATACAGACCGATTGGACATGTCGTACTCGTAAGGAAGCAGCCTGTCTGGCCGCGCCCGTCGGCACGATGTGGATGAGCTAGGGTTCGTGAGCGAGACGGAGGTCGGAGAGTTTCAGCGGGCTTGGTGTTGATGGGTGTCGTGGGGGGTCGGCGTGGAATGCGGGCGGCCACGCATGCTCGACACCAGATGGTGTTCGAGGGACAAAGATAAAGTACAAGGGTAGGTAGAGTAAGTCTATGCATATTTTTTGGCTAATGCTTCGGTGCTGCTCTTGACTGCGAGACACCATTTGGAGAGGGCGAGTCTAGTAGCTATCCAGGAAGATCGTTTCAAAGTCAGCAGAGTTTCCGCGGTAAATTTGCATTTGCAGATTTGAAGGCTTCCGAGTACACCTAGTAGCAACAAGGCAGCGTTTCCTTTTGGGACCAGGTCAAAGGGTCTACATATGCATGTCTGCGTGATGGCTGCCGAGCAGAATATTAGCCACTACCAGCATAAATAAGCCCCTCGACGTCCGAGAATATCGACTTGTCTCACCGCAACTTTGCCAGGAATAGCATACATTGATAAGGCCTAGTAAGTGGTCGCATGTTCCCGCTGCAATCAATATTTACAAGACTACCCTCACCTTCTCCTCACTTGTGACTTCTGATGGTGGTGCATGTACTGCGGCGGGAGTGACGCTGGCCTCGCGACCCGTCTGGCGTACCCGGGAAGAGGCAGCCACCGAGTTACAGCGCCTGCCCACGACTGTCTCATACAGCGGCGAGCCCAGGAGCCACGTCTTTCAGCATTATATTGGGTGGCCTACGCTTTGGCGTTTCGTCCGACGTGGGAACGAGGCAGACGGCGACTCGAGCCGAGGCGGTATCTGCATGGAAGTTGTGGGCCGCAGGGCTCGTCGACGCAGGTTCACGCTTCAGGATAGACGACGAGAGCTTCTAGAAGAGGGCATGAGACAGGGAGTAGATCCATATCGTGGCCAAGGAAACATAGCGAATGGAGACAGCAGCGAGAGAGCCTCCGCGATGCGGTTTCTGGCAGAGGCATCGTGAGCCGCTTAAGGCACATCGGACGCGGGCCAACAGCAGCCGCAGCGAGGCGGGGTGACGCTGGGTGTCTTGATACCGCCATAGCGTGGTGGTGGTGGGTGGTGAATGGTGAGTGGTGCCGGGCAACGAGGAGTGAAGGGCCCCCAGGGGCAGCCAGGAACCGAGTGTGCCCCTAATGCAGGCGGCCCGAGCAGGCGGCGCGCCCGAAAAAGAGCCTCTCTCCTCCCCAAACGCTGCCTGCCGCACCCTTCAATGCGCCAACACTGCGCTGCTATACAAGCTGACACGGCGGAAAGCGCCCAAAATTCAGCATGTTCTCTTCTCCTACTGCTTGGCAGCGTGTTCATGCTCGCCATATAGCTGCCCCTGCGCGCCTCCGCGTGAGGGCTGCAAGCGTCGTCGGACAGGTGGTCGAGCGTGTTGCAACCGCGATTCCTGTCCCACCCCATCGCCATCTCGTGAGCACCCCTCCCTTCCTATGTTGCACCAAACGCACTCGCAGCCCAGTCGAGCTCCACGGCGCTTCATTGTCTCGGGTCCATCCGAACACGACCTCTTAACTCTCCCTTACTGCCGCGTGCGCTGCTGCACTTCTGCTGGACAAGAACACCTGCTGTCGCCCTCCCTTCCTTTCCCCCCGATCTCTGCATGTTCCATCGTCTAACCTACTCGATACGCCGTTTCTGTCTGTACCTAGGTACATCCCCTCGCTTATGTAACCTCCAGCTTTGCTTTCTCCAGTTCTCGTTTCCCTCCGGCTCTATTGACTGCGAGTCTTGACCTTAGATCGAGCTTGATATAAGCTCCAGGGTTCCTTCAACTGTCCGCTCTTTATTGTATCCAACTATCCTTTTCGTAATTTATCACTATGGCGAGTCTCATTCTGGAACGTGCCGTCACTGCTCGACAGCTCAACGGCGGCCGAGCCAACCTCGATGCTCTAGGCATCTTCTACGTCCTGGTGGCGATCCTCTACTCTCTCCTCGTGGCCGTTGAGATCTACTTGCTGCACCGCCATCGGTCCAATCACTCCATTCGCATACGCGGCTTCAGCGTCCTCATTGGCTCCGTCTCGATGCTCCATGTGTACCTCGTTCTCGTTCTACTCGCTTACCCCGAAAACGGGAACTGGCCCTGCGTTGCCGAGTACTGGATCATGTCAGTGTTTCTACCACTGGGCATGGCGTTGTTTCAAGGTTGGTATTCCAGAACTTCGGTGAACCATTGATGCTCTTGCTTACCGTGTCCCAGCTGCCAATGCAAGGCTTCTCAAGTACTACGAGAGTCAAGAAAGACTTGCTCGTAATTATACGGAGGGGGCACGCAAGAAACGAATCACTTGGACTCCGAAAGGTATCTTGGAGGCGTACTTACGTCTTGACGCTGCTGCGAAAACATATGCGTGGATTGTTGTTGGTCTAGCGATCTCGGTACGTATTCGCATTTGACCTCAGAGTTTGCCAATGCTTACTAATGATATCAGTTCATTCCATCTACTATACTATACTTTGGCTCGCGTCGCTTTCATCGCTCTTACGGCTTTTTCGGTCATGTTGCCGACCAATCCAGCTGCCGGAGGGGAGCAGAATGGTAGGCAGCACTTCCTTCCCGACGACGCTGAATCTCACACTTCAACAGGGTTCCATCCATCTTTATGCAGCTATTCTGGACTACAATATTTGGGCCCTATCTACTCTGGAAGATTCGCAAGGTCAATGATGTCCACTACTGGGCGTGGCAGACTCGATTAGCAATCATTGCAGGGTGAGATCACTTGCAATCTTGCATTGAGTACTTACTAATGCCCAGAATAGTCTTCCTGGAACACCGCTCTGGCTCGCTTTTACGTACACGAAGATTCCCGTGATGTTGACCATCAACAAGTACTTCCCAACCTCAGGATGGTAAGTTGCACGCCCACCCATTCCTACACCACCTCTCGAAACTAAGTCACGTTCTCTAATCCCATAAGAGCTGCACTAAAACCCTACTCCCCCGCAGGTTCCTCCCCTGCCTCATAACCATCCAGCAAGTCACTATCATCCTCCCCCTCTGGGACGCCTACAAATCCGCCCTCAACCCTTCCCGCCGCACCAGCACCTCCTCCCTCACCTCTCACATCTCCGCCTCCTCCTCCGCAACCCTCAAGCACAAAGGTAGCATGCAATCCCTCGAGTTCGTGATAAAGCACAACATCGAGCCACTCATAACCTGGGCCGCGCGCAGAGAATTCACAGCCGAGAACATGGTCTTCCTGCGCGAAGTGCGCAACTTCCGCCAACGCTGGGAACATATTTCTGAGTACATCCAACCTCAAACACAAACACCTCCCACCTCACTCGGCAAACAAATCGATGGACGAACCGAAGCAGGGCCGAGCACCATCTCAGCTCAGCAACGCCGCCAGCAATTCACCGAAGCCTCCCTCATCTTCTTCACGCTGATCAACCCTTTCACGGCCGAAACACCAATCAATATCGAGTACAAAGTCTTCCGGCACCTACAATCCCTCTTCTCGAGCGTAGTCTTCGACCCCTACGAGTGTGATGCCATCTCGGAGCACTCAAAGCGTGAAAACGTGGTGTGTCCGTGGGAAGACGACGCCTTGATGCTCGGCGGCCTGCTTGGCCGCGCCGAGAGCGTGAAGAGTGAGTCCGGCATAGGGATCGAGCATGTGCCAAAGGAGTTTGATGTGGGGCTTTTCGATGCCGCGTTTGAGAGCATCAAGTATCTTGTTTTTACGAATACGTGGCCGAGGTATGTGGAGGCGGAGAGAGCGAGTGGAGTGATGGAGGAGAAGTGGGTTGAGGGATAGGACAACGAAGTCGTATAGTATTGACGGAAGCTGTCATATTCTCTTCTCCTTCAAGGGATGCTCGCTGGTGGGAAGGTGTTGATATGGGGTAGAAGGGCTTAATCTAATTCTTATCTGGCCTGCGTGTGGCAATCTGTCGATATGTTGGGGGAATGGGCAGGACGTTTGCTTGAGGCGTTTTGGGAATATACCATGGTATCTGGTGGCACTCGTATAGCTTATAAGAAAACATCTACGAGAGAATTGAACGAGTCTAGAGGGTTTGAATACTGACCTATCTTGAGGAAAGCAAAGAATGGCAAAGGAATAGGAAGACGAGCATTTCATAGGCCCAGTAAAAACCAGAACAAGGTCTCTCGCAGTGCTGCAACGCCTCTGATCATAGCATTCTGAAGTGTGACCTGGATCCTGTGATTGATACTGCATAGCGGGCTAAGCTTGCAAACGTTGTCATCGTCTGGGGAGTAGTCCCGGCCGTCTTCACTGTCCGGGATCGCGGTCTTATCCGGCTTCTGTTTAATATCAGGACCGTGGTTGTGGTTGTGAGAATCGTGATCTTTGTTGTTGGACATGGTGACAACATCGGCAACGAGATCTATACACGAGTCTTAGATGAGACTGGCGGCATGAGCGTTGGTCATGGCTTACTTAGTGAGAGTCAGAAGCCGCTGGCGAGGCCTGTGGATATGTCGCTAGCTCAGACTCGGCAACAGAAGACAAGTACCCTTGTGCTTACCTCTCGACACGCTAATGCAGTGCTCTGTAGTCGAGCCTTTCCCTAGCCACGCGTTCGCGGCTTTAAGGTTCGTCTAGGAAGCAGACTTGCAATCAGCAGAGTCAAACGAGCAATTATGGGGCAAGCGATAAAGGAGACTGGAGTCGAGTGCAGAGTTGCAGTGGGCAAAGTCAAACCTTGAGACCTAGAGCGAGCGGTAAATGACACTGGAGCTGAAGGCAGGTACCCTAGAGCTTACCATTTCAATCGCGCGGTCGTAAAGCGCACTACGCGTACTGCTAAATGATTGAGCCGTCAGGCAAAGCTTTGCAGGATAACTCATGGTCCATTCAATCTCAAAATAGGTAATTTCGACGCAGCGGAAGTGAGGTTAGGACTGATCTTCCCGGGAGATGTCGGCGCAATACAACAAACCTGGAGTGGCACTCATTCAACACTCATCATATGGAAGGGGTCAAAATGCCAAAGCTTCCAACATTTTATCTTAACCCGTTCAACGACAAGGGAATCGAAAAGACCACCATCATCCACCAGACATCCTACCATCCTTGTCTTAAGACTCTCCTTTCCGACTTCCAGCACATCCTCTATCGCTACACCTACGGACTAAGCTGTAGGAGTTGAAGCTGGAACGGGCCACGAGAATGAAGGCGCGCCAGAGAATCTTGGGAATCCTCCAGTAGGCTTAGGTCCTAGAGGGAACGAAGGCACGCCAGAGAAGCCTGGAAACCCTCCTGCAGGCGCAGGCCCGCTCGGGGGAGAGAATGAAGGCCAGTTCGTAGGCCAACCACTTGGTGCGGAGAAACTGAAAGAACCGCCGCTTGGAAATTGACATTTATCGAGCGGAGCCGTAGGAGTGGGGAAACCTGTGGGGAAACCTATGGGAACGCCAGGAAATCCAGAGAGGCCTCCTGAAAGACGTTAATATATGCACTGGTATCTAGAGAAGAGGCTTGGTATGTACGCGAGATCTTTTGCTGCCAGCATTCAAATGGTCACTTGAATTGTGTTTGTCGCATCAAGTGAACCGACAAGAGATCGATTGATGAAGTGAATGGGTACTGAAGGGCTACGTACCGGAGGGCAATTGAGTGGGTCCTGGGCCAGCCGGGAAAGAGGGGAATCCCGTCTGATGAGGAGCACCGCTGTGGTGGTGAGCGCTAGATTCTAACTAGCGCTTTTCAATCTCGCTGCCAGAGGGCGCGAGGAAGCCGCTGAAGGACGGGAAGCCTGAGTGACTCCCTGTGGGTTTAGGAAATCTGCCAGTCGGTACAGGGAAGCTGATAGGGAATCCGCCTGTAGGGTGGGGAGCGCCGCTGTGGCGATGAGCGCTGAATTCTGGCTTGTCGCCAATGGGAGCAGCGACGGCACTTGATGCATGTCAGTAACAATGTACACCGATGTGAATGTGAGGTTCATTGCCTGGAAGCAAGAAGCGCCACGAGCGCAATTTTGACGGTATGCAGCATGATGATGGCAGATTGGTGCTTTTACTAATTGCGAGCCTGCACAGGATGAAAGGATGAAAGTGTGAAAGGGTGAAAGAATGTTTGCTCTGCTGAATGAAAGGGAAAGGTCGATGGTCCCTCTTTATATGCTAAATCCTTCCTCATTAGCGAAAGGTGATGCATCATCGCCATCGGCAGAAGACGTGGGCTGTAAACGAAGGTCGCTTTTCCCGAGCAGCCGCATATAGAGGAGTATACCAATGAGGGTGCCAATTTGTTTCCTCGCAGTCGGGCGTGGTGGAGCCATAGGCGGCAAAAGGCTGTCGATCACCCCCTGATTCGTAGTGGAGCCTCCGTCAATTACCTCCTTACGCCCAGAAGTGTTGCGGGAAATACTGGGCCCGCAATCAAGGCTAGAGTTTCAGTTGCATGGAGTGGGTCCATGAACAGATTGTCGTTGTTTTACAGAGGCGAAACATTTGTGGGGTATAAGCCGCGTGGACATGGTCCTAGAACTAGATTGAGGAAATATAAACATGTTTCTGACGAATGATTGCTTGACTTTGTCGTTGTTTTCTTCCACTGTCGGTAGTCAGTTAATGAATTAGGCTAGACTTCCCACGCGTTTCTTGTTCTCCGTCTCAAGTTCTTCTGGAATGAAGCAGTCGGAAAGGCTTGAGACCCCAGGCCTTGTGTGGCCTGGTGGTTGTCGCGTCACTATTGCGGCCCGACAACGAAGCGTCCTGGCAGTAGTCGCTACGGTTCGGTTCGTCTCAAATTCTCTGAGAACGACAACCATACTAAAGATTACGCAAGCTTCACAATTTCTTAGGAGCGTTAAAGAAAATTGATGAAAGAGGGTAATGAGTGGGGCAAGAGAAAAAGCTTTTCCGGGCGAAGGCCGCGACGAGATGACGCGTCAAGGACTAGGCATCTTCGCCGCGACAATAAGGTCGGTCGAATTCATAAATGCCCATAGATTCCGATACGTCTGATCACGTGCATGACGCGATGCGGCTGCGGTGGAATTAAGATGGACGGCGGTGGATGATTCTGTCGCACGGGTCGCTGAGTTCAATTGCCATGAAAGAAGACAACAAGCGGGTTGAACGCGTTGTGGTATCATTTAGAGAGCGGTAAAGCCGTCCAGGAGTCTTGTTTCAGGAATGCCATATGCGTCTATGATAAGCGCGTTTGAGAATCATGCCCTAGGCCGATATTGGTGGAGCTGTGGGAATCCTAAAGCCCCGCTTGTATTGATACTAGGGTTGACATATCAGCATCTAAGTGAGAACAGGTTTTGAACAGGATGAAGTGAGGTTGGCTGTAGCTTTGGGGGATCGATGGGAGAAGGTGAGGTGGTAAAGACGGTCGTCGGAGGAATCAATCTGGATGAAAGCCGCTAAGGATGCGGCATGCCGATTCATTGGTCAATTGATAAATGCCCCTGTATTCACTATACACATGTTCCTTCTGCCACAAATGGTCAATCAAGAGGCATGCCGTGACTCGTCATGTTTGCAAAGGGTTGGCAACAGTGCATATGCATCGAAGAACCCCAGGCAGTGGCGAAAGAGGTGGCATTGCAGATGATGCAACCTGATGGTATCTCGCACATCGCATCACATTCATCAAACCTTTACGAAGGACTCATCTTCAGCTTGTAGGAACCTGCGATGTTCCTTGCTTTAGAGAGCACGCAATGCTCATGGTATGATACAATCATTTTTCCGCCACCAGTGTAGCCGCACCGCTTTTTTCATCGCCCATCGCTCATCGCTCATCCTGCATCACTCAAAGCTCACTCAATTTCTCCCAATAGGAGCCGTTGTGAAGGTCTCTGCCTCACTTCTTTCCAGCAGCGGCAGCAAGATCAGCGAGGGCTTCGCGGCGCTTGAACTTGGCGTCTTCGATGACTCCTGATTCCACAAAGATCGTTAGGACTGTAAACAGTATGGGCAGGAACGCATATGCAACATACCAGCATCAGCATCGCTCGAGAAGTTGCCCGTCCACGTCACAAAAGTCTGGCCCTCATGCTTGCCCGACGTGACAGAGTACAAGCGCACGGTGCTAACAACGGAGGTATAGCTCAAGGCTGGCTGGGAAGAGATGACGCTATAGGTGATGAAGTGGTCGATAGACTGCGGTCATACATGCAAAGTCAGCATAGGTCTCCAAGCTCAGGCAAAGGAAAGATATTGGGGTAGATACGCACAGAATGTTCCTCTTGCTTCACCTCTAACACAGTCCCATCCTTGAAAGCCCACTTCACGATATCCGTCTCGTCCGACGCGCCCTTGACATACTCGCTCTTGTCCAGCTTGCTCCAGAACTTGGAGAAGTCTTGCAGTTTGATGAGGTGCTATGCACGTTCACGTCAGTAATGTATTCGTCGTCTGAGTACTCACAAATGAGGTGGAGTGACATACCCAGACGGAGCTCAAGGGAGCTTCGATGACAGCGGACTCAGTCACAGAGGTGGAGGTTGGGATGGACATTGCAATTGCGATTGAACAACTGGGGTTTCGGAATAGCGGTATAACTAGTGGTGTCTTGAGTGGAACGGAGTGGTTGAAGTAGAAAATGAAGAGTTTGGGACGGAGTGGTTGAAGTAGAAAATGAAGAGTTTGGGACGGCGTGATTTGCTTGTCGTTTGTCCTGCGTCATCGCTTGGGAAGCTGCGCCCTGGTCCCGCAATCGCTGGGGCAAGTGGAGCCGAGAAACGGAGAAGTATCTCTTAAACTGCTATCGCATTCACAATAGCTTGCTATAAGAAGTTTTGCTTCTACAGACGGAATAGCTTCGAGACGAGCGCTTGAAGACTGCAGGCAGGAAACTGTTGAAAGCGAACGATGTCATTCGTATTGTGCTATTCTATAGTTACACATAAAGAGCAAGCATGAGTAAAGCGTCACTGCACGGTGTCAAAAGTGTATTACCCCAACGACTAGATTATACTATGAAACCTTCCACGCGCCGCAACTATGAAATCGGTGATGGTTTTCTCCTCTTGCCCCTAGATCCTTCCTAATTCCTCAAGTCCATTGCTAAGATCCCTACTCGATGTCGACCTTCTTGATCTCGACATAATCACGATCCTGTTTCGGGACTTCGACTCGCAGGATACCATCCTCGAGCTTCGCGGTGATCATGTCCGCATCGACCTGAGCCGGATTGGCACGGCTTCCAAGGCGAACCTTCCGCTCGAAGGCGCCAATTTTCCTCTCGTCCAAAGCAAGAGTCTTCAAGAACTCCTCGTCACCCGGTCGGTAGATGACTCCAGCAATGCTGACCTCGCTCTTTTCAGCGTCCCAGTTTACGCCGACATCCTCTTTCTTGGCTCCGGGGAGTGAGACGTGGATCACGAAGGCAGACTCGGTGTCGAACACGTCGGCTTCAGGCTTGAAATCGTCGGAAGAGGCGTCCTTGGTTTCGCCTTCGTTGTCCTGGCCGAAGAGTTGGGTGGCCAGACTAGCGAGGTTGAACGGCCCGCCCATCCAGGGGCCGCCAAAGCCTCCAATGCCTCCACGACCACCGAATCCACGGCCACGTCGTCCGCCGCAGCCTCGGTGATGTGGTGGTCCCTCATGACGGGGATGTTCGTGGTCAGGATGCTCGTGGTGGGGGGGTTGTGGCGCGTCAGAAGGACCCTCGCCCGGCGTATATGGAGCAGGAGGCCCTTCAGGCTGAGCGGGTGCTTCGGGAGGAGGAGGAGGTCCGCGGTGTCGGTAAGGACCACGAGGTCCACCGCGACGAGCCCAAGGATGACCCCAAGGTCCGAACGGCTGCTCGTCTCCAGATGTTTCGCGTTCTTCACCTGCTTCACGTCCTTGCTGAGCGGCAAAGAAGGGGTGTGCCTGGCCTTGCTGCTCGAGATTGGCAACAAAATCCCAAAAGGGAGCGCTCTGGTTGACGTAGCGTATTGAAGGCATGATTGTTGAGTGGTTAATGGATTGTGTGATGATGGTGTGTAGAATAAGATGATAGATGAGACGAGATGATGAGAGATAAATGAGAAAGGCCACCGGCAGCCATTTTATATAGAGCAAAAACAGGCAGACGACAGCATACGTACGTCGCCACCCCAGCAGGCGAGCGTGGTGTTGGTCATCGGGAGATCGCTGTCAACATGGCGCCCGAGTCCCCGAGGCGCCAATCAGAGCCAAGGCGATCACGAATTTTGGACGAATCTCGAACCTGCTAGACGGAAGTTGAGGAAGGCTGCCGTGCCGCGTACACCACTGCAGTGACTGGTGTTGTGAATAGGCAAAGGCGAGTGCGCGGCCGCTGATGAATGAACATGCCCAGTTGGTCCATCGGCGACAGCAAATGCCGATGTGGCGTCGTGGCGGTTCTGTGGCTTTCTTCCTGATTCTCACCCCTCTTACAAACACATCAACACCATCACCAACCTTCATGACCATCGATGGGCTTGCAAGATATGGAAGTCTCTATTCTCAAGATCCCAAGAAACGGCTTCCGGCTTCTTCTTCAACTCACTCATGACCTCAAGGCTTCTCCCGCCTTGGCTCAGACGCCTAAGACTCTAGCTTGCCTATCGTGAATGCGGTGCAACATGGCATCGCTGCCGTGCTCAACCGCCGTGGTGAACGTTTTCACGCACAAGAAGCGGTAATGGATTCTGGATATCTTTGAGTCCCTGGTCTGGGCTGAACGGATACAGACCTGCTTTTGCCCAACGCGACTTGATGTTCTGGCAGGTGAGAGACTTTTTCCGTGCAAGGCTTTAAAGAGATGTGAAATGTTGAATGCTTTGGAGGTGATGGGGATCCGTGGCGTTTGGGGACACATCTAGAGTCGACGTTTGGGGACACCACCAGAGCTGACGAAAGTTCATAACTCGCAATCTTTGCTCTGCGAAAGACACATCTACAGGCCGGCTTGTAGTCATTGGCAAAATCAATGGATTTAAGGGCAGCCTTGGTAGAGAAATTACACCGGTAATCAGGCTGTGTAGGTGCATGCGGGGATGTGGCGTGGATGTTTCGGTGATAGTCCACAGACCCCCACACAGGATAATCGAAAAGCTGCCCCGCTTCAGCCTTGCAGGAAGGCTGAACCAAGAATGGCATAAGACCATAAGATGCGCGACCTTCTCGGGGTCTCCAATTCTCAATCTGCGTTTAGTTCTCTCTCACGGGAGACTTCCCGTTGCTGTTCACGACTTTACAGCGAGCAATTGCCGACTCCTCTACGGCGTCCTTGGCTCGCAATGTCCGCCCTATGTCTCCACACTTCAGCCAACTTCCACGATATGCCAAACTCTCGACAGTAAGGAGCTTAAAATCTCGCATCTGTCCCTAACTTGTTCTCAAAGTCTCGCCTTTCTGCGGAAAATGCGTCTCCTCCGTACGTCCGACTTCAAGGTCATAAGTTTCTTCGACCAAGACCTTCCCCCATGCGCCATTCTTTCCCATACTTGGGGCAAAGAGGAAGTCACTCTGCAAGACCTACAGCAAGAAAGAATCACTGCTTATCTTATTTCTCTAAAAATACAAATTGCCAATGGCGACACTCTCCAGAATATCGAGCCAATCAAGCAGGGCCTAGTAAAGATTCTGGGCGCCGCCTCCCAGGCTGAAAAGGACGGCTTCGAGTATATCTGGTGCGATACCTGCTGCATCGACAAGACCAATAGCACAGAACTGTCTGAAGCCATCAATTCGATGTACCAGTGGTATAAAGGTCGCCATTGCTACGCGTATTTGGCAGATGTGCTAGAATTCCCCAGCATAGATTATGCGGAGAGAGACTCCGCATTTGCCAGAAGTCGATGGTTTAAAAGAGGTTGGACGCTGCAAGAGCTCATTGCGCCGTCCTCTGTGGCCTTCTTTAATGAAGCATGGCAATTCATAGGGACTAGATCAGAGCTTGGGGCGTTCATATCTGAAACTACTGGCATTGATAGAGCGGTTCTCGATGGCGAGGATCCTGGTCTATCCAGTATTGCGAAGAGGATGTCCTGGGCAGCTGGAAGAAAGACTACTCGAGTGGAAGACATTGCGTATTGTTTGATGGGCCTGTTCGGAGTCAACATGCCTCTCTTGTATGGGGAAAGAGAAAAGGCATTCCTCCGACTACAAGAAGAGATCATGAAAAGGTCTGAGGATCATTCCCTGTTTGCATGGAAAAGGCCACTCTCTACATCTGACAATGAACACTCCGGGTTGTTGGCGACCTCGCCAGCGGACTTTTCAGAATCTCGTCACATCATCCAGTTTCTTCGGGATCAGGACAGTGGCCAGGAGACACACTTTCCATATTCCATGACTAACATTGGTATAAACATATCTCTTCCTATGCTCCAAATAGAGACCTTTATCGTGGCAAACACTAAATACGTCAAGACGTTCCTTGCTATCCTGGACTGTCAAGACACAACCGATACCCGTGGACCGCTTGGGATATACCTCATTTGCAACGAACGAGGCTATTACCGTAGGTGCCATCTAAACAAGCTTATCCCGGCTGGGACGAATACATCAAAGATCACTGGCGGCGTCCGAACTAAGAATCTGTACGTTGAGCAACATGAAGTCGCCCCGAGGATTGAATCTACTGCGTTGTATCAGTTCTACATCCCGGGGCTGCCTGAGCGGATGCTGCAATACGGTGCAGTTTTGGAGGTATTCCCGAACAAACGAATTGCGTCTTGGAACTCTGAAACCGGCATTCTCCGTTGTTCGCGTGGACTAGGTGGTGCCGTATTCATCGGTCGGGCAGATGGATTCGGCCGAATATTGCTTGTCGGTGTTGATTCCCAGCTACACCCTCAGTGCGCGTTCGACAAAGCGACCGACCCCAACTTCAAAAGTTTCATATCAGATGCTGGCTTCAAAACGCATCGTGAAATCGTTCCTGCGCTCGTTCATTACCGATCTTACGTTACACAGGGATCGGAAAAACCAGAGAGATTTTTTATTGAAAGAAACTCGCAGTGGTTGGCACTCAAGGAGGTCGATGTCAACAAAGTGCATGGTTGGGACGAATGGATCTCTGAGCGAGAGGATAACACAACAGATATTGATTTGGGAGCCTGGGAGACTTCTACGAGACAAGATTCTTGGTTTTTTCAATCGAAGTTGGACAAGATCTGGAATAAATTCGATATGTGGATCAGTGCGGACATCAAAGAAGATGTAATTAAGGGCCAGAAGATGTTTTCTGTACGTCTAAGTAACGATGAGTTCCAACGGATCCTTCCGCGATAGACGATACAGGCTCGAAACAAATGGTGGTAGAAGGTGGTAGCTTGTCCAGCTCAGGAATCCGAGCAACGATTCCCCATCCTTACAATTCTCTTCGACTATTGCATTTCGCCCCAACGATTCATCTTACATTTGATGGCCGGATGAATAGCCCGAGTTTGTTATCGTATGAGTCATCAGAACCAACCCCCAACATCATATCTGTCGCCTTCTCCGCAATCGCATGGATCGTCGCCTGGATATGCGCCTCAACATGCAGCGGTAACACGCTCGCATCCACAACTCGCAGGCCCTTCATTCCATGTCGACACTGCGTCTACTCTGCTGTCACCACATGGGAGCGTCGCGAAAGTCCCTCCCGGATGCCAATCTGTCGTCGTGGTCGCTTTCATATCTTCCAATCTGATTCATCTTCCGGTGGGCACACCCGCTGCTTGGAAATATGACGCAGAGGTCCAGCGCGGGGGATGTGCTCTCTCACATAGTTGGGAGAGGCGTTTCTCCATCAGGGCCCTTGTTTGCCACCATCATCCACCAAGTAGACTCATTAACGTTGCTATTTATTTCCGATCCTGATTTCCACGCCTCTCCAAGCCTTTCCATTAACATAATCTCTTCCGTCATCACCAATCTTCATGATCCATCGTCGAAACTACCGAAGGTGGAAATCCCTATTCGCACGATCCCACCAGACGGCATTAGCTTTCCCTGATCCCTGGTTCCCGCAATTGATTCCTGATGTCAAACGCCTCTCCGGCCATTGCTCCAAGCGCGTAGCACTCGCCAATGAACCCAAACTGCTCTCCACGCTTGCGCTGGACCACCGGCACAC
The DNA here is from genome assembly GCF_010093595.1 of Mytilinidion resinicola. Classification (NCBI taxonomy): domain Eukaryota; kingdom Fungi; phylum Ascomycota; class Dothideomycetes; order Mytilinidiales; family Mytilinidiaceae; genus Mytilinidion; species Mytilinidion resinicola. Next base: position 122,559 of record NW_022985438.1, read on the forward strand.
TTGCACCGAAGACAATGGCGATAATGCCCTTCTCTTTCGTGTCTTTTGGGACCAAGGCCAAAAACCTCGCCGTCTTCGTCAGCTTGCGACCCCAGACTACAGACTGTACACGTCGGATATACGCTTTCTGCAAAGTGTGATCTGATCGGTCGTGGAGTTGGTTTAGTATGACTTCGCCGTGCTTAACAATGGTAGTAAATGTCTTCTCGCACAAGAAGGCGTGGTGAGGGGGAGGCGCGTCTCCATCTCGGCCCTCGTTTGCCACCATTGTCCGCTAAAAAGACTCCTTTACGTTGCTGTTTGTTTCCTTACTGTTTTCAAGCAGTTTGAACTGCTTCCCATTGAGATTGCCGTACTCCAGCCAGCTAGACGGAGTCATTCCAGCCCGCGCAGGATCCTCCAAGTGTTCGATCACGTCCAGTTGAAAATCTTGAATTTCTATGTTCCGCGATACAGTAAAACCTTCGTATAGTAGTACCGGGTTATAGTGATATTTTCTATACAGTGATACGAGTCGCCGGATTGTCCGATTTGCCTCCTGTATCACTAGCTCTCTGCTTAGTATAGTATCACTAAGCCCTTTTCATACGATATCATACTAACCAGGCTGGATTTTGTATGGGAAAGTGGTCCGTGGGGACCACCGGCTTACAAATCAGGTACACTTGGCCTTCAATACAGTGATACTCTCTATACAGTGATAATACCCAAGTCCCCGACCTGTATCACTATAACCCGGCTTTACTGTACGTGCCCGACGCGTTGCACGGACTTTCCCCCGGTACCCCCCGACCAAGACGTTCGCGTTCTGTCGATCCCAATGGCCGTATTGATCGCGCCGAATGAGGGAGGGGCATCCATCAGGGTTCGGGTCCAACTTGGCCGTCCCTTCGCTGTTTCCGGGGTGACAGGAGCCCATGGACCACAGATCACATCCAGTGAATTGGACTGTAATAAAGCTAATAAAATTAATTCTCGAGTGACTCAGATCTCTATAAAGATTATTCCTCTAGAACAAAGAGCGCAGTAGCGTTTGAAGCTCTTTCAACTTATTCGTGACCAGATTGTTGGCTACTTTCAGAACCTATTATGACCTTTGTCATCTGGGTATATCAATTCCAGTCCGTTACGCTGCACCTTTGTCACGCTGGACTCTCTGAAGTTCCCTCCGTAATTTCCAAAGCTGAGTAAGGCGGACCGCCAACGAGGTGAGGACCGAGAGACCAGCCATAATGAAAGCAAGGACAATCATAAGATCTGAAAACCCCCACCCTATCTGGCGTGTGAAGAGTTCGCCCACCGCGAGGGATATGTATAAGCAAATCAAAAGATACAAGATAACAAATATCCAAGACCCAGCCTTCGTGAAGGTGCGATGTCTCTTGCAGCTTGTTAAAAAGGCTGAGTATCTATCATTCTATCCAAGAGCGTTATTAGATGGACTTCGAGAAGATGGAGTGTGTAGTCTCACCTCTTGCGACTCCGACTCTGACGTGTCGAGTGTGGTTATATGGCGGTCATTGGGTCCTTCTTCAGTTGCTGCTGCGTGGATTTCCGGTACAGACAAGGGAGGAGGCCCAGATGATGGGCTGGTGCTGCTTTCCTGTTGATGTTCCTTCCTTCCATGTTTTTCGAGGTCTCGAAGTAAGTCAGTAATGGGTACTAGTGCAAAAAGACTCTGATACCGGTTCTTACCAGAGTAGCCCTCGGCTATGGCCAGGAAGGGAAGCACCAGCAAAACAAGTGGAAGAAGCTGTCCAAACCTTGGCTCAAAATTGACGCCGACAAACCCAGAACCAAGTGAGGTTAGCCAAAATATCACCTGAGCTAGACCAAACACGAAATAGAAAATCAGCCAAACAATCTCGAACATAAATGATCCCGCAAAAATCTGAGGGATTACAAGAAAGAAAAGCTGCAAAATTTTGCCTGTGCTCAGAGTCGTACCTGACAACTTCGAAGCAAGCCGTTGCTTGACGTCCAGAAGGTCCTCTTGAGACGAAGTAGGCCACCCAATTGTCTTCGCAAAGAGTGTTCTCTCACATGCCATAAGATCACCTTGAGAATCCCGAAGGTAGAGGTCCAGTATCCTGCGGACGTAGCCGCTGCCGAGAACCCCAAGCAAGATGACAAGACCCAACACATTGCCAGCATTGCCGAGTCGCTTTGTCAGGGCGCCTGTGCCTGAGTAGTCCATCAAGAATTAGTCATCTTCGATGGCACACCTCAACGTCACAGTCTCGTCCATAGTCCAAGTCTCCCCGAGACTCTGTAGGAGAAGAGCCAAGATGCAGATCATAATTGCGACCCTTATGTTTTTGAAAATGCCTCGGACACGGAGATAGTCTCGGAGGGCAGCAACGGTTGCCAGGTGTATAATACAGGAAAAGAAGGCCAGAATGACAGCGATACTATACGAGTATGCTCCTATTTTCGTGTCGAGGTCGTGGACGCCATTTCTGATGACGTTTATGGCAACCACAAGGGCGAGGCCTGAAGCAAGTTTTTGATCACTCAATGCCAGGATGAAGCTCTGGAACACTCGAACTCTCCTCTTGTCTCCGTTGCGGCTCTTCCGGCCAAGCAGGAAGTTGTCAAATTCGTTATAACACTTTCTCGGTAATCCATCGGTTAGGTAAGCCCAGATAATCGCAACAATTACGAGCACAATGGAGACCATGAAAGAAATGAGAACCTCAAACTGGTGAGCAAAGTCTCTTTTTTCGAGCAGAACTAGTTCTCGAACTTACCCCAAAGCCTGTCACATCTAGGTCCCCTAGGTCTGCTGGCACGCAGGGATCTGTCGCATCCGGCGATGGCACCTAGGAAGTTGGCTGTGTCTCCATTGGAGCTGGATGCGTGTACTTAATGAGAATTATCTTCGGGGCAACGCTTGAGAGAATTCAAAAGGAAAATACTGCAAAATATAGTATTGTCTCGGTTCCTATCATGGGCCAGCTAGAAAGGCAAGAAACTCCCTTATATAACTCGAGGCCTAGCAATAAGGGAAGCAGGGGGATCCTCTAAACTCTCCATACACGGCTGAACGCAAAGTTAAAAATGCGAACTTGCTTGGACTGCGTTGACTGGGGCGCATCAAGACTCCTATTTGATACGTTTGCGCATTTAAGGGTCCCCTCAGGTAAACGCCATTTGGCTTCCAAGAACACTGCTGCTAACCTGCCGAATCAGATTCTCTAGGTAAGTCCAGTGGCGCTCAAGGTACTACTTATATCAAGCTCCGTATTGGTAGTTTTCCCGCCAAGCTCCTCCCGCATATATACATATGCTGTCACGTATCACTGCCTTTTCCGTGAGAAAGTGATTTGTTGGTTGGTTTTCATTTGACAACACGGAAGAAATGTCTTCCCGATCCCCTACACTACATATGCATGGATGAACGCCTCAACTTTCTGAGGTTTTTGAATGCACGGGCATCGCAAGGCTGAGACCGCCACGATGGTAGCCATCTACCCTTCATACCGCGTCGATCTTGGATGCAACTGCTGACGTGGCCCTCCCCGGCGTCCCCGGCAGCGGGTCGATCGCTTGAATCGCCTTCGTTTCCCACCAGGTAAATTCTGTCCGAAGTCTATTGCGGAACAGGAGGAGCGCTTAGTATATCGGAGCCGACTAAGCCGGATTACAAGGGAGCGCTATGCAAAAGGTACGCAGAACTCCAGCGGTGATATCGTTCTGAGAAATCGTCTCCCGCCCATCGCGATCTTGCTCGTAGGAGCAATTCGTGATGATTGCCTCTCCCTGCCTGTGGCTTGCATCCAAATTCAAGAACAGCTGAGAAGATTCCGAAGAAATAAGGAATGATTTATGAGTCAGAAGATACGCCTAGAACGCGAGGCTGAAAACTTTACGCCTTCTCGCCGTTTGCCTTATGCTCTCTCCAAGAAAAGCGCACGCTGATCTGGACAAGTATAGCTATTGAGCCAGCTATGGCGTTTCAAGCTCATCTTCACAATCACTTCCACAATCAGCGGGCGAGAACGGCAAGCGCTGGCATCGCAAGGCTGAGACCGACACGTTGATATCCGCTCAGCCTTGCAGCAAGAGATGTGTCGCCGCGCTCACTCGCCAGCAGAGAAGCCAATTTTAGTAGGTATCTCGCCGCTGCACTCAACAAATCGGTGATACAGAGGGTTCAGAGCACGATACCTTGAAAATATGAATCGTGAAAAAAGAAACCACAAGAATCGCGAACACGAAGTCCTTCATGGCGCCTGTGAAGAGAAACCAAGCCTCCAACTTCAGCCTCTCTCAACTCGCCTGCCCAGAACAGAATAGATCCAAGGTCTGCGGGTCGTAAAATGGCTTGGGTATGCACGATTGCGGTGAGGCCGTCGAGCTCCTCCAATCACAATTGACCGCGTCCCACCAAATTCTGAGGCGTTTGCAGAACCACTCATTCGCTCTCAAGAGCGATCCATCTCTTGCATCGCGATACGAGGGCGTTGCCTTTTTTTTCGTGCCAACCCTCGGAGCTGTGCCGCTGCCAGGTGCCACAATATGGAGACCTGCGTGGGGGGTGAGAGAATGATTCGCGCCTACCCGTGCGCGCCGTGAACGCCGCTCAGAACAACACGTGAAGCTCTCGTAGGAGAACAAAATGATTCATAGCTACGATGCTTCTAAGCCTAGTCCCATCACCTGTATATGAACTTTCAGTCTTCAACCAAAACGATTCCCAAAACCGCATAAAGAATCTCCTTCCGCCCCTCGAACTCCCAACCAACTTCCCAAAAGGGGCAAAAAGAAAGGGTCCTCGGTGAAGTAAGGACGTAAGCATCACATCTTGCGTTGAGTCTTTGCAACTTTCATAAAGGCCACCGAGAACTATCGGAGCTATATAGCATGAGGCCGAGCCCACGCGGAAACCTCTACGCTGGCTGCGTTCGAAGGAGAAGGCAGGGCTGGGTGGGTGTGCCTTCCACACCCTCCATCCTTGAGATATAGAAACCTCCAAGACTCATTGACGTGTTCATGCGGCTGTCAAAATATGGCACACATAGTCCATGCTCTAGCGTTTGCTCCAACACTTCCCCCACCGCCCACTCATTTGAGCAAAGGAGATCCCTAAAAGTCTAGAAAGAAGTCTCCTCGCGTCTCGAACCCCTATGGTTTCCCAAATGGGCAAAAGTAAAGGGTCCTCGGTGGACTAAGGACGTAAGTACCACATCATAAGATGAGTAATTTGCAACGGTCCTGAGGCTCGCCGAGAATTATTAGGGTTATGTAGCTTGAGTGTTCGCGGAGGTCTTTGTGAGAGGTTGGGAAGGCGGCCAGGGATGGTGGATGTAGCTTCCTTCCGTGGTGGGGGAGGCATGTGAGAGGAACGGGGGAAGAATTCTGGTGCGCGACTGCCTGTGGCGGCTGGTTCCGTATAGTTGGTCTTGGAGAAGGTACGAGATGTACGCTGCTCGATTCGTCCACAGATTTTGTATGAGTTCATAAGCCACGACGATGACGCCGAGATGAAGCATCTGCTAAGAAGTTCTTGCCGGTCTGCTATTCAAGAATTTGTATCGTTCGCTGTGACTCAATAGTGTTCCTAGTAGTCTTCCGAAGCAGAACACATTTGCAAACGCGAACGCGATTCCTATCCCTCCGAATTCCGTCTATCCTCTTCTCTCTCTCTTGAAAGTCGCCCTCGCCCCCTGCCTGCTCCGGCAAGGCGAACGATACTCGTATAGGCATGAGACTCCGACTGGGTTATGGTTCGAGACATGGATATACCGGTGGCCAGTAATTTTGGTTGGAAGTTCAGGCATCCTAGACTGAGACGATTGATCTGGCAACGCGAGACTTAAGTCACACGGCTGGATCTGGATATAAACAAAGAAGGCGACGAGTACTAAGACAGCAGCATGACGTGAATCGACGCATTCTTGAGGCCAAAGTAGTTCCGGGCTGCATTTCTAGATAATCGTTACTTCAGTTTCATACTTCTGTCCGGAATTGCCGTCCTTGAAAACGCCAACTCTTATGTATTGTGTGGGATCTTGGTATGCGCTCCGGACGAGGATTATTCCGTGGAAGGAACTGCTATCGTGCTCGTCAATCTTTAACAAGACCGCAGTTGTCCAGCCAGGAGAAGATAGCTCATCATCGAAGTACAAATGTAACCCGGGAAAAGGTCTGAACTCCAGAGGCTTGTAGTACTCCAAACCTAAATGTGTGATCACCGAGTGTTCAAAAAGTGTTTCGCGAGAAATCTGTCCGCAAGGGCTACGCAGTTTGATGTACCTAGAGGTAACTTGGCTAAAGACGTTGTTGGGATCTACAAGTTGGGCGTGTACGTCTTGAACGACCAGTCCTTCTCAGGCTTAGAAAAGAATTACAGAGCACAAAAGATATTGGCCTATCTTGACAAGCCCAACTTCATGTAGAGAATCGGGGCGTATTCGTAGACTTTGAAGGATGAGCAGGGCCTTTACGATGCCATAAGAGATTCCACGGAAGACACATTTTGAACATTCCTGCGATATAATCATCTTCCACTATGGTTTGAACTCTCATAGCAATACCGGAAATTGCGGGTAATCTATCCTTAGGTCGTGATAAACATCGCTTGGTATAATTTCTCAATATAATCAACCATTTAACGTATTGCTCTTCCCTTTTGCTGGCTTTCCAGTGAAAATCCGGATGGTTGCTTGGCGGATCAATCCCGGTTGGGAACGACTCACATGCTAACGGGACCTCAACACATTCCCAGAAGATATGATCTTGCGAGAAGTGCATCGTCCGGGGCGACAAAGGACGCTCCTATGTGACCCAGCCACGAGAGTACAATTGAAAATGGCCGATGGAACCACTCATTACTGCACTAAGTTGTTCTGTTTCAACACCTACGTGTAGGCTAGTAGTATCATCACGAGCCCACTGGCAATTCCACTTGGCTATGCGTCGTAGTGGGATGTGGCATGGCGTGATTATGGCTGGTTCTCTAGTGGAGAAACAGCCAGCTCTTAGGTCCCTGCCATGTGCAGCAGCAATGCTGATCATACAGTTTTGATAGATGCGGTCCATGATTCGTATACGGCTTTGTCAGTCTTCGACGTGCTCTGGACTATGTTCTGGGCCCAAAGGGCCGGACTGGATGGTACACAGGGAATCGATCCAAAGGTAGTTGATTCCCAAACAGCGGGAGATATGTATTGTATCTCGGAAAGTACGAGGGAGTTCATCAACTGGAACGCTGTTGCAAAGGTAGTCCAGGTTGGTTGGAGTCAACTTCAAGAAATCCTCCGTGCTCTTCCCCCAGGAATGACTCAAGGCGACATAAGATTGTTCAGATATTTTAGCTAGGCTCCCGATCCTGTGAGCATATTGAGTGGGCTGTCGAACAAATTTGAAGCCACTGACTCGCTAGTTGAAGTTTAACACATCCTGTGTTAGTGTGTCCATTTTGATAGAAGCTGGAATTTTCATAAAGAGAAGAGAGCGCTTCGAATGTGAATGACTGTCTTGTTGTTTTCTGCTCTACTGGGATGCAACGAAATCCGCATAAAGGCAAATCGTATCCTTGGGGCCGACCCAGATGGAAATCGATTGAGATTTCGCTTTTGTGCCGCAAAAGGTCATAACAATTGACTTCGACATGAAGCGATTTCAGTTCGACTGGTTTGTTGCTTCAGCGATTTATTGCCCAACTCAGTTTATAACATATGCCGCATCGGGCTACTGCTGGGATTTGAAGAGCTTCAAAAGAGGTACGATAGGAGCCCTCGTATATGCGGAGCTTGAAGCCAGAGCGGTGTTCGGATAGTGGTGCTTCATCAATAGCTTTGATAAGCCTTTTGCACACGTCGCAGAGTTCGCTTTCCATCTCGGCGGCTTGGGTCAGCTTTTGTAGGTCTCAACGCAGATAATCCACCTCCCCGAGGCCGAGCTGTATGACCTTCCTAACGAAAGACCCGGGAAGCCTTGCAACGAAGACAGGGCGAAGTAGATGAAGAAACCTTTGAGACGGAATCCGGAGGGCGGCGGTTATGAAGCCTTGGAAGAAAATCGATGCCTTCGTCTCAAGGATTAGAGGAATCAGCTGCGGCGAACTCAAGCGGATACGTTGCCCCGAGGCTGAGTTGTAGACAGCCTTGCGAGGACGAGGACGACAAGGTGGGTGAAGTAGCGAAGTGAATCTCTAAGATAAAAGCGACAAGCCCGGCGCAACGATCTTATACGGAGTATAGAGACTTCGTTTCAGCAAGAAGACGTAGCCGTTGAGATTTCAGAGATATGAGCTGGGTCGCATCATGAAGAGGGGAGGGTGTGTTGTTCAAGTATACACGTATGGCCACGCTCGACTAGTGAGCAAAAGAGAGCTAAACGACATAAGGTTAGACCGTTATCTCCTCTATCACTGCTCAGCCTTACGCTCTAGGGAGGTGGCTGAAAGCATCACAAGCAAATGCGTAGCATACGTAGTATTTTGATACAGTCCTCGATTGCATTATCTACGAATAATCACATACCTCCCCTTCCTAATCAACACCTATCCACCCATCAACCCCTTTCGACTATCCTCCACCTCCTTGACAACCTTCACCATTTTCAACCGCCACTACAGCAATGCATCGCACTCCCATGCCGCAAACACCGATTTCAGAAACATAAAGCCACAGACCTCGAGTAATAGAGACACAAGAATATACAGAAATAATACAAGTCTTCCCTCCCAAAATCCAGCTAGCTACCACATGAGCCTAGCCAACCACCTCACGCCAAAAGTTTATACAAGAAAGGAAAGGGGAAATGATGAGCTTTTGGGCATTATCACATCAGTCTTTGACTTACCATGGCATAGTTCAATCTCTCTTGTCGGTGGCCTCTACGCCAGCGGCCATCTCGACCTCAGTCCCTCCATCCAGCGTCCATAGAGGACATCCGCAAGCATACCCGCATGCTCCATTCCCGGCTGGACATTGCCCGGGAGACTCTTTTCGTCCAACCCAGCTGCGCTGTACTCGCGGTCGAGGCCGAGTCCAGTCGGTCCTGAGCCCACAAACGCGCTCTGCCGTCGGCGATGGTGACTCTTCAGATGGGGGTTGTTCTGCGCCATCACGAGCTTTGGTCCTTTTGCGGGTGATCCGGTGCTGATCGGCGTTCGAGTGGGGGTTGATACAGGCATAACATCCTCATCTACGAGCTTGCTCTGGCGGATACGCGTGGTACCTGACATTGTAGAGACCGAACCGTTCACCGTGGAGCCCGAGAACGATGACTGCGTTGCGAGTGCGGGGTTCTTGACAGGACTGCTTGGCGCAAAGGATATGCCCAGGGAAGATGCGAGTTTGGAGTCGGCCTGGAGGCGCCCGATCATGGATTTGAGGAGCAGGAGCTCACCTTCTGGGTCCGTTTGGTCGAGGTCTGACCAAGCCTGTGCGACACGGGCAATAGCTTCGCGCTGTGGCGGGGCGCCGCTCTGAGCATAGGCTTCTTGGAAAGCCGGATCAAGACATTTACCATAAGCGCGGCGGCCGAGGAGAGCTTCTTTCGTCACTGCGATCGGAGGGCCGTCTGAAGGTGGCGGGGTGTTCTCCGAGTTCTCTTCTGGGTGCATTGAGGAAGGAGGAGATGGGCGAAAGGTTGATGCCTGCGGGTTTGGATGGAACGAATTAACAGGAGGATTCGAGGAGAGAGCAGCGCGTCGTTCTCCAGATGGCACGCGCTTGAACATGCGGACTGTGGATGGAGAGTTGCCGAAGGATAAATCCACGCCGAGAGGCTGCTTATGTGCCTGCTGGGCACTGACTCTCCGTGCAGTTGGAGTCGATGACGATGGAACACGGAATGCGGTTGCAGCCGATGACTTTCGAGAGGAGGGACGTCGAAGATGTGGTGAGTCAGGCGCATTTCCAAGGGGAGCAGTGTTCAGGTCTAGTCGTTGCATGAGCGCCTCGCAGTCTTGGGCACTGGTAGAGGGTATGCGAGCAAGCTTTCGTCGTTTGTATGTGTGCCGTGCGGGTGCCATGGTGGCGGGCTTCACTGTGTCGAAGACCCATTCGTCTTGTTCATCGCGAGGTGAGATATCATGCCTAGCGTAGTCAGTATCTGTCGTACGGAATAAGGTTATTGGGGTCCTTACATGGTCTCCTCGTAGTATCTTGGGTGCGAACCCCTCTCTTGTTCTTCTTGTGCATCAAACATTTGCTTCCGCTCAATGAGCTCCCGCATTGCTTCTACCTTTCCAGCCCGCTGGATGAACTTATGCCGCAAGAGTTCCTTTGCTGTCGCTCGTCGGTCTGGGTCCTTGATCAAGCATGACGCAATGAAGTCCTTGAACTCGCGACTCCACTGGTTGCCCTCCAGACGTGGCGCAGGAGCCTTCGGGATCAGGAAGAGGACTTTCATGGGGTGTGTTCCAGCATTTGGTGGTTCTCCGTTTGCCAGCTCCATGGCCGTAATCCCAAGCGACCAGATATCCGCCTTGAAGTCATAACCCGCCTCTTGTATAACTTCCGGCGCCATCCAGAAAGGTGTTCCCACGAACGTCATTCGTTGCGATTTGATGTTTGTCAATTGAGCAGCGACACCGAAGTCGGCAATCTTGACTTTTCCGGATTGTGAGAGGAGGGTGTTGGCTGCCTTGATGTCTCGGTGTATCTTGCCGGTCTGATGAAGATAGTCGAGGCCGAGGAGGAGCTCACGGCAGACGATGGCGATGTGAGCCTCGCCGAAGGGACCGGGTTTGATCTGGACTGGTTAGAATTGGTGCGAAAAAATAGCACGAGAGACCTATACCAAGTCCAAGCATGATCCTCCCCCGAGATATTCCATGACGATCCATAGCTTGACTCCTTTCACGAAGCTGGTCTTGTATTGTGTAACGTATGGGCTCTCGCAGGTGCTGAGCAGAGCAATCTCCTGCTGAATCTCTTGCAGTTCATCTCCACTTCCCTCCAAATCAATCTAATGGAGGTCAGTATCAGGCCGTGGGAGGTATGAGGGTTGGCGAGAACCGTACGTGTTTGATGGCGACGAGATCACCGGTGGATCGCTCAATGGCCTTGTAGACGACGCCGAAGCTGCCACCTGCGCATTCCATTAGTATTGGAGGTTTCAGTCGAGTTGCGAATACCCACTGCCGAGCTCTTCGAGGACCTGGTAGTTGTCGGCCATTGCGCGCGGTGTTGACGATGCTGTTATGTAGGAATAACACGAGCGCACACTAAGCAGAGCCCCGATCCGATGCCAGGTTGAAGCAAGGGATAGTCGGTGCAGGCGCGATAAAGATTGAAGGAATAGGAGGGTTGAGGATGGAGTGCTGAGACACGGAGGAGGTGCGTGGTGAAGATGTTTATGGTGGACGCTATCGATAGCTACTATGGCAACGACATCACTTGCAAAACGCCGCTCGAGGCCCGGGCCCCGCTTCAGGCCGTGACAGTGGGCGTCGTGTGCTTCAATCCAGAGTGCTGCAAGACGGGAAGAATGTATTCTTCAAGAGTGCTACAGATGGAGTTCATAGATATTGATGTGGTTGAGAAGGCGCTTGCGGCGTCTCCTGCAGCGCATCCACCCCGAGAGACTTCTGCAGGAACACGATAGAGACGTAGCAGGCTATTCTAAGAGATGCCGCTGCCCCGGGTCCAGCCAGTGAGATCTGTGATCGAGTACAGCCGCTCTTTACGTCCGGTGAACATAGCGCTAAACTGAGTCGATCCTGGTATACCTCTTTTCTGGGCTGGTACTTGACCGGCTTGAGGATTGATTGGCCAGAACGCTGCTACTCCCCCCTAAAGACGCCTGGAGTTGCTCCCTTATACGATAAGTCTGTGGCTCAATATTAGAGAGTGACCACCGGATGTAAAGAGAGGCTGTACCGTGTCGGGCTGGCTGGTGGCGCGGGAGGCGGTTCTGGGCAAAAAACAACACGCTGCCCGTTTGGGGAAGGCGCGCCAAGTCTGCACGTGCCTAGCGCCAGGGTCCGCAACGGCTGTTCCTAGGCCCAAGGCCGTCACGGACTCCACCCATCTCCAGAACCAGACAGGCGGAAGACAAGTCTCAATTGGCATCCCGACATTATTGAGATATTAAGATACTGCTTCACGGCTGAGTGGCTGCAGGGCATTCCATGGCAGACTCGGTGGCAACACGAGGCTGACGGCTTCACTGCGGAGGATCTGCCTGTACGGCGCTTGACACTTGCGACGGGAGATTGCCTCGACACACAACACCACACGTCATTCCTCACGGCCGTGTGAATAGAGGCCATGTGACCAGTCTCCAGCGGTCCTGGCACACTGGCATGTATCCTGGCGTCCAATCTCGGTGCATGCCCGATACAGATCTATAGCGGCCGGTCTTGGCAGCACTCTGCCTCTGCAAACCCTTGTCCCGCAAGGCATCGTGGGCGACAGCGCTCTATGTCGCCTCGCCCGCCAGGAGCTCCCAGCGTCGGCACACGCCAGTGAACTGCTGCGTTGGCGGCGCTGGCTGATGCGCGACAATAGTCAAGCACTCGCCGGCTGCGAACGCGATCCGATCCTGCAGACAGCCCGCGTCCGTGTGGGCTCGGCCGCCATGCACGCAAGGGAGCGGCCCAACGAGGGGCTCGCACTTCTGTTGACTGCCCACTGCCCACTGCCCACTGCCCACAGCCCGTCGGTGTCAACCCGTGCCCAGCCGGATCCATGGATCATCACGCTGAATAACTCTGCACGACCAGCCCACACCGCACTTTCACTCCTCCTCTCTCACCCCGCTATATCGCGACATGTCCCAAATGCCTCTGGTATGGGTTTCTGCTGCTTTGGCTCCAGCTCGCTGAAGTCGTGGCTGTCCCTACTGAGAGGCAGAGTTTTCCTCCGCCTGATTGGCCTGCCCATAGCCCTGTTTGCTTGGCACCTAGAGCTGTACGGCTATTCGTCGACGTCGCTGTTCCTCCACCGACTTTCTCGATACCTGCAACTCCCAATCTTCTTGAACTTCCTGCTGGACCATGGTGTAGGCGACGTCTGCTACATTGGAGGCATCACCCACTACGATCCGAAGTTAGCACTCGCAGACATGGCTCGCAAGCGGTCAGCAGCCCCAGAGCAGCAGACACTGCCCTCAGGGGGTGCAGCCAGTCCCAGAGCTCCTCCTGCAGAGCACATGGCAGCGCCGTCCAGCCCGTCTACCACCACCACGCTCTCTCACCCTTCTCCCAGCACCGCTTCTTCCCGCACTTCACATTCCCGCTCCATGTCGTCTGCCGACGTTGTTAGAGATGGCAAGCGCCTCTCGCTCAACTTTCCCATAACGCCCGCTGCAGGCAGCACGTCGCCTTCGCGCTCACGACCGCAATCTTGGGTTGCCACCCCCATTACTTCCCCTGAAATCGTGCCCTCTCCGACCGAGGGCAGTTTCCTCACCGTCCTCGCCGCTCAGGAGCGCCGCGTGCTCGAGCTGAAGGAAGAGCTCAACAAGGCCGAGCGGGACCTCGTCGACCTTAAAAAACAATGGACAAGGCATGAAGGCCTCAAGCAGCGTAACGATGTCCGCCGTGTTCAGCAACTACAACCACTGAACACCGGCCTCGCAAACATAACTACCGACGACGACGACCAAGACGGCTCGTCGGCGTGGATGCAGAAAGAAATGGAGCGAAGAAAGGCCCTTCTTAGCAACACAAAGACGTCTCAACGAAAAGTCTTCAGCGGCTCCCGCCATACTCGAACGTTATCGTTACTATCACCTGATAAGCTCACGTACTCTCCCTCCTTCCCCCAACCTGCCGATGTTCGCCAATCTCTCGACGAGACGCTTAAGCGCCAACCATTGACACGCACCTCCACCACCCCCGACATCGCCACCACTATCGCAAACTCGATCAAAGACGAACGCTACGATCTATCAAGTATACAACGAGACATTCTGCTACAGACAGGCAAACGAGTCGCTATCGACTTAAAAGATGGCTTGATGACCTTCCTCGAGGATCTACGCCAAGCCACCGTCGGCGACGAAGCCGTCCAGCAGCCGGATGATATCGAAGGCCGTCCGAACGCCAAACGACAAAGCAGCAAGGCAAGTCTCAAGAGCGGCCGTCCGTCCCTAAACCGCAATGCAAGCCTATCCAACAAGCATAGCGGCGAGGAAGCCAACCTCATAGACATCAGCGAGTCGTTCTGGAAAGAGAACGGCTTAGACGAGCCAAAGTCAGTGGCCAGCACACAAGTCAAGAAGGGTGCCAAAAAGACTCCCCAGACGCCGCAAAAGTCTTCCCAGAAAATCAATGACAATTTCGAAGATAGCTGGGACACGTGGGACACACCCAATGAGCAGCACACCACCGGATCCAGTAACGAGTCCGATTCGGAGGACTCAGCACGAAGCAGCCCCAGGACCAGCACAAGGTACTATTACCTCCCCCGAACTGTATGATATTGTTCACTGACTTCTTCCAGTTCGACCGGCCTCGGTGTAGCAACACCCGACACCATGTCTAACCGTAACTCCATCCCCTGGCCTGACCTCGTCAAGCTCTCCCCAAACAACCTGAAACGAACAGCATCCCACCTCATGAAAGAGTGGGAGAAGAGCCTTACGCCCCCGGCCGAGTCTCGCGAGGCCAGCCATGCGAGCGGCGATTACGTTGGGCGATCAGCTTCTCCGGTACGGAAAGCATAACGTGCGACGACGACATAGATGAGACGAGACAAGACACGCATTTCGTATGTTTTTACTTCAAAAGCACTTTTGCTTCCAAAAGCAATTTAAAAGGCTTAGACTTGGTGGTTTGTGGAGCGGAGTGATGTGGCGATTTGTCTGTAAATACTAGACGATCAATGCTGCTTTCTTGTGCATATCCCTTGGGTAATGGAGTGATGGACTGGATGGGGGCATGTTGACAATCAACAACGAATGAAAGAATAACTACACTATGTTCTTGCCTGTGCATTTGTGACCTCCACGCTTCGATTGCTTCATTTTTCTTTCCCACTCTAGAGTGAACATCAACTTCAATTGCGCAGCTTTCAAGCTCTCTAGCCTACTGTCCACAGATGATAGTGAATAGATATATCAATCACTGTACGTAGGTGTGAGCAGGAGCAATCATCACAAAACGCTGTTGCTCGTGCCAATCATCTGGATTGAACCCTTCGAAGAACGCCAAGCATCCCGCCCGGCAACCTCCGCTTCCGCAAAAAAGTTCCCGAGCCTCAACCTCGACAACCATTACCATCACAGGCTCTCCCTTCGCACATTACTACATCATGGCTTTCCCAGGCGGCATGGGCATGCCCGGCATGAACAATGACACCGCAGGGATGTCCGAGCAGGAGAAACAGATGGTCAAATACGTACGCCGCGCGCCCCTCCCTCTCATCTCCAACCAGAGAACGACCATGCTAACAGCGCTAATGGGATTAGATGCAAATGGGCATGGAAAGCTGCGCCGGCAAGACCGTCATGTCCGGCGTCATGGGCGCGGGACTGGGGGGTATGTTTGGGCTGTTCATGAGTAGTGTACGTTCCTCTCTCTTCTATCCCATCTCCGCTCTACCACCCCAGCCCCTCCCTCCTCTCAATCCTTCATGGACCCAAAGTCGCACTGTGCCAACATTCATTCCATGCAGATGCGCTACGACACCCCCTACACGGCCCAAGGCGCCGAAATCGCCGCCCTCCCCTTCAAGCAGCAGCTGCGCGCCGGCATGCGCGAAATGGGGCGGGCATCCTACAGCTCCGCCAAAAACTTCGGGAAAGTGGGCGCGATCTTCAGCGGCACCGAGTGCGTGATCGAGGGCTTCCGGGCAAAGAGCGATTTGTATAATGGCGTCGCGGCGGGGTGTATCACGGGCGGGGCGCTGGCGGCGGCGGCGGGACCGCAGGCGGCGGCCGTGGGGTGTGCAGGGTTTGCGGTCTTCAGCGCGGCGATTGATGCGTATATGCGCATGCCGGAGGATGAGAAGAGTAGGCCGATTGCGTAGATCGGGAGGGGAGAGAGAAGGAAGGGCGTTTTGGTTGGGGAGGGGCATTGCATTGGGCGGCGTTTAGACATGGGATGTGCAAGATTTTGGAATAATTGGCTGGCTGTAGAACCATTGTATATTATACGACATAAGGAATCTCGACCTTGTAAGATGGTGGATGGAATTTTTTCTCGGATGAGTTGCAGATGGAGAGCCTCTACTCAGATCGATCACCACTCAGACTTCTCAAAGATCACGATAAAGAGAGTATCAAGATTCATTGATACATTTCATCTACAAATTATTTACACTAATGAGCCCGTAGCTCTTAAGTCACAGGTAGAACAAGACTCCACGCTTCGTCACTAGCAGAACGTCGTACTATCAGGCACCGGGGAGTACTCAAAGACACTCCACTTCAAGTCCACGTAGTCGATCTGCCCAAACAGGAGCGAGTGTTACTGGCTCTATCGCTCAACTAGCCGCAACTTCTAGCGAAAGCGGCCATAGTTGTGTGAATAGAAGGAGGATCAAGAGATGCTTCTTTCCTTACGCTGTTCTCGGAGACCTTCACAAAGCCTTGTTAAAGGGTGGCCAGGTGTCGTGGGAATTTTCCAGAGCAAGTTTGGGGGCAGAAGGGGGGCATGGGCGGGTCCGGAGGGATCGAAAGACCTCGGAGAGGCTCAGAGGGGGAGAACTGGGTGCTTTTCGGTCAGATATAAGGTTCCGGGAGTGTTGATGTGAAGAGGTTGTCGTAGTGAGTCTCAGGAGAATTAGGAAGGGGGAGGGATATGTGAGGTTCTGTCAGGCCAACATGGAGGTGATGAGGACGAGCAGTGTGTCGTTCGAAAGGTCATCGTGGTGAGGCTTAAGAATTACGACGAGGAGGTAACGAGAATCATCCGGCGACTACTGGGTCGATGAATTCGGCGACGAGGGCGAGTATGAGCGCGGACGTGTAGTGGACCTAGAGTTAGTAAGAGCGAGGGATCTGATGAGAGCGCTTCGGCTACTGTACGGTCAGGGGAGATGGTGAACAGGTAATCTGAATAGTAGCACTTAGGATTGTTCGAGGTAATCCAAGGCAGTTTTGGATAGGTTAGTCTATTTACTCTTAGTAGTCGCGCGGGGCATGGCAAAGGTGGCACTCTAATTCCACAACAAGCTGCCGCAGGTGCGCGTGTATGCCACTGCTCGGGGTGCTTTGATGCAGTTTCAAGAATTCGAACTAGATGAAAGCTCTTCACATTGGACTATGTGGAAACTCGTTGTACACACGAGAAAGAGTGCTTGATGAGTGTGCGACCTTTTTCATGTTCAGCGTGGAAGTGGATATGAAGACTTTGATATTTAGCAGCGAGAGCGTGGACATAGATTAGGCTGGTACCTAGGCTGAAAAATTGCAGTATGGAAAGCAGACCTAGAATCTATTGTAGCCATTTGAACGCTACCATGTATCTTGCTTCACTGATAATATATTTTGCGAATCGTGGTAGTATAGCAGTCCCAAACATCAGAGGACTCCTCCGGCCAACCCAAAAGCTCCTCCTATTCGTTATGTTCTTTCGGGGTCCACGGCTTCCCATTGACTCTTCCGATTAGGTCTTGGTTCTTGAGAGACCAACGATAATTTCAGTAATCAACATGCCGAGATGGCGCATCCCTCCTAGGGTCGCAGTCATATATCCTTTTATGCATTGCAGTCGGTTCAATCAGCGTGATATTAACGACCCGACCTTTCCCAACAACCCCAAGCTCTCTCAGCCGAATGACGTTTTCGGCGAACATACGGAAGAGAGACCGGCGGTACAGCTCACCCTGTTCGTAGTGCGCTAGAGTTATTGACGATGGCCCGACCATGATCTCGACGCGTAGCTGCTTGGATAGCCCTCAGCACGTGTCTGCAAGCCCTGGGACACCATCTTCGCCCTCAAGGGCTTTAGAAAGCGACCCGAAGTATGTATTGTGGAGGTTCAAGACCTCAACGCGCCGGACCATAGCGCGCTGAGCGGGCGACAATCGACTCATGAAAAGGCAGAAATTGGAAATGGCCGTGGCGGGTCCGCAGAATGGATCAGGAGCGCGGAAGATGAGTGTGTTGAGTTTGAGAGCGAGATGTCGGGTTTCGTGCGCGAGGGAATGGTTGACATAGTTGAGAGAGAGGTTCAGAGAGCTATAGGAGGTGTCCTGACCGGAAGGCAGAATCCCTGGGGATCGAATTACTGTCTTTCCATTGAATTCGTCGTAGTATAGGCATCTCGATGGCGCTGTAAACACGTAGCCATAAATCATGTTACGGATTTCGCTAGGAAGCTCGAAGAAAGGCAAAGTTGGGCGCGATGCCACATCGTCGGTAGGAATGTCAGCGGTCTTTAGATCGGGTGGGTCCGCTTGGCCGTGAGGATCTTGGTGGAGGATCTTGGTGAAGGAAAAGGTCGGTTGATACACCCATAATGAAGCTCACTAGAAGTCAGCGAGTTCGTCGTGCACGCAAAGTTAGACGAGAGAGTCGAGGTCGTGGCGCCGGATGTGCTGAACAGAGACTGCCGATTGACACAAGAGAGAATGCGTTGCGCGCGCGACGTGTCTTTAGATCCGAAATTGCTAACCAGTTGTACCTGGAAGTATCAACCAAGGTTCATCCAAGATACTAGTTATGCTTACTTGAACCAAGGTTCGGCAGTATCATCAATCTAGGTACACTACTTATTTGGGCTCCACCTTTTGCCGTTCATCAATCCAATGAGATTCGTTCTCTAACCACCACTTACAGTTCGGGCAACCCTCCCCATCCTTCTCAACACTTTCATCGTATTCCATTCGTTCGAAATCAGACGGCTCATCGAAGACGATATGGACGCACTCGTTACCCAAAACGACATGGTTATTGCATTCGTGGTGCCCAATAAGACCACGACTACGAAGACTGGTGACGTTTGTGGCAAATTTGCGGACACCTTCTAAGCGTTCACTGTCGTCTCCGCTGCCAGTGTGTGCGAAATCGGATAGCGCAATAATGATGCGGACCCTTATGTTGGCCAACCCATGACAAGTCTCCAAGATCCCAGGAACGCCATAGGCACCGTCGAAACCACAAGATAGCTCATCGAAATCTGTCCGGCGAAAGGACAGGATATCGCAAACTTCCACGCAGCGCACCATGGTGCGTTGCGAAGGAGAGAGGCGTTTCATAAAGAGGCAGAATCGGGACATTGAGCTCGCTCGACCCGAGTCTACGGGAAAGGCGCCGAAACTAAAGCAGGACTAATCAGATGAAGTTCGCAAATGGATGAAATGGTTATGCACATATAGAAAATCTGAAGTTTACGTACTAAGCCAATTGAGCTTAAGGGCGAGATCTTGGGTCTCATCTCGGAAGGCACGGCATACATAGTTTATAGAGAGGTCAAGAGGGACATAGTTGACGCTGTGGGTACTCATCTGGCTGTTGAATTCGTCGTAATGTAAACCCCACGGACAAGGCAATACCCGAGCGTATATCATGTCTCGAAGCTCTCGCGGGAGTCGGGAAAGAGGCGAGTAGGCCGTCGCTTCGTAGTCCCTAAAATCGACCATGTCATCAGAAATCCAGGCGCCAGGGGTTTTGAGGATTGCGAAGTATATAGACTCCAGCGATGCTCTCGTGTTTTGCCCGGAGAGAATTCCAGAAACCCGTTAGCAGGTTTGACCCACACTGTGCGTTTGAGTCGACTCAGAATTCATACTCGGTGATGAGCTCATTTAACGAGGTTTATTGCCATGATTATAACCGGGATCTCGAAGAGAACCATCCATAGAGAAGCTATGAAGGAGGCATAGAAGGAGCTCAATGATTACGAACAAAGATCTAGAAAAGTAGCAATAGAGAGCAAGAATAGTACTCTAGTATTTGTAATTGCTGAGTTCGTTTGTCCTGTGCCGCGGTATCTCCATACTCTTTACCCTAACCTGGACGGCATCTTGCCAAACAAGCTGCTCCAAAGAAATAATACTTGTCAAAGAAACCAAACGGAAAGAGAACCATTGTAACAATCAATATCAAGCAACCTCGTGAAATGTATCATTAGCTGATGTCACAGCTACGCCGCAGTCCGTAGAAGCCGCCACAATATCAATAGCATGCCTTGCCTGATCAAGCGATATATCCCACCTCTTAGCAAGCTTCTCTTCGCTATTCTTAAGAATGCAAAGCATCATATGCAATCGAAGAAACTTGTTTCCGTAGCAGCACCCATCGTGTAGAAGCGTGATTTGCTTGACATTAGAGGGTTCCGTAAGCCCGCGCCAAATGGCCGACTTCAAGTTCTTCATTTGGATTTCAAATCTGAGCGAGCTCGCGGGGATGTACGAGTAGGCTCGCACGTCTTCGATAGAGGCGGGCTCGACAGTGCTGCTAATGATGGCGCTCTCCTGTGGGTGCGCGCGGAGCTTGCTGATACTGATAGTGAGCTGCTCCAACGGCAGTTCCATGAGCCGGGGGTCCATGCAGTTCAGAATTTTGGGTGCAATAGACAGGTTGAGGGTGATGGTGACGTAACGGAGATTAACTCGAAGCGGTTCGCGGAGTAGAAAGATGCGATCTAGGAGGGGCTCGACTAGGTTGGAAATGTGGAAGGATGTTCGCGAGTAGGCAACTGCCCATGCTTCTGCTTTGATTTGACGGCATGTGAGAAGCAGTGACAGGCGTAGGGAGGCTTTGTCGGAGGGGTCAGGGAGCTCTGGGCCTCGATAGTGCGTGGGAATGAACGCGAATTCGTAGATGCAGAGGCGTAGCTCAGCAGGGAGGGAGAGGAGCAGTGATGAAGGAAAAACATTTGAAGCCTCTACTAAATTCATATCGTAGGATCTTGCTAGAGGGTAGCATGAACGGGATGGATGGCGTTGGCGTTGGTGTTGAGGCACCGACACGGCTCCACGAAAGTTTGCACACGGTCTCGGCTCCAGTTGCTGCATTCACAAAGGGCAAGATCTCACGAGGCCAAGCTTAACACCCTTGTACCACCCGAGGCAAATTCATAGGAGGTACAGTATGGGGCAGGCATCGAGTGCATGCTAACGCATTCGAATGATATTCCATGTCTAGCCTACTCACCATATCACCCTTTCGTGAAGAACACTTTTAGATGCTGGAAACCAATTTCCTTTTTGCAATGCCAGAGCGCCCGCCAAATAGGTAATCATTTCAGTCTCATTCAGTTCTGACAGCGTCTTCCTGATCGTAGCCTACATATCCTCTTCAACGCTTCTCTCGTCTAGCATTTTGGCGTCCCCGTACTCTCTTCCCGCTACGCATGCCCTCTCGATATCTAGCGTGTTCTCGATATTCTCCAACGGATGCTTCTCGGCTGACTGGGCTTTGCTCATGCTGCCGCAGGAACAACGAAAGAGGAGAAAATGAGAGAAGGAAGAGCTTCATGTTGGACTTCAATACAGGATGGAGATACCGACGAATTGAGACGTAGTTTGCAAGCTGGACAGCTCGACGTCACGTAGTATTTGTATCTTATTCGGACCTGTCGATATTTTCAATATATGCATGATGCTGTGCAGCCATATTCGATGGACGCGTTGGGACGAGCCTCTATCGCATGCTCATTCATTAGAAACATCAGGCAGCTACCGTAATAGATAATGCGAGATTGAAGTCTTGGTTATCAGAGCTCTGCAAGGTTTAGTTTTCGGAAAGGCGTTTCAGCAGCTCACTCTATACCTAGCTCGTGATCTTCGTAGGGATGCTCGTACACTAACAACATGCTGCATGAGTGGCTGTGCAGAATCGGCCATACATTACCTGGTACTTTTTCTCGCCAACTACATCCTCTCAACCACAGCGAGAAAACAGCGAGCAGAGTCGAAATGTTAGCTCAATAACACCCAACTCATATACTAGCGGCTACCCATATCATGCCAAACGGCTCTCGGAACTTCCACCACAAGTCTCACAAGGGTTGCAAACGATGCAAGACCCGACGTGTGAAATGCAACAAGCAAGCTCCGGTTTGCGCGAATTGTCGTCGACGGAATGAAGACTGCGAATATGAAATACCCCCTCCGAATCCTGCGGCTATCACCGTATTCGCACTACCCGCGGCCCAATTGGGAGATATAACCTCGTTTATAAGCGTATCATTCTTGAGCAATGTCATAGTCGGATGTGTTCCTGCTTCTAGACCCGAGAGAGCACTATGGTGCGCAGCTTTTGGAGAAGCCCTGGCCGGTTGCCAGTATCTGCAGCATACTATGCTCTCCATACACACCTTACACGTCGGACCTCGACTCTCGAAGGACGCCTTCTCCGAGGCCACAAACCTCGCCCACCACCACCATATCATGGCATCCAATGCGTTCACCCACATGGCACCCGTAGTCAACGAGCAGAATTGGCTTGCAGTCTTCATTTTTGGGATATCGGTCATCATCTTCCGATTCGCGACCCAGCAATATTGTCCCGACCATCTCTTCGACTACCTAGAAATGCTGCAAGTGCTACGCATATCTAGTAACATTGCCAGGTCGGTCTCGTCATATCTATTCAGAAGCGAAATGTGGCCATTTATCCGAGATCGCGCTTCGTTGCAGCTCATATGCCAATCCGACGACATTGGTATGCAGCAGGCCATCGAGAATCTTGAAGGCATCGTCAGTAACTATCGACCCCGTTCTGAAAATCGCAGAAAGGCAACCCCTGCTGCCTTTGAGGCTTTCAAGACCTGGGTCATTACGTGTCATGGTTATCCAAGTGTGTGGCGTCATTACATTGACTGGCCAGCGACCATCCAGACGGAGTTTCTAAATGATATACGAGAGGAGGAGGATGTACCCTTGTTGCTGTTGATATACTGGTGTGCCATCATGTATCGTGGGCCTCGGCGGTGGTTTATGGAAGTGTGGCTGCGTCGGACAGCAACGGTTGTGGTGAAAAAGTTGGACGGGGACTGGAATCAGGCGCTGGTGTGGCCATTAGAAACTCTTCAAATCATACATCAATAGTTCTCTGCTCGTTTTCATTCCATCGCTGGGAGATGCTCAAATGAAGAGAATTGCGGATGGTGAATGCGTAAGAAGTCTCTAAGCTTCCGCTCCTAATTCTGCCGTAGAAGTAGTACCACTCGAGGGAAACGTTAGTAACTATGATCTGCAGTGAAATACAAATGCCTTCGACAGGAGAGTGGTGTTGATGATAGATCTCGGAGGTGTCGAAGGGGTGTCCGCAACCGCCAAGAGTTTGCCGTGTTTGCACTTCGAAAGATTTCCAGCACTTTATCCATCCTACTGCGACTCCGTCACATCTCCCCCAGGTCGCGCAAGATGACTACCTCCCGGCGCTGCTGTCAATCGGTCATTCGCTGCAGTACAACTGCCAGTGGATGCGCCAATGGATCAAGACGAGCTTTCTCACGCGTCGCGCCGCAGCAAAAGGGTGAGTAGAAGAGGCTCTTCGATTTCTTCCCTCGCCATTTCTTTACTAACACACATTTATCTAGACGCTCTACCGGAATACTACGAAAGTTCCTCGCCCGAGCTTGACGCCGTCCTCACCAAGATCAACTCCAAGATTCTATTTCCGCAGCACCTGAACCATGAGCAACGGCTACTGGTCTACAAGAAAAAGAACATCCCACGGCTCACGAACGAGCCTCTATTCGCACAAATAGGGTCCGTCGATCAGCAGCTTGAGCCCCTAGATGTCAGGAAAGATGTGCCAAATCAATGGGAAATGATCAAGCAGGCCGTGGAGCTCTCCAAGGAACAGGACGACTGGGAGAACCTGGTGAAGATGCTGGAGGGTTTCCACAGAGCCGGGATCGACGTCAAGACCAGCCGTATGCTGAAGATAATACGGCGTGCCAATGAGGCGGGTATGCAGCATATTGTGCTCTCCGCTCTGCAGCAGGCCGAGCACACAGGCGTTTCTCTGCGGAGGCCCGCCATCCTGGAGGCTGTTCTGGGGAGCATACACGAGAAAGCCTCGTCCTCGGGCTTCGATTCTGCAAGCACGAAGAAGGCCCTCTCGCTCGCCGAGCAAGTCATCGAGTTGTTGGAACTACCTGCTCACAAATCCAAAGGCAGGATGGAGTTCGGAGACCCACGAGCAAGTCCTTTGGTAATTTCAGTCCCGCTGGAACTCGCAGCATCGCGAGTGGCATTCCATCCTGACGGGAAAGACGAGGATGGCAAGGTTGCCACATACGCTGCTCGATTAATGGCGGCCTTTAAGCAAGAAGGCTACTCCGAGGTATGATATTAGCGTTGACGTCCTACAGCATTCTGAGCTAACCTTTTGGTAATAGAAGATACACCCCGGCTTGTTGGCGAAAGAGCTTCCAAACGTTGAGGAGTTCAGCAAACTTCCTAAAAACAAAGCTGCAAGAAGGGAGCGTCGGTATGTGATCGGTCACAAGATCGTTCAATGGATTCCTGTATGGAACGCCTTAAAACAATCTTCCGCTGTCCTGGGTAAAGACATGCCAGATTTAGAATTGGCGAAGACGATAATGGGGATGATCGAGGAGAGGCTGAAAGGATCCGCTGAGGTGATTCGCAAGTACTCCGACGCGCCGGAACCAGAAAAAACCCCTTCTCTGGTGAGAATGAAAGAGGTTGACCTTTAGTATGGGAAACTAGGTGTGTATATAACTGTAAAATATGACATTAAAAGATGAATTACCTGGTGCCAGTCCTTATGCGCATCATGGTCCATGTCTCGGTTTCCTAATTAGTCCCATCTTCTTTTGCTTCACTACTGTTTTATCACAAACGATATCCCAATGTTAGCAGTGACATGTCCTTCCTCTGTCCTGGTTTAAGTCGATTTGTGGCACAGCTAACAGAAGCCCGGACTGTGCTCGAACAAGAAACATTTCATTCAACTTGTCATGCTGCTGCTGCCTGCCTAGTGCCAATTCTGAAGCTACGAATGCCGACCTCATCCTTCCGCCAACCTCGGCATTTTCCAGCCCAGCAACACTGTCAACATGACCCCGTACGAAGCCAACCCATAGAAAATCCCAACGACAGATCGATACGCTGACATTCCCTTCTATGGTCGATAATTCCCCCCACTAGACGATTTCAAGCCCGACCCGAAACATTTCAATTCTTCTACCACCGACTCCCTGAAGTATTGGACCTCGGTGCTTCAACTATGCGATGAATCCACAAGTATCTACGACAATCAGGACAACTGCCGCGATGTAGTTGCCCTCGGAAGCGTGATCGTCAAGTCGAGCCACCTAAAGCAAGTCCTGATAGGCGAACGCGCTCATCGAGACTACTCGTACGCTGATGCGAACGAAGTAGATTCTACTGGCGGAAATGTTCAACGGCTACAGGCACCTATCTGCTGGTGTTCCGATCATTGGAATGGCCTACGAACTGGGTGCTTATAGAGTAGTCGGCATTTTACTAGGTTAATAATGCTCATCATAACCTTCTCATGGTAATGACACCCCTTTATTTCCTGTCCGTGTAATCAACACCGCTGTTCTTCAGCATCTCTAAACTATAGCACCCTTTCCAGATGCCGTTCAGCACCGAGCAAAGACGATGGACATCAAACAATTTCGACGCCCCCGCCTTCCCACGAGCCCACTACATTTCAGGAAGTCAATCCAGCATTTGATCCTCTGTCTGAATTCCCAACTCCATGAGTGATAGCCTTTCGCCGTTTCGATCTCCACCCAAACCCCCAGCCCCCCAGCCCCATTGAACATGCGTCGAGTGCCTTTTGCTCATCCACCTCAACACACACTCCACATTCATCAGGAGCCGGTATGTTTACTCCTCCACGCAGACTTCACACCATGAACATGTCGACCATGACTTTTGAGGCGAGTTGGCTCTCCATATATCGATGGCATCTGTGAGTTACCCCACTCCAACAACCCCACTCCTCCATGACTGGAACTCGACTTCAAAGAACCGGTAGAAGCTTTTATACCCCCGGACTCTGGTATCACGATGCTCGCACGTGATATTAACGCTTCTGTCCCTGCGAACATCTCTCCTAGCCGAGGAGTTTTGTCACGGGATATCCGCCCACCTCACGTGTAACAAAAGACTATGACTCAGCGGCTTGTATATAAACTTCTCCGCGAGCTGCTGAGAGGAACAAGGAGGAGGAAAGGATTAGGTTATCGAGTTCAAATTTCACCCTGGTATTTGACCTATGGAAGACCTGGTCCTGGGGTTCAAATCAGGCTGACAGGTGGATTCATATTGGATTAACTCGAGGAAGGCCAAAGACGAATGGTCGTCTGTTCGGATTGGTGGGAAGCAAAATCGCTTCCAGATCAAGTAATGGTCGTGGTGTAGAGAGACGAGGATGATTAGACCCGATGAGATCCTGCGCAACATGGTCGGGAGGTTAAGACTGAGGGAATTGGTGATGCTATGCTAAGCTTCGATTTCGTGAAAGGTTAATCTTGGGCATGCAGCATAGAGTATGGGATGCACCGCAGAGAGATGAGCGAGTGCGGGAAAGTAAGGAGGTGATGATGAGCACTTAAATCTGGAATAATGCCACTCCAACCTCTAGCTCGCAAAACATAGTACGATTGATCTCTCTGAGTTGAACCATCTGTGTCCGAAGGTCCAGATGGGCTCTCTGATGGCGAACTGTTTAGGGGTTCGAAGGCTTTGTAGTAAGAAAACCGGACACAACACGTGACAAGCTTGACCAGTAGACGGTAAGAATCGAAAGGACGGAGCTTCATATCTTCTCGTCCTCTTCGAGGAGAAAAACAAACGGCGGGAAGATGTTCGGGATTAGCGGTTCTTCGTGCGAAATTTGTGAATTAGAATTAGAATCTATCGAGATCCTGCGTAGGTATATGCGATCCCCAAGCCTCGCCCCCATCACCACACCCCCCTTCCCATCATCCTCTTCTTCGGCGGGTCCACAAGCGCCCTGTACGTATTCGCCGCCAAATCCGCATTACATTTCCGCATATCAAACACATTCCGCGTCCCCCCGGCACAGTTCCCCTCGACCGGCACCCCTGCCTCCTACAAGTCTCCCTCTGCGCCCTCAGCACCCCGTGCGGGAAGTGCTTCTGCAGCTCCGCGGGCGCCTCGACAAACGTCGCCGACAGCCCGCTCTCCGCATGCCATTCGATATGGTAATGTAAGAGGAACATGCCTGGGCTGTCCGCTTTAAAGCGCAGCACCAAGCTCCTGCTGGCCCCGACCTTGACGGCATCGCGGCGCATGGGGATCTGGGGAAGGGCGCTACGTTGCGCGGTGTAGAGGGTTGGGACTTTAGGCTTGAATCGCATACTGCATAGCAGACAAGCATCAGAAGACGAGCGGAACTCGTAGACATCAAGGAGCTGCTGAGATACGTGTGAAGGAGTAAAGCCGTGTGGGCAAACCTGACGCATGTTATATTCCCTGATTGCGCTGATCTAAGAGGGCAATAACCAGGCTTGTGGTCAAGAGACGAATGTCTCTCAGACCGCCAGTGTATTCCGATTGACGTTTTCAACGGTGGCCGTCGCTTGCAGAAGTCGTATCGGGACAGACAAGTGACACTCTCTAGAGCTGCCAACAGCAAAAGACGCAAAGAAAATCTTGCCGAGGGTCCAGCCGGCCGCCATCAGCTGCAAGGTTGATGATCTACGGACCAGAGCCACCTGCAGCAAATGACGGACTCAAGCCTCAGAGGGCTGCTCAAACCACAACGGCAGCGGCAGAGACGGTGTCAAAAAGAGGACAGCTTGAAAGACTCTCGAATGTGGAGTAAGGGGGTGTCTACCTAGCAGATTATATCGGGAAATGCCAATTTTATAGACAAAGGTCTCGTCCTCACCTTCGAGAGCGAAGCCCAACGAAATGAAGACAAATATCGTCTCAAGCGACCTGGCGTAGTTGCCGTCGGCAAAGATGTGCTTTGCATGACTGGACCAGCTGAGAAAAGCCCGGCTGAAAGGAGGGAACCGGAACAGGTAGTACGATATCCCAATGTGCACCCAAGCAATTCCTTTCCCGTTCAGGGAACTGAGCTGCTCACGCTCCAGCCTGAGCTGTGGCTGTGCTGGGTGAGCGCATCCTAAGCCGAGACTAAGCAGCTTGTTAGGGGTCCGGCGGTGCTGATGGACACAAGAGGGTCCTGAAGGAGCTGGTTCTAGTGACAGCTTGATTCAGTTCGCAATTGGGAGTCTGGTGTTGAAGGATTGGGCGGTACTCCTCTTCTAGGTTTGATTCTTTTCGCAAGATGAAGCGGGAACGATCCAGTGTGAAGTCCTACCTCATAGAAATCAACTGCTGCCTTATGAAAACCTATAAACAAGCGACGAGTGTGAATCGAATAGTAACAAAGGAGAGGTTTAAAAGAACCGATGCAGCAACTCATTAACCTTGAATGAGAGCCATGTGAGAATGCAAGATGCGTGAAGATGCGGGTGCGAGAGGCGTGAGGATGAGGATGAGGACGGGAGAAGCGGAGGCCCATGTAACCCCACTGATAAAGTCACGTGCGCCCTTGAAATTGCAACTTGTTACGCCTAATTGCCCTAAAACGGACCGCATTGCAGGAGTACAGTAGAACCTCGTTATAGTGATAGGGGTCGGGGGGCTAGGGGTCGTATCACTGTATAGAATGTATCACTGTATCAAAGTCACGTGTAAGGGATTTGTGTAAGGGATTTGTAAGCCGGTGGCCCCCAAAACAGCAAAGATTCAGGGGGTCCACGGACCACTCGCCCATACAAAATCTAGTCTGGTTAGTATGATATTGTATGAGAGGGTTAGTGATACTATAGTAAGCAGAGAGTTAGTGATATTGCAGGCAAATCGGACAATCCGGCGACTTGCATCACTGTATAGAAAATATCACTATACACCAGTATCATACTGTCGAGGTTTTACTGTATCCATTTCTGGAGTAGGGTGGAAAATAGGCGAACACAGGCTAAGAGTGTCGGCTGCGAGGACGGACGTGAGGATTGAGTTTGAGGATGCGACGGTTGAGGATGCGACGGTTGAGGGCGTGGAGGATTCTCATGTAGCCAAGTTCCTCCCATTCCTCCTCCTTCGTGATTTTGTGCACGATTCCACGTTCGAAAACCTCGGCTCACGCCCTCCAATCAAGCACTGTTTCCTGCCATGTGATAGCTTCTTCATTGTGGCAGGAAGGGCTTCGTTGCACATGAATTTTTTCTGTTTGCCGCCTTTCTTTCTAATAATAGAGATTCAGCGCGGCTCCGGAGCGTACAGTGGGTCTCGTACAGTCACGTGCATGCGATTATTGTAGCACGCCTGCGTATATATGATCACAACCTCAGATTTGAACATTAACACCATCATCTACAAGAGTTCATACGCCTCGTATGTACGTCCATCAGCCTTAATCACCATCTTCTTGCCCTTCTTTGCCTCCTTAGCTTTCTTAGCCTTAGGCGCACTCTTAGCCTTCGTCTGTATGCGAAGTCGATGGCCGCCATCGCTAGGGAACGCTTGAAATGTCGGCCTCTTTTTCCTTAGATTTCTTAGCAGTAGTAGCCCTGTGAGCCTTTAGAGGTGCGCAAGGCTTAGTTGTGCGGAGCTCAAGGTTTCGGGGGGGCTTCGCAGGTGTACGTGGCTTGCCATGTACATTCATAAACTTGTAGTATATGCTTCGAGGCCTCCGAAAGTGACGAGTCGGACGCTATTTCGTTTTCTTCACCTTCTGGCTCACCATTGGAGGTCTTGGCGTCGCTGCAGGCACCTTAGGGTGCCGTTGTGGCACTGTGAACTTATGCCTAGAGTCGTGTTTATGTTTAAATTTGAGGGTGTGGTGAAATATACGCAGTCGTGCTACAATAATTGCGTGCACGTGACTGTACGAGACCCACTGTACGCTTGCTACTTACGCCGGGGGTGTACTGTTCATCTTTCGTCAATGTGCCAGATTTTTATTCAGGCCTACTGGTGTTAATTTTAATATACTTAAGTAGTCGTGCTGTGCCTGCTAGTCTCTATGTGATTTCGCCTTTGCCAAGAGAACTGCAGCACGTCTTTCCCGATGTCCTTATTCCAAATTCTACCCTCAACGCCACGTTTGGACGAGCTAGTTGCCATTGTAGCATTAGATGGCAAGACCAAGGTGCCGGTGAAGGAAGCGGGGACAACACTATTTATATATGATTGGCCTAAGGAGGGTCCAGAGATTCTTCGAGAAGTTCTCCGCAGAATATGTACAGGTAAAGCTACTTTGTACAGCCGCTAATCAATATTTAGGTTAATGAGTTCAAGAGTGCAGTACTAAATACAAAGTGGAAGAAACCGGAGAGAATGCCAGCGTTACTCCTCCGTACGTCGGGCTCACTTACCACGATGCCCGACGAAACCGGCTTACTTATACCTGCCACAACCCCTGACGCGCTTAAGAAAGCAAATTTTCCAGTATTTAGAAGGAAGGAAGGAGGCCGCGAAGAAACGAAAATGGCTCCAGGCATAACTTTGATCTGTGAAAGAGTCTGCTCTGAGCCGCCAGACGACGGTCCTTTCTTCTTGATACTAATTCCTACGCCACCGTCAGAGAAGCCAGAGCCACCGTCAAAGGAGAAGTCAGATATTGAGGGCACTGAGCCAGCAGAAGGAGGCGAAATTGGGATCTAACTATTTCCAGCCCGGCACATCCAACCCGTCCATATCTTCCCAATTTTTCAGATAAATGTTCACAGTTGTAGGAGATAAAGCATCCCAGCCCGCCTCTTGAGTGACAGTTGAGACTTCTGTATCTGGCGATTCGGCCTGATAGGAAGTCGTTTCCCTTTCGCAATGCTGCCCGGAACTGCCATGCACCAATTCACTGAGTACGTGCTCCTGAGATCCCACCGGGGTTGGAAGAGGACCGATGGGCTGAGTGTCCGACGACAGGACGTGTTGTTCAGATGGGCGATTTGCACCTGAATCCCTTTCGAAAATTCTCGTG
The DNA here is from genome assembly GCF_010093595.1 of Mytilinidion resinicola. Classification (NCBI taxonomy): domain Eukaryota; kingdom Fungi; phylum Ascomycota; class Dothideomycetes; order Mytilinidiales; family Mytilinidiaceae; genus Mytilinidion; species Mytilinidion resinicola. The sequence goes on from NW_022985438.1 coordinate 153,390, forward strand.
GAGGCGTCTGCGTGGGGCCATGGTTGTTCTGGTGTGTGCTCTTCGGACGAGGAAGGGGTTGGGGCGAGTTGTTGCTGTGGTACTAGTGGCGATAGGATTGAATCTGCAATATTTGGCCGACGGCCCTGCTTAAGGGGTCCCTCGAGAAGAGGTAGTCGCTGCTGCTCCGGAATCGCTGGGGAACGTGAGCTAATGTGTTGGAGATTTATAGTTTAACATACCAGTCCGCATATATACGAGTAACCGCGAAGCTAAAGCCTCATACTCCTTTGATTTCTGAACTTTTTCATTTAGCCAAAGCGGGCGAGTCGAATTATCCAACGTGGATAAGAATTTGAGGCTGAAGATAAGTTAACGAAGAAATTATATAGGATAATAAGCGCGCTCAGCCCCTGATAGAAACGAAGCCATCGTCAACAGAATCCCCGTGTGATATTCTAGGAGAAGCGAAAGAAGGACGCCTCCTTGTTCGATAGATCTGTTCAAGCTCCTGAAGAGCGAGAGCGACGGATCGTTTTCCTTCCTATAGCCAGGATGCACAGCTGCCATAAATCCTCTCCGGCAGTTGATCTCGAGAAAATTGGAATCGATCTCCTTTGATTTGTTGATGAAATTCTTCAGGCTACTCGCTAAGTTGACTTCGTGAAAAGGAGCATTGTATAGCTTGAGTCCATTGCGCGAGTCGCGCAAAAAACTCCAAGACCACTGCTCGGTGAACTCCCATTTGGTGGTTCCAAGGAATGCACCTGGGTTGGTCGACCATAGAAGGGAGTTGGTTTCGAGTATTTTCAACGTCGTTGGCCATTTATTGTCAATCTTGTCGCGGAGCTCTTGGACCCGCTTATTGAACGTATTTAACTCGATCAGTCCGTGATCAACCGGGCCAACTTGGAAAGTCATTGTCTTCGAATCCTGCTGAGTGCATGTTGGATGCGTCCATTCGATTTCACCGGGCAAATCCGTTGTTAGTAAGATGCTGAGTGACCCATTTTGATTTTTCTCCCATTGCACCCTGACACCAGTGGATACAACGCACTCTGCGGCCTTAAACATTTTCTGATTTGATGAAATGGTGGACGCAGCGGAGCACTTTGATGCATCGCGGTGATGGGACGCCAACGCCCTCAGCTTTGAAAAAAGAGGTTAGCGCGGAGACATTTGTCGCCGCAGTGGCGTGCACATGGTCTCGGCGAGAGGGGGTTTAAGAAAGTTTGATGATGAGCAGCGGGAACGGGTGGAGGTGGTGGAGATGGTTGGAGAGGATCTATGGTCTATACTAAGATTTGATAGCACTGCGGAGCATTTGAGGCGCTCGCGGGGTGAGCTTCACTGAAGTTGCTTTTCCTACTCCCTTCTTTCTTTATCTCGCAAAATCTCACCAGCCGAACTGTGCGAACGATTTCTCGAACGCGGCGTGGCACACCTCTGACCCAACTTCCAGGCCCTTCTCCGTCGACCGCGTGGATTCCATAGTCTATACACGGCGTACACGCTGCTTGCGCGAGCATGGTCAGCTTAAGCTACCTCTCTGACCCCTTCAAGTGCAAATACTCACGAATTCAACCGCATGAACCCCCTTTTGATATACGCCGTGCAGTCACAACGTAGCACACATCGCAGTGACCGCGAGGCTCCTCTTCCTTCCATACAATTACAAAGACTCACGAATCTAACCGCGCATATCACTCTTTCAATCGACACGCTGCAGCCACAGCGAGGCACACGTCCCACTCCTCAAAAACCGCTCCAAAACCATCTCAAGAGTAAGTATTGCCTTCCATATCTACTTTACTCTACCCAACCCCACCCCCAAACCCCCTCACCCCCTCGTCACGGGCAACACCAACCCCCCCTCGCCGCCCTCATCCGCCGTAAACCGTGCCACCCGCTCCACCACCCTCCCCACCGCTCCATCAATGCTCTCCAGCCACGCGCCGGCGCCCCCGTTGCTCCACCGCACCGCCGGCGACGCCGGCAGCGACATCGCGCTGGGCAGATACGCCGCGAGCCCGAAGCCCGATCGATTCTTCTTCATCAGCGGCGTGCGCTGGGCGCTGGGCGTCTGCGCTTCGATGTCGCTCTCGTTGGAGATGGGGGTGTGAAGGGGATGGAGTTGGGGGTGGGGCATGTCGGGGGAAGAGGCGAAGGCGGCGCGGGCGGCGATCCATTCGTCGCTTGTGCGGAGACGGGGGATAGCCTGCTGGCCTCCTGGCTCGGTGTGTGGGTGGAGGTTCAGGTTCAGTGGTTGAGGCCGGCGTTCTGCGCGCATCTTTTGAGCTGTTCGGTCCCTCGGTGGGAGAGAAAGGGGGACGAGGGGGATCGCGGCGGTCTCCGCGGCTGGGAAGTGCGTACCGAGAGGAGAGAGGAGGATTTCTTGTTTCCTCTTCTCTTGATAGTTCTTCTGTGGCCGGTTTCGGGGAGGCGAGCGGGGCGGACTCGGCGATGAGGTATACGCTGAACGCGGTGAAGAAGAGCCAGAGCGGAGGAGAGGCGTGCGACCCGTCGGCGACTCCCCCCGAAACTTTGAGTGAGAGTGGTCGGAAGGCGAAGCGCCATCTGTCCCACTCTCGACATCTCGCGCAGCTCGCGTCCGCCGCTGCACTGCCGCGCCGCACTCGAACTCCCGCACCGTGGATACCGCGCTTGGTGGTGGCTCGGTCATCAGGCTCCCGTTCTCGAAGCCCTGATACCGGCCGCGTCCATGCTCATCGTCGCCCTTCCGGCTTGGAGTGCGCGATAGAAACGCTGGCGGGAAGTTTACAAGATACACCACTGCACTCCCTAGCAGCCCCAACACCAGGCCCAGAAACAGCAACCATACAAGTGGCGCCGGGACGCCCGGGAGATCGAAGCCAAATTCCCACGGCGCGGTCGCGTTATCCGCCCACTCGGCCTCGAAGCTCGGGACGCGGTTCCAACGATTTAGTGACGGAGATAGCGTTGGGGGTTGTGTGATCGTCGGCGTAGGCGAGGCGATGGGGTTTAGAAGCTCAAGGAGGAGCGGGTCTATTTCTTGGGATACGCGGCCGGTGTACATCTTGCTCGCCCCTTGGTGGGTTAGGGAGGGTGGAGGGAGAGAGCTGCTGAGGGTGGTGAGGTGTTTCGGGATGCCGGGAACGACTGCTGCGGCGCTTAGTGGAGAGCGCGTCTGGACTTTGGTCGTGTCTTGTTCATGCTTCGAGTTCGCGATAAGTCCAGCGTTGAAGTCTTGGGTTGCGAGACTTGGAGTTGCAGGTGTTGACGTGGTGACCGTTTGGGCCGTGCCCCACAAATCTTCACCTTCACTACCACGTGTAATAGGCGTAGCTGGGATACCACGGCGATCTATATTGATTTTCCAGATATCGGCGCTGTTCACCTCACCATCTGCGTCATGTACTAGGACATTGACATTCGTCTGCCCTATCTTCGAGCCGTCCAGCACGCTCATCGCCGACTCCACCGCCGAATCCCCACAGCCATCGCGCCACGAGGCGTGTGGATGCCGAGCATGCTCACACCCCAGGAATCTCGTTTGCGTTTCCGTTTTCGTATGCCACACCGTTGTTTGTTTGACTCTCGTGACCTGCTGCTGTGGTTCGTAGTCATCACCGCCGATGCCTCTATGTTGTGCGATAGTCGCGGTAGGGACTGATATAGTGACGAAGCCTTGCAGCTGGGTCGTCTGCGGATACCGGGATTTCCGATGCGTCGCTTCATCCCCATGCCCAGGCGGTCTTATGCCCCACATCGCGCTCTCCATCTCTTGCAGGACGGTCTGTTGTGTGAAGGCCTCGTAGGGTCTGTGGTTCTCCCAGTGGCGGCTCTTCAGAGTGTCGGGGTTGGTATTGACCGTAGCAAGTCCTTCGGAGCTTTGCTGAGGAACGGAAGGGGTGGAAGGCACAGCAGAAGGTGTGGGGACGACGATGCCGCGTGGTACCATGACTGGTAGTCGGGGTAATAAAGCTAGAAGTTATGAGTTTACATCGACCGTAACCTGTGAGTCAAAGAGCTGGCCCGCAGCAGAGAGTATAAAGGAGGAAGAGTATGGAAAGGGAGGAATAAGGCCGTTAATATAATCGACACTTCGAAACGAGCAAACAGTTAGATGTAGATTGCACGTTGTCCTTCCCTTCACCATCCAAATAACAGAGAGAAGGCCAAGTCAGAAGTAATCTACTACCCAAAAGTGGTAAGATTTGTGTCAACTGATTCGAGGAAATTATACGGGTTGTCTAGTGTAAATGTGAAGGTTGGCAGTGTAAAGGAACAGCTACTCAGCGAGGCGCGTATGACCTACTATTTTGCCAACTCACAACTGCCAAGCGTCCATGCTCCCAACCTTGAAATCCGCTCGCAGTCTATTAAGTACACTAAAATTTTGGTTGATCCAACGCTTTGGGTATTCTAAAAGAACACCGCAAGATCCGTCTACCGTGCTCCGATCACAAGGTCGCCTTGATGGACACCACTAAGAAATGCTTTGAAGAATACGGACCGCTGTGGTGTTATACCGCTCAACGGCGGTTGAAGTTGAGATAACGAGCCTATTAAATGTCAGTTTTAGTTCGATTTAATGAGAATAACACGGAGAAACATACCGCGATAAACAGGATGATCAAGTTGCTGCCGATAAACGCAGCAAAGATACCAAGGTCGCGCCACCTATTGCCGAACTCATATCCAAGCGGCTTGTAGAATTCATCGCCAACTTTGTAGGCGCAGTACTGGCAAGCTTCCGTCATATTGTTAAGAAGGTAACCTGGACCCTCGGCGGTAAAGAAATCTGCCATGTACGATCCGCAGTCTTGTCCGGGCGGCGAAGAGAAGCTGTTGAATTCCGCGGTTGTACACCTGACCGGGCGGTCATGAAGCTCGGTGACGACCATACCACCAATGAGGCGAGTGAAGGGGTCGAGCTGGTATAGCCAAGCACGCCAGAAACCAGGGATGGCCGGTTTTGGAATCGTGACACCACAGAAGAGGGCAAAGACGATGATGATAAAGGGATTGACAAGGGAACTAATGAAGGGCGTCGGGGTCAGAGCAGCTACCATCTGGCCGAGAGTGACGGAGAAGATTTCGGTAATGAGGACGATAAAGAACTGGTATCCAGCGCGGCTTGAGGCAGGATTGAGTCCGGGGATGTAGTAGATCGGTAAGAAGAAGGCCACAGCACATAGAATGCTGTAGGGCATCTCGGCAAGCACCATGGACAAAGCGAAGGGGAAAGTTTTGTAGGCCTTGGCCGCCTGTTCGCGGTAGCTGATCATCCTAGCAATGGCGTATTTTGGCTCGACTTGAGCCAAAATAAGAGCGGGAAGAACGGTAACCTGGAAAATGATGAAGACACGGTATTGGAGAGACGACCTAGAATCGTCGAGTTGAAGATACATGAGACCAGTGAGTAAAGCGATGATGACATGGTTGAACAGTCGGGTGAAACCGTAGTTTGGCGTCCGCCAGAAAGACTTATGGGTACGAGCGTTGACCATCTTGATTTGATGCCAGAGAGGTGTGGCGTATTCAGCTTGTACCACTTCTTCGACTGCACCCACCGCTGCCATGCGGTCTCTCTTGATCTTGACGATGTCCTCTTTGATGGTACTAAACTCGTCCGAGTCTTGCCAAATATCTGCCCAATCACGATTTCCAATGCGAGGTGCCTGACCAGCTCCTATCGCGTCAAGCATCCATTCGGCTGGGTTGGCATCCGAGGGACATTCGGCGCCGTGACGGCGGAAGTAGTCGAGCAAAACATGAGCGTCCTTGCCAATGTCACCGAAGTACACGCACTGTCCGCCACGCTGGAGGAGGAGCAGGCGATCGAAATTCTCGAAAAGCGCAGAATTGGGCTGATGGATGGTGCACAGAATGGCTTGTCCAGCAGCAGCGAGTTTTCGTAAGAAACGGACGATATTGAAGGCACTCTGGCTGTCAAGACCACTGGTAGGCTCGTCGAGGAAGAGAAGCAATTCGGGCTTTGCAGCAAGCTCGACACCAATCGTCACGCGCTTACGCTGCTCAACAGCAAGACCAGACTCGGGATCACCAATGATCGCGTCGGCCATATCTTCCATCTCAAGAAGAGAAATGACCTCTTCGACGTAGGCATACTTCTCCTCTTGAGGGGTATCATAAGGTTGACGAAGATCAGCAGAAAATCGGAGAGCTTCTCGGACAGTTGTCGCGGGTTCGTGGACATCGAGTTGTTCTGCATACGACGTACCACGCTGGAAAGCAAGACCTGGTGTCTTACCATCGACGAGCTTATCTCCAGAGATAACACCGATGTTTTTACGAGCCGCGAGGACATCCAATAGGGTAGTCTTACCAGCACCCGATGCTCCCATCAACGCGGTCAGCTGCCCGGGTTTTACGTATCCAAAGATGTCCTTGAGCAAGCGGAGTTGACCGGAAGGAACCGGAACATCGTAGCAGAGGTTCTCCCAAGTGATAACAGCTTCGGATGTAATGTTGAGCCCAGACGTAGCATCGGCAGCGCCCTCGTCTTTGCGGTTTCTCTTTTGCTTCTTTTCTCGGAGAGTTTGGTTAAGTTTCTTGAGCTCGTCGTTTTCTTTGACGAAGAAGGTGACAGTCCTCCCTCCAGCGCCCCACTGAATGTACTCACCGAGGAAAGCGTTGGCCAGGAGGAATCCCACGATGAGAACGACGATAATTCCCCAATTGCGCCAGAGATCCTTCGGATAATACGCGAAACTCTGCTCAATATAGCTGGTTCCTGAGACGAGCGGTTGACCAGGCCTACTTCCCGTCAAGGTACACACTTGGTGGTTGATGTCATCATAAGTTGGACCATAGGGAATAAGAGATGTTCCTTCGCATTTGAGATCCAAATGCCTGAACTCGTTCATCATGAGTGCGCTGAATCCGAGACCTAGAGCATTGATGTAAAAGATCCATCTCAACCAGACTTGCTCAGACTGCCACTGGATCAGATAACCAGATGTGAGGACGAAGAGGGTAATAATAGTTGCAGCCAGTCGCATGGCAACATCGAAATCGGGACAGAGACATCCAACGGTTCGGAAGAAGAGCGTCATAGCAAGATATGCGGTGATGATTGTCAAAGTGAAAATGAAGAAGGCACCAGCGTCTCGGACTAGTCCACACATAAAGTAAACCATGATACTGAATACGATGATCTGGGCGGATGCAAACAGTAAGTCGACGCCGATCTGGGCAATCCATAGAGCTGATGGCCGATGGAATGTGTATGCGCGGTGCTTGTTGATGATAGGTCTTCCAACCATGGTAGAAGCCAGTTCGGAAAAGGCCTGGAAAGCATTGAAGAGTAGTGCGATGAAGAGAACACCGCCACGGGTGAAGGCACCGGCGCTGGTGACGGGGAGATCGAGCCAGACAGTTCCGAGGATAATGGCAACAACGATAGCAGTGATCCAGGAGACGACTAGAGAGAACTTGTCTTGCCACTTCAGGAGGAATTGACGTTTCGACAATGCCCAGAGCTGTAGATAGAAGGGGATAGAGTAGACTGATTTCTGTGGGGCGTGTCGTTTGCTTTCCTTGACGGCCGTCTCGAAATCGTCATACACCTGCTTCTCTTCCGCCATTGTCTGGTGGTAAGCCTTCATTTCTTGCTCGAGGCTAGACCCTAGTTTAGAAGCGTTGAAGGCGGCTACAAGAGCATCTGGTGTGCTTGGGACGTCTTCCGCGCTTCGGCCTGCTTGGTATTCACGCTCGAATGGATCGGTGCAACCAGTAAGATAATCAGGGGTGGTCTGACGAGGCTTCTCGAGGAATCCAAGACCCTCGAAATACGCACGAGCTTCGTTAGCAGGGCCAAAGAAGACCTGGCGACCGCTGTCAATTACCATGACCTTGTCGAAGACCTTGTAGATGTTCTCGGATGCCTGGTAGAGGGAAACAAAAGTAGTCGTCTGGTAGATGTCGGTGAGAACTCGAAGAGATCTTGCATAATCCACGGCAGTGGAAGCGTCCAAGCCCCTCGTTGAATTGTCCCACGAGAGTACCGATGCGCCAGTAACCATCATCTCAGCGATGGAAACTCGTTTCCTCTCGCCACCAGAGATTCCGCGAACGAAAGGGTTTCCGACAATGGTGTCCTTCGTGTGTTCGATATTAAACATCTTCAGGAACAGATCGATGACCTTTTCCTTGAACTCCTTCCGGGAGAGGCCTGCAGGTCGTTTTCCAGGGACCTTGCACTCGAGGGCGAAATCCAGAGTTTGGCCAACAGTAAGAGTAGGATGATGGTTCTCGTCCTCCTCGCAGTATACCGCCTCTCCTCGATACCGCTTTGCGAAGAATTCGCTGTCGAAAGGACCGTATAACACATCCCCGTCAATCTTGGTGTATCCGAATCTTTGGTTGCTAATGACTTTGAGGAACGTGGTGCATCCAGAGCCTAATACGGATTAGCATGCCATGTTCATCTCTTCCGTAGCTGAGAGCCAGACTCACCAGGACGGCCCAGCACCAGAACCATTTCTCCAGGCTTTGCCACACCCTTAAAATCTTTAAGAATATCGAACTCCTTCCCCTTCTTTCCAAGCTTGAAGACACTCATGAAAGTCTCAACGACATTGAAGAAGGTCACAAAAGCCCATGGGAACGTCTACATCACAATTAACTTCGTCTCCTTGATAGTCTAGGGCAATTCTCACCTTGACAAAATTCTTCACACCTCCAACCCCACTGACAGTAAGATTATCCCACACAACACCAATCCGTTTCGACTTGATCCCCGCCTCATCGGCCTCGCTCTTGTTCCCCCTCAGCGTGCTCTCCAGATCGAACTGCTCGGCCTCAGAGTCCTCGGAACTCGCAGCCTTCTCGATATCGGCAGCCGTCTCGTGCTTCTGCCTGCTGTGGGTCCTGGATATGCGGCGCGAGTGCTGCGACACGCGCGACAGCTCCTTGCTGAGCTCGGCGAACTCGGCCTCGGCGCGCTCGACGTTGACGCCGCGGTCGACATGGCTGTAGCTGCGCTCCAGCTCCTTGGCGGAGTGCTTCTCGTCGTAGTCGTCGCGGGGGCTGTCGGCGGCGTGCTCGTGGTGGATGGCCTCGTAGACGCGGCCCAAGGTCTGCGATGTTTCCTCGCGCTGCGTCGAGTGGTTCAAGGGTGTATCCGTGTCCATGGTCGCTTCGGAGCCAATGGGCAGGCGGGTGACAGAGCCTTGGGTTGCCTTCCGGGGGGCTTTGGCGTCGCACCTCACGCGGCGTGCAATTGACGATATGGATGGGGAAAAAACGAAGAATGGATAAAGAGAGAGAAGAAAGGTAGACCAAGCGAGGACGATGTCGGGAGCTGACGCTAAACAGCGGCACGTATGGGTCTTTGAGAAAAGGAAGGGTCACTAGCCGTGCAGCCGTCGCGGCGTTAGCAGCGGAGTTTGTTTGCTCAATGATAACGCAGTAAGGCCGTGGGTCTAGCAGACGAGCCGGGTGAATCCCTTTCCTTTGAGTCACGGATCGGGCGCCCTTATTTCATCGTCTTGCCGCGAGAAGGGCGCACACTTGGCGGAGACTTTGAGGGAGCAGCGTTGAGTCTTGATGAGTCGAACTCAGCTCCAGATCTTCACCGCCACGAAGGATCGCTCTGCGATCTCTCCCCAGCGGTGCACGCAGGGCATAACGAGCCCCCTCGCCGAAACCGCCTCCCGTTTGCTCGGGCGCAACCGATGCCGATTCCGGATGGACGACTCGAGATGGGGATTCTGCAGTTGGTAATCCAGTCAGCCATTCCTCTGCGCTTTCCCCACCCGCAAGCATCATTGCTCACCGCCCGCGCATCCTCCGCATCCCGCAGCCAACCACCGGGTGAAATCTTCCCATGACTCAAGCGGCGAGGCTTCGGGTAGATCGCGTTTAGCTGCGAAACCCGCTTTTCCGCTGACGCCCAAGCATCCAAACCACCTGCACCACCACGTTGCTTGCCGCAAGAGGCAGAACGAGCATTACGCAGCGGTCGAATGTTTGTCCGTAGCTCTTCGTCCGTGGGGGCGGCCGCACATCGCGCGTGGTCGGGAGCTTTCAAAGGAATCCGAATCCGAGGACCTGGTGTAGGGCTGACATTGATGCCCCACCACCAAACAACCAACCTGGGGACAAGATACCTCTGTCCGCCACGCTCCGCCACCTGCGTGCTGCCGCCGTATTTTAAGGATTGCTCGTTTACCGAATCATGGAGCTCAAGACCTTGGCGATAATCCACTCATCCTCGCCTGGGCACTCAATGGCCGAGTCATACTTCGTACTCGGCCGTAGTAGTGTCTATGCTATTGGACCGTGGGTATGTCCCGATATGTTTGTGAAACAGGGGCCTGCTCCTTTAATACACAAGCAAAAGCAATACCAGCCTCATTCTCGTCCGCGATAATGCTTCGGCAATATTCTGCGACGGTTCACCGAGTTCCGCCATTGAGAAGCCGAGCCCCACCCCCCTCACGTAAGAAATCCGCGGCTGTATAGCTATCCGCTAACGACCTCAGTATTAGCAATCACTTCACGCTCGGGAGACGTCTCGCTAATCTATCCGGTGGACCAATGGGTGTGTGGTTGGGCATCACTGCCATGTCAGGGAAATCGAACCGCACTCGTGTGAAATGATTTTTATGTTTTAAATCTTTGTGAACAGACCGCGCATATACCTGAAAGGTTTGCAATGCCAGTACGTCACGGGGACTTACATAGATAGACGAATAGATACGTTCTTTTCCACCGGCACAAGAAGCAGTTTCCAAGGCCTAGCCAGGTAGAGGGCTAGGAAATTGGCATCCTTTGAAGCAAAGTGCAGTTGACGTGGTTCTGCGTGTCCCCGGCATACTCGGGGCTTTCCAACCCCCCTGCACAGGGTGGTTGGAAAGGCACGAGTAATCACGGGAACGTGATTTAATGAGGTGTAAAGTAGTTGAAGCCAGCAAATGTCCTCTGCTGTCTTCTTCTCAAAACTTTTATCAGTAGGTCTCACGTCCGTAATATCCAAAGCGTTGGGACCCTACATGCAGGCGAGAGACGGGCCGTGGATCCGATCGCGGCTCCCTGCTTTTGGAAACGAGGCGCTGGGGAATGCGGATTGAATGCCTTGATTTATGCGGAGAGACGCAGTCCGAGCTCGTGATAAGCATGTGATGGGAAGTGCATGTGATTGCTGAGTTGGGTGAGGTGGGAAGACGTGCTTGAGGTGGGGGGGAGTTTAAAGGGGCATCCCGGTGGTAGGCATTGGACCTTGAATAGAGCGGGCGCTGAAGGCCTCAATGCGTGGACCCTGATATCAGTGCAAAGAGCATCGCGTCAGAGGTCATCGCGGACGGTAGTGGCTTTCAGTGAGCGGAGGAGGTTTTTGGGTGAGCGAGGGGAGTCGGCGGGCGCAGGGGCTCTTTGGGTATGTATAGACAGTGTGATATCAGCTTGATAATGGTGCCAGAAGTTGGAAGGTAGTGGAAAGCTGTTGGATGCTTCATGAGCTGGGATACAAAGTGGGAGGCGCAGCACTTGCACCCTTTGGAAGGCGGTTTTCTACAGTCCAGCTATGGGGTGATCATGAGCATCAAGGCAACAAGTAGACACTTTCTGTTCAGCTTCGATGTCCAGAAAGGTTACTCCCACGTACAAAGAAAGGATTCTTTGCCATGCTACTCATTTGACACAGCGTCTGGTCTAGCTTGTGGAAGATAGTGTTCGGCTCGTGAAAGGCTCGCCTCACATGCGGGGATTTTACGTCAGATGTGACGATCTCCACAGAACAATTCTGTGAGAGCAGGATTGCGGAGCCAGCATGCATGAGGTATTGGTTAGGTGTGCCCTGAGCGATGTTCAAGCGCGACTCAGCTTCGACCTAGATCGTGATACTTCATGACACCCAAGCTAGATGGAATAACACATGCTTCCGCTGTATCCGTTCACGAGATTGGAAGCTGGATGAAAGACGGTGTGATAGTGGGTCTAGGAGCAGGAACAGGTGTATGTTTGAGATAGAGTCGTGTGGAGAAGAGGTAAGCTGTCGTGCCGTGATGCCGTGGACCAGTTTGAGGATTCTGACGAGCCATTTCACATGCCATGGGCCCTTGAGGTGAGGGTCAGGCAGGTGATGCGAATGGCAAATGACTTTAAGCTGCTGCAAACCAACGGAAAAATAGATAGCGCTGAGACGAAAGCGGTGGGTACCGTGGACGAGGGCTCCCCACAGTATGGTCGTTGGGACGATGAGACGATGGCGATGACGCATTTCCTTGTGAAGGTTGGCATCTATTACAGCACGTGTCGAGGTAAATGAAGAAGAAGAATGAAATCTGCATGCTAACTACGTCTTTTAATGTTTCGAACGAGGAGTATGGATAGCAGCTATGAATGAGAACTGGCACATTTTGGGAGCCGGGACCGAAGGTGAGGCTGGAGATGGTTGCCGCGGAGAGGCGGAAGAATCGAACGGGCCAATGACGGGCTTCAATTCGACGCAAGCATGTGCTTTCCACGAGTTCCCCGAACGGACAGGTAGAATTCCAGCAATCGCGCATAGCGCCGTGATAGTGAGTGGCTTGTCGTGCAGTCGCAGGGTGGCTCCTCCAGCGTTGCAGGTAGCATCTGAAAGTCGGTCCGCTCGCCACATGCGCGACAATAGGACCACGAGGAAATAGCAAGACATATTTCAGACAGTCGGACAATATTGCGTCGCTGTGCAGAGTCGTAGATGAGTTGTGGAGCGGCCCGAGACGACACAAAGACGTGCCCGCCGAACAGCACGGGCGGCATCACATGTCACGAGCGGTGCTCTGGGGCCAATGCAACCCACGCAGCCAGCACTCGTCCCCTCGCGGCACCCTCTACGACTCCAAATCCCCTCTCACGCGCCGACGACACTCTCCAGGGGCGCATACGAGCGCGCCGCTTTCGCACTGTCGCCAGCTGCCCTCCGCACTGCCTCGTCGCATCACCTGGCGTCCCAGCTCTCCCCCGCCGTCACCCCCCTCACGCCGCGGCGCTGAGCCTTCTCTCCACCATGAACGTACAACAAGAGCACCCTCCTGCCTACGCCCACGAGCCAGACCAGCTCCAGCTGCCATCGGTGCCGCAGCACGACCTACCTTCCAGTCCGCAGTCCAGCACAAGACAACATCTGCCCGGAATTAAGGCGCTGCATCTCCCGCCCACCAAAGTCGCTCGAAACTACACCACGAACAGCAGCCATGTCGTCGTTGACGTGAGCAAGAATGCCTCCAACGACCCGCAACAATGGCACTATACACTCCCTTTGTCCCATACAAACTTTCCCCAGGTCCCTACGACGGTCCCGCGGGCTGCAGCAGAGGAGAGCATAGGCAGTCCCATGGACGACGTGCAGAGCATGGCCAGCGTCGAGGATCAGCACAGCTACAAGTCGGCCAGCATTATCTCCATGGATGATCCCGATGTTCGCTTAGCCGCTGAGGCATTGTCAGGGTTGGGCAATCCAGGTCAGTCACGTCTTCAATCTCTTGCTTGCAGGGCCGTCTCTGTTGGGACGGACTATCTTCACTTGTGGCATTTATACCCCGCCTATCTTACCTCGCTCTTGCTTGCTAGACGTCTTCGGGGCGCGCTTCGTCTCTCAGCTTCACACCTTACACTGTCTTATATATGCTGACATATACTCTAAAGACTTTGTTCGTTCGCCTACCAATCGCAGCATTGCACTCCCTCTGGGCCAGGACCAAGACCCAGAGCCTCTTCTGAAGCTCATCACCTCGAGCCACCCCTGGGTAGGGGGTACTATCAACGGGGCACACACTGTCTACACCACCACAAAATCATATACGCCACGCTTTGTCCAAAATAGCGCCGACTTCATTGAAAGGAACATTGGCTCTCCCCTCACCAACACCGTCAGCTCTGTGGGACGGCGTACCGGCGTCGAGAAGAACATACGTCGCTACCTCTCAGATCAACGTCGCCCCAGCGATCTTGAAGACGGTAACTCTGCAGAAGCCCCTGGCCACAAGAGACGGCGCGTCATGAGTGGTGATCCCATGGAAATCGTCGGCGGCTTCCAGACCCCACGTACACGCGGCGCGTCGCAAAGCTCTCACGCAGAGACTCTCCCAGCATACGACGACCACCGTTCCCCGCAGTACGAAGAAGTCGCCCTCGGAGAGCTGGACGTCGAGAAGCACCCACAAGACCAGGACCAAAGCCAGGATCGCCGTGTCAATTGGCCCACTCAGCTTATGATCACAACCTCTGGTCTAGGCGCCGCCCTCTCGGATTCCTCGCTCAGGTCTCTGAAGTTCTGCTTGGGACTCCTGCGCACTGCGACGACCCACGTCGACCAGGTCATGCACGCTCTGAAGCTGGTTCTCGAAGAGTACGAGCGAGCTATGCGCTCACGAGAGCAGTCCGACGGCCAAGGCGACGTGGAATATCAAGCGGCAATGTCTTCAACGACCCAGAACATGTCCCCCGAACGCGAAGACCAGGTGCGCGCAATCGCGAATCGCATGAAGGCGCTCAGCGCGGATATCTGGCAGACCATCCAAACCGTCGTATCGTCCGTCAACCGCTTCACAGGCGGCGCCTTGCCCGAGAACGCTCGCGCTGTCGTCTCTCGCCAAGTGCTCAGCCTGCCGCAACGGTGGCAGGCGGCGGAACGGCGGACGGCCAGCTCGGGGGAGCAGCAGACTGGCGAGGTGCGGACGGCGCACCGCATGCTGAATTTTGCGCGAGAGGGGCTGGATATGATGGCGCAGGTGAGCACTGTCGTGGACGGGACGGTGGTCAGTGCCGAGACGTGGCTAGACCGGATGGGCAAGCGGCGGCGAGACGAGGGCGAATTGGAGAAAGAGGGAGGGTTGGAACAGACGCGGGTTGTGGATTTTGGGCGAGAGAAGAGCACGGTCTGAACACCCCTCTGGGACCTTTGAGGCAGCTTTGGGAGGTGCTGGCTACAATTATGTTCGATACCTGATTACGTTTGTTTCCCCTTTGTACGATCTTTTTTTATACCCGGCTCGCTTGATTCGGGGCGACCTCGCTCAACGCTCGCCCCCTGCTTTCTTTTTCAGGTAACATGTTTTGGACCGTCTCGTATTCACGGCGATTTACTTCGCCCCATGTTCTTCGTTCCAGCAGGGCGTAAAAGCTGAGGGTGGCGGGGGGGCGTTTCCCAATTTCTTTGGTGAAGAGTATATGAACACATACCCTGTCGTTTTCGGTACATGAGGGCACAAATGGGCATGGCGGGTGGTGGTGCTGGCTTGGATCGGTGGGTGTGTTGGTGTTGATGTCGGCTCAGATTTGCAGTTGCAATCACAGTTGGGTTGCCAGTATAACCGTCAGGAAATCAGGGGCGAGGGGAAGGTGACGAGGCGGGCCTTTGTCGAAACGAAGCGTAGGTGGCAGTTTCGCTACGGTAAATAGTGGCGCTGTGATGGGAGCGAGTGTACGTTGCGCAGTCAAAGTAATACAAAGAAGATAGGATCGATTCACACGAGTGCCGATGGGATGTCCTGGATATCGTAGCGTTGTCCAATACCTGAGACGTGAGATGAGGAGTTAGAGGTGCGAGGAACTCATCATAAATCTAGATTAAGAAAAACACATTTCAAATCCACCGCACCATCTGCAACACAACCAGCGCCTGTGCCACACCCCCCGCAAAAGAAAGAAGCCCGCTCCATTGCATCGACAGCCAAACATATGTAAGCACAGCCGCTATGGTAAGGCAAGCGCTCGTCCCCGCAAGCACCCACGTCCACACCCAGCTCATCCTCGCGAGTTCATCGTGGAACATCAGGGGCCAGACAAGCGTGAGTAAGCTGATGAGCTGCATCGCGGAGTTGGAGAGCAGTTGGTAGAAGTTTGCGTCGGCGGTTGGGCGGGGTGAGGGCCCGGGGGTGGTGTGCATCCAAGCCATTGCGGTTGGGATGCAGGAGAGGAGACAGATTGCTGGCACGAAGAAGAGGAGCGTGGGTGCGAGGTTGGGAGATTTGGGTGTGTTTTGCGCCGCGAAGGTGGTGGCTGGTGGTGGTTCGTCCATGACCGTCTTTTCTTCTTGCTCCCTAGCAAAGCTATGAGTGCATTTTCTCAAAGGGTTGGTGGAGTGAGTGGCTTACCACCATCGTAGAGCGGTTGGGTTTACTATGAGATGTACGGCGGGTTCGTCGAGTTCTGCACACGCGTCCGCGAAGTTCTCATCGAGCGCCTCCACTTTTCCTTTCAAGATCAGCATGTCTGAGGCGTTCAGCAATCCGCCATCGTGTGCTGATGCGATGCAGTCCCGTAGCGCTCGGCATTGCTTCACAACTGCGCGAAGCCTGCTTCGGGCAGTCCCAACACCCGTAGTGACCCTATCTAGATAATCAGAATAATTCTGATACCAGCTAGGGTTACTGGCGGTTGGCAGTTGTTTAACGGAAGCCGAAAGGGACTTCGACGATTGATATCTCGTTATTCGAAACCGCAGCATTTTCGAGTAGTAGCCGGTGGTTCTTGTCTGTCTCACGAACTCTAACAGTTGATCTGCAGAGAAAGAATTCAAGGCACTAATGAATTCCGGGCTCTTTGCAAACTGAGCTTCAAAAGTGTCCACCACATTGAAAAGCTGAATCGCTAAATAGGCTAAGTGTGGACCGAGATGGTCTTTGAACTCATCGAATTCTACCTTATCTGGTATAAGGGGAGATGCTTTAATCGTTCCCAAGGCCCAAATGCCGATCAAAGCAAAGCAACGGGCAATCTTGCGAAGAGCATCGACTTTGATGTGGTCTTGTTGGGCGCTCTCTTGAGATGGGTCTGTTGAAGCCATTGCAAGTGCCGTATTAGTAGGTGAGAAATAGCAAGAAGACCTGATGCTCCGACACTTACAAAGATGCACCAATCCATCTGGTGGGTGATGACTTCGTCTCCGGACAGTGGAGTTGGTGGAGGTTGACTCGATGGCAGAGGTTGATGAAACTTCAAGTTCTGTCAATTCAACCTCATGCTCAGACTCTTCTTCGCTGCTCCCGACATACTCCATATTTAGTTGCTCAGTTTGCGAGTAATTCAATGAGCTTGGGGCTTTGTTGAGTTGGTACTCCAAATTTGCATGAGTCGGCTACAACTTTGGATTTATGAACGCGCCCAGAAGGCCTCAGCTGCGCCATTATGCATGCAGCCCTCAGCCTCCACCAGCAAGTACGCAAGCTGTGCGTTGGTAGATAATCAGCCTTGGAGAATGCCCAACCACTGCAGTTATTGCGCATAAGGTTTGCATCGGGGAACATGGATTTCTCGACTGCACGCCATCACAGCCCCTTTGCACAGGCTGTGGTTAGCGCATTCCAGAAGATCTGCGTAACAGATGCTTTAGAACCTTGCAAAAGGCTATGAGGCCAATCAAACTTCTCTCATCAACATCCAATACCGTATTGTAACCTTGCGGCCTCCTACACACTGCCAGCATGCGCAAGAGGGCTGGAGATGCAGTCGCTTATAAATTAAATCGACAACGAAAGTTGCTAATGGACCATCTAATGGCCCTAGGCTATCTCGCTGCTAACTATGATGATATCACTTTTAGGGTGTTAATAGTGGTAGACGTGTATGTGCTATTTTCGCTCAGTTCAGGTGGAATCTCGCCGCCTGCGGCACGCATGAAAGGCTATGAATTATCAATGACGCTAATGAACATTGATGGAAGAAAAAAATAAATAATGATCCGAGACATGTAGAAATCCAAAATGCATGCCTCATCATTGTGTGTATGGACCGTACGAAAGACCATGATCAAATGACTGCAAGGATGCCCGCATGCAAGCGTACTGTGTGTATGCCAATAGAGAGTAAACAAGAGAACAGAGAGAGCAATAGGAAATTGACAGGGAGACTAGGAAAATGGATATCAAAGGAAATTGAGGGTGCACATAGTAATCTCTGCCCGGGTAAGTGTATGCTTCCGTGATGGGCTCAGCTGCCTCCAGTCAAGTCAACCTCTTCTATCCCCTGTTCCGGAGGTGCGTGCTTAGTGATAAACTTCCAAAGATCTACCGCGGCCTCATCGGCAGCTTGGATCAGGCTCGCGATGCCGGGTGTTTGTTTGAGGGTCTCGAGCGTACGCGGCGGATTGGCGGCAAGTTGGTTCAGAAGGGTGTCGGTGACTATTGAGGGGGCGGGTCGGGACAATTGGTGACTCAGTCGGATTCGGAGACCCGAGAGGGCGGATAAGAACCTGCGAGATCGTGGCGGGAGGAGTGTTGGATCTTGGACGGGGTCAGAGCCGGCGGAGGGGTTCGCATCCTTCTGCAGGCTGTCGCAGTTATGTTTCGGGATGTCCGTGTTCTCTTCTTGATCAAGACCCATCGACCCCATATTGTAGGAAAGGCCGGTTGGGAGAGTCGCGGGAAGTGGTGATGTATCCGGAACTGTTTCAGCTGCAAGTACAGGGGCAGGCGGAGGGAGCGCCGAGATGAATTCCTTAATAGTGGCTAGAAAAGAGTCGCCGTAGTTGGCTATGAAACCAGCACCAATGCCATGGATAGCCAGTAGCTCTTCGGAACTCTGAGGCTTAGTCCTTGCTATCCGCTTCAGAGTCCGGTCCGCCGCAACATGATAAGCCGGTTTTTTCGCAGCTAATTGAAGTCGTGTTCTACGGAGAAGTTCAAAGAGAGCTTGTGAGTTGGGATCCAAAGGCGCCTCCTCGTCTTTCTGGAGAGGTGAGCGTTTGTTTTTCGATGGCGTGGCTTCATCGCCTTCGTCTGCATTGACTTCGCGTTCGATAGGTATGAGTTTGATAGGAAGCTCCAATTCTTTAAACTCGGGCATTGGTTGGATGGGCTTCATTGACCTCCTCTTCCAGTCTAGCGTATGGTAGAGAATAACTCCCGCGTAGGCGTCGGTTGCAGCATAATTCATCTGCTTTTGATTCAATCCCCTAGACCAGTTGCTGGTCCTCTCATTCGGATCCTTATTCAAGGGTAGGAAGAGATGTTCCTCGACTATCTTGGCCATTGCGATGCATCTGCCCCGTGCTTTCCGTGGGTCGGTTGCGCCGTACTTGACAACGCGGTGCAGCACTGTCAAGTCGACGATTCCGCGGGGTTTGAGGCCGAAGAAATTTATCAAGCGCGGACAATCTGCTACCCATATGTTATTGCCGGCTTTAACAATGTTTTTAGATTCGATGAGATAACGCAGTGACGGGGCCAGGATGTCATCGACAGTGGTCCCAGTGTGCACGCCGAGATGAAAGAGAGCGATTTGGGATTCGCTTGCCACCTGAATTAACCCGATCATTTGCTGTAATCGATCACTCGTGGGATGAATTGGCCACTCCATATCGAAGCCTAGCACTTTTTCGTTGAGGAACTTTTGCGCCGCGGCTTCTGAAGAAGCTTTCGTTCCGCAATAATGGACTTGGACCATCTCTTTCTTGGGGCCTCGATACAGGGTGTAGCTCCAATAGGGTCTCCCCGAAACTGACCCGTTTATCAGCTCTTGAGGTCTTCTCATATTGAATGAAAGCGGCCATGGTGGTTGTTCATCCTTGGCTTCGACAGCATCCTCTGGTTCTTGCGTCTGGAACGCTGTGGACGGTTCCGTGTCCATGCTAGATGTCGATAGCCTCTTGAGTAATATGCGCGAGAATTCACGCGATCCTGACCTCGTGGTAATCCAAGACTGGTGTAGGAGACGGCGTGGTTGTGTTGTTTAGGTTTGTGAATTAGCCGCCGATGGAGTCGAGGACGGGTGGCACGGACTACCAGGCCTCCTTCCCCAGGTTTCCCAAGCCTTTCCGATTGTCTTCTCTACACTCAACCCTCACTACTCCCAATCCACGCGTCCGTCGCATAAGACGACTCAAGATAACGCATCGGCTTTCTGGGGTGGCTCAATTCATACTAGTCGGCGCAGGACTAACGAGTAAGTCATACCGACCAAGGCTATGCGGATAGGATACCCTTAGACTTTCACCTACATCATCTCGAAACCACCAGTCTGGCCATCATCCACCAAAAGAGGACCGCTCGCAGATCGCTAACCGTGCGGATTTTGTTTTGGGTATGCGGACTCCGGAATGGCCTCGACTGAGGCACTCGACCTTCAGTTCTCCTTAAGACAGCGGACAGCATCTGCCAATTGATTGTGTCTTGCGACGGACTTTGTATCTGTTCACCCCAAGCACGTTTCAAGTGCCTCGCGGATTCCACAAGGGCCTGCGCCTCGGCCCGGTTCAGAGAACTCGGCATCTGGAAGGATGTTTGAGCCAACGAATGGCGATGACTCAGAACACCACTCGAGGAATACGACATCGTCAAAAGCAAAAGGCATTTCCTCCAGTAGTAGAGAGCTAGTTGGCGTTAGGATATCGTTCGCCGTCGAATATACTCCGCCTTTCCACGTGTTACCAAGTACTTGACTACGTCAATAGTGCATCAGACCATGGCAGCCCAACAACATGCGAAGGAGAGTTTATTGGTAATTTCTCTTCTTCATGCCCTTCCGTCGTTGACTAAGGGTTCTCCCATTCATCCAGCATTCTTTACTTTCATTCTCTAGCGCTCTAAGCGATCAAACGTCCACAGTATACCCCACACGACCCTTGTTGGCTGAAATTATTGTTGCATCTATTGCCGAGACAAGCAAAAACAAATGACTCATCTTCTCGATGCGGCACACCGGTAGGGCGAACAGATTCGCGATCCAGCGACGCGTGTGCTTACGCGTAATCACGTGTATCATTCTATGCACGCACCTCCATATTTGAAACTCCACAACCTCAAGATGACCTATTAGGGACCGTTGATGTGAGTGATGACCCTTCTGGGACCAATGGAAGTAGCAAGGCAGACTCTAGGCACCCAGACTATCCGTGCGCTATCAAATCGTCGCCTTATTCTGGGCATCGAGATCCAGGCAGCCACGCAGGAGACGAGACTCGAAGATATAAAGATAAGACACGGCGTACCCCTCAGCGCGAAGGCTCGCTCGCCCTTCAGTACCGTGCTGTCGCAATCCTTGGCAATCAGACCACCTCGGGCCCGGACGTTGCCCGTGACGACAGGCGCTATAAGTTTCGAACCAGTGCGAGTACATAGTCCTCACCGTCTCCACCACGCTACTTACCTCCTCTACTGATCTAACCTCCTTATCTGCACACTCAACCCGAATCGGAGCGCATCTCCTCCACACATCAGCTCAACGCCTCATCCTTCCCGGAACATGAAGCCAACAAAGCGCGTCCGCTCGTCGAGTGTTCACGGCCCTACCCATGACGAGAAGAGGCAAAAGCGCTCTCTTGGTGCAAGCGAGGTCACTACACTCGAGGGTATCACAAGCTCAGCCGACACCCTTCCGCTTCTGGAAGATCTTCCAGCCAGTCGTGCTGCAGCAATCCTTGACGACGTAGAACGTGGACGTAGTAAATGGAGAGCAACTCCGGAGACGCAAGCTCTTAGGCAGCAAGAGTCTGCTAGTGACAGCAGGTGGGACGAAGGTGAGAGTATAAGCAGTGACAGCGGTTACGACAGCGACAGCGACGCCACTAGTTTTAGTGAGCTTAGTTTTGTTCCGTCCAAATTCGCCGCTTGTAACATACTTTTTGTTCGTATTTCAGATGTTGACCATGAAGACGATGATGGAGATGATGAAGCAGAACAAGACGAAGATACAGGTATCGATTCAGCAAACGATCTGCCACCAAAGACAACCTCCGTACTCCAACCCCGCGTGCGAGTTACGCGCTCAGTCTTCGAATGGCTCAACCAGTTGTCTCCTTCCAGCAGCTACCATCCGACCTGGAACGATGACCACCAGACACAAAGCTCTAATACCACCGACGATGAGCACGATGGCACACCCACCTCCCTCAGTCTTGTTGCTCAGGCACACCACGCGGAGGGCGATGTGTACGCAAACAGGTCTGGGATGACGGCAAGCGACGAGGAGTTCTTCAGCGAGGAGGAACCGCCGGCTTCAAACTCGGCAGAGGCCGCTATGGACTACTGGTACGACTAGTACTTCTAGGCAGTATGGGCAGGGCGGCGTGAAGTGCCTCGTGTTGCACTAGGTGGATGTATTTGTAAATTGCACGATACTTGGGCTTTTCGGATGGTTGTTACTGGACACTGAGCGTCGGATCGAGTAGGCCCCGAAATCTCTCCTCCCCTGAGTACGTGTTTTGGCGTTTCTGGGTGTATTATATCAAGTTTTTACGAGGTCTAATGAATTTCCTTTTTGACACGACCTTCGATAATGCCGTCAGAGCTCCTACCCGTCAATCTCCTCTACAAGTGCTGTCCGTTATTCTTGAAGTTGCCATTCAATCGCCACAAATAGCACGGCCTAACAATGCACGTCAACACCAAATAGTCTTACCCTTCTTCATCGATGATCGATGTCTTCTCTAGGCACAAGAGATGACCGTCATCACTTTACTGCCTTAAGAAAGCATAAACAGTAACATGCTTCGTCATAGTTATCCGTACACTTGTTTACCGCTGCATAAGGAGCCTCATAGCATTTTCAGCAGTCTGAATTAGAGAGAAGTTTGGTATTTTGGACAAGTGGTAAATGCGCGAGGCTACTCCAGACAGCGTCAACATGGTGTACGCAGATTGAAAGTTGTATCCGCTGGCCCTAGTCTCTGTTAGTACGTTGGAGCCCCACAGACAGTGGCGGGAGAGTGTATAGTACCTCGTCATAAATATCTGTACACTCGTTTACCGCTGCGTGAGAAGCCTCATAGCATTTTCGGCACTCCGAGTGTGCGAGAAGTTCGGTATTTTGGACGACTAGTAAATGCACGAGGCTACTCCAGACAGCGTCGATATGGCGTACGTAGATTTGAAGTTGCGTCTGCTGGCCCTGGTCTCTGTTAGTACATTGGAGCCTCACAGACAGTGGCAGGGAAGTGTATGGATACCTGTGACAAGGCACTGTATTCGGAAAGTGATTTTCATCCTTGAGAAAGAGGGAAAGCTATCTACATCTCCTCCGTTCCTTCCTGTGTTTTGTCAATCGTCTCCTGAAGACGCACACGAACCTCATCGCCCTTCCAATGGACTGGCTTTCCGTCGGTGAGACTAGCAGAGCGGTAAGTCAGGTGGTCGCCAAGGATCCCCGCTTGTCCCGTAGCATAGGCCGTCTCCACTATCTTGGGGCCCAACTCCAGCTCGACCAGTCGTGACGTAGCCAGCATCTCCTTCAGTAATCCCAGCAAGCCCAAGCCATCGAGTCGAGATCTCACCGCACAGAAACGGTTGCGGAGCGTAATGTGCGACAGAGTTTCTTGGGAAGTGTTAAGAAGCGTGATGATCCAGAGAACACAGAAGGCTCCTCCTCCAAATCCATTCGAGCAAATCGAAGGGTAAGCTCTTCGCATCCAGCCCGCAACCAGCTCAACGCCTCAATGCCGGACTCAGGGCCAGCTTCGGGAGAGCTCAGCTTGTAGTGAGCACGGCGGATCTTGGAACTGTGGTCTATGGAAATGTACCAGTTGTAGTCCCCACCGACCCCAACGTCCACGCTGTTCAAGTCCATGTCCAAGATGGCGTCACAGAGATATCGATATACAGGCAGGCCGTTACCTAGGCTATTAGTCCTTGAGCGTGAGCAATCAGCTCCAGTCATTACAAGTAGTCGCTTCGTGCCACAGGACTTCGGTGTTGGCAGACCCCACAGCTGTTCCCGGTCGGTAGTGTGACAGTCGCTCTATAGATCGAAACGCTCCAAGTTCTGGAAGCGAAGCAGTGTTGCCTTGAGAAGCGAAATCAAGTCGGATCCTCATATTGTAACGCCTGTATTATGAGACTTCTGTAGTTGACCTCCATTCCGGGGTTCTTGTCACATAGTCGCCTCTGCTCCTGCTAGTTGTCTTCTGACAGAGAGTGGCAGAGGGTCTCAGTGCCGATGATGACGCGCTTGACATGCTTCGAGTTTATAGACTGTTCCAAATCACAAACTCCCATCTCGCTCGAACCTCTGAAAATGATTTGAAGGCCTATATGCAGCGCCAGAAAGTTGCACAGACCTACGATAAGGTGGTATCCATCCAGCTCCAATCAGTAGTAAAGAGAATATCTTCCGACGCCTCTGAAGCTACGCTGAGAGTTCTTACAGCTCGCAGCCCCTTTTGGATAAGCTCCATCTGGGATGCCTCCCAATGCACTTTCGGCGTGTTCAGAAGTGTTTCTTGCAAGAGCTGCCAATCGTTGTAATTCTTGCTTAGAAACTGAGAATTATCATGAATACCGATGTATGATAAAGTTTGTCGGTGTTGGTTGAGGAGTGTAACGACATGGCGGGCGTGTATGATTCCTCCTCTTCCTATAATATTTAGGCCTGAGAAACGGGGACGAGTGGTCCGCGGTACAAAAGTTAATGGTGGTAGCTTTAAATCCTCTCGGTTGTGGAATACAAGCGATAGCTCCGCACCTGAACGCCTTTCCAGCGCACTGAAACTGAAAGTCGCGAAAACGTTCTCTCATTGGACATGTATACGTGACACCCTGGAAATGGTTTTCCTAGACACAGATTCCATATCGCAGTACTGCCACCGATACCAATGCTTACATATTGCAAGCGCATGTCAAGGATCATGTTGCAAAGAGTCCCAAAGCCGCCATCTTGCTGGGACGATGAATATCTTAGGTTGAAGCGCTCGTAACGTTTCCGTTGCGAAGGGTAGTTGATTCCAGTAAGTAAACGCAACCGCTTCATTCCACAGACCCCTGGCGTAGATACGCCCCATAATCTTTCGCTAAAAGCCGGGCTCGGGTGGGAGATGTTTTGCACATCAAGACGCTGCAGGTTCGGAAAGCGAGGAATGGTGGATTGAAGATACCGTCTACAATAATTCTGGCTCATTTTCTCCTGTTGCCGGTAGAGCTCTCCAAAGCCAGCTTTCTTATAAGCCCAATCAATGACTTCAGAGCCAATAACAAGAACGTTTGACATGCTTAGAATAATCCGAGAGCGAAATAGCCGTCAGGACATCCAGACTAACCGGGTGCAGCATGATCTTGATCGTATGGAACCATTTTCGTTCGAATGTATACTGAGTCTTTTCATACAGGTCTCTGTTGGTCAGGCGGAGGGCGCAAATAGCTGCGGCATCGGTAATGTTTTCGCATATAGCGCTGAAAATCTCAGGAGGGATATCATGGACAGTAACGGGCATGGTGTTCGTAACGGCCGCCGGATGATCGGGAGAAGTAGAGTGATGTAAGGAATAGAGATGAAGGGTTGTAAGAGCTAGGTGTGCTATTGCTGCTCTGTGGGAAATTTATTTCGCTTCCTCTCATTTGGAACCATGGTTCTACTTATTACATGAACCTTGGCCCTAACCCGGACCTCACATCGAGACGAGAATCAGTGATGGTACCATCTGAGGTCACTCAGCGAGGTATCAGCGTGGTCAAAATAATACCCCTGCAACTGATTTCGATTTCCAAAAATCTCTCGGGGCGTTTCAGGCAGTGTCAAACCACTGTACACGGACTGGATTGCTAGATGAATTCTTGGCGATTGGAGGTCAGGAATCAGGACTTGACATCAGTAAGGGACGACATACCTTCAACTACTTGGTTCCAGGTCTGAGTACCGTGGTTCGCTACTGTGAAAAAGTTCCTCGACTCATCTTCGAAGAATCAAACGAGACGGAAGATCATCATTTTGAATAGCCGGCAAACTCACTGAGTCACCTCAGACGGCGGTGCCTAGGTGTACTATCTCTCGTCTCGAATGTCACGATATCTACAAGCTAGATTAGCGTTTTTCTCCACAGCCGTCTCATTGATCAACGCCTTACTCTGCAGTGGCACTCCCGCCCCTCAGGAATTATGATACATTTGATATGCGGCTATGTGTCTACGTCCTCCATCTTATATACACCTATCTTACAAAAAAAACACATCCGTCCCTGGCCAGAATTCATGGAACCCGCTTAAATGAACATGAAACCAACCAACAAACCCAACGCCACTCATATGCACATCCCCTACACTCTCATGTCCCAAACCGACTAATCCACCCGTCCTCCCTCCACGTCCCGGACCTGCCCCCTTCCTTCAACACCACCGTAACACCCTCAACCACCATAGCCTTATCAACCGCCTTGCACATATCCACAACCGTCAGCGCCGCGGCCATCACCGCCGTTAACGCCTCCATCTCCACTCCCGTAGCGCCGGTACACTCAACTTTTGCTTCGATCTCGACAGCACCGTGCTCGGCCCCTTCGGCCCCGCTGTCCACAAGAGCGAGCTGGACCCCGACGTGGCTGAGTAGAATTGGGTGACAGAGTGGTATGATCTCCGGGCACTTTTTGCTTGCCATGATACCCGCGACACGCGCCACGCCCAGCACATCACCCTTCTTCAGGGCATTGGACTTGATGAGCGGGAGTGGCGCAGAATTCGAGAAGCGGACGCGACCGACGGCGACAGCGGTGCGGGAAGTGACAGGCTTTGTCGTGATGGAGACCATGTGGGCAGAGCCGGAAGCGGTAAGGTGGGGTAGGTGCGAGGGCGTGATTGATTTCTGCTTAGAAAAGGCTGGTTCCTGTATTGTATCCCGAGGCTGATCTGTTTCAGGGTTGGGGCATAGGGTGGAGAATTCCCTCGTCCAAGGAGCGATGGTGAGAGGCCGCATTGGTGGGTTTCTCAGAGTCAGACGAGGAGACTGCGGCGTTGAAGTGAGCGTAGCTCGCTTTATGGTCTGTAACTCAGAGCCACTCAGAGGCGCGATTGGGAGTGCTCTACTTGGGGCATTAGTTGATTTCCCCCGGCGAGACCGCGACTTCTTTGCTTCTGCAGCAACGGCTACGTTGGGATCACTTTCGACTGTCGTGCTTTGTAACCTCTGCGGCTTGGAATTCAGTTGTTCTTGCTCTGGTGCAAGCTTCCTCGTCCCCAGCTCCTGAATCTGCGCCGTTACGCTTGCTTTCCAATCCGGCTCGGTCGTCTCCGGTGTCTCTTCATTTTCCGCCTGGATTGTTTTCCATCGACCTTGATCGGTACGTTCCATTGTTGCGGTTTGCGTTAGGTCTTTATGTAGAGCTGTCATTACCTCTTCCGTTTTCTGCATCAGTCTTAGCTCAACATTAGCACTGCTATCCGCATCGGGTGACAACCAACGAAGCGGGATTCTTTTGACTCCATGATAAGGCTTTTTTTCTTCCTTTGACTCCAACAAAGCCTGCCGCTTCAGTCTCTGCGTCAGTTCTCCCTCGCTTGCCTCCGTATGCGGATTCACATCCACTTCCTGTACCGTAACAGCAACAGGCCGACTCCTCGGAAGCTGTAATCTAAAGAACGCGAACTTTGATTCCTGCCCCTCAGTACTGGTTTCCTCCGCTTCCAATTTCGTCAGCTTCTTCCCGACCCACTTCTTGTTCTTCAGGAATTCTGCACGTCTCTTCTGTTTGATAGCCCGCTCCGCATCGGCGGCAGCCTTTGCAGGTGTGGTGTGAGGCAATAATACTCCCCCAGACTCTCTCCACACGATCTCTCCCAGCACAGTGCCAAGAGGAAATTGATACGGTAGCTTTGAGTCATTATGCATGTACAAGGAACGGGCGCCGGATATCATCGTCATTCTAGAAGCATTTGCAGCCCCGTTGGGTACCAATAAGGGATTCGGCGTGAATTTGGGCTTGCAGATATCTTCTATACCAGGTCCCGCAGCCTGCACGAGCTTTTGTAAACCCGGCCGGCCTTTAAACTTCATGGGAATCTTGGCCACGGATTTGGGTGCTACTGTGCAAGCTCTCCCAACGTGAACGACCCGGCGGGTTACGACCCAGATGTCGGATGTTGCTTTTAAGTCTTCATGGTCCACGTCGTCTTTAGCCTTCTTTCCTCCCTGTAGCACCGTTTTCGTACTGGGACTCTGCGTCGAATCGGGGTTCACGCTCTCTTCTTTAGCCGCTCTCACAGCAGCCCTCATCGTTCCTATGACGTCCTGGTCGTCACTCGGTGGTTCTGCCTGGCCACTGCTGATTCCACGATTCTCGGTCCAGTCTTCCGGTTTACATGGCGCCGTAAGGGGTTCCTCCAACGACGACCTCTCCACCTCATGTTCCGTCTTTGTTGTCTCTGCGAGTTTTGTCCTTTCTATGAGAGGGTTTACCGCTTCCGGCCTTTCAATAAGCGGCTGAACCACTTGCATCCCTCTTACTGTCAACCTTATTATTTTCGGCTTTAGGACTGGTAGGCTCTTTGTAACAGGTCTCACTTCCAGCCTCTTTATTCCAGGGTCTCCCACTGGAATCCTCCTCGTCCCAGGGAACTTTTCTGGCTTCACGACTACCGACGCCGAACTCTCATTCCCCTCCGCATTCTCCAGCTCTGGATTCGTCCTGGCA
Organism: Mytilinidion resinicola; assembly: GCF_010093595.1. Classification (NCBI taxonomy): domain Eukaryota; kingdom Fungi; phylum Ascomycota; class Dothideomycetes; order Mytilinidiales; family Mytilinidiaceae; genus Mytilinidion; species Mytilinidion resinicola. The sequence goes on from NW_022985438.1 coordinate 181,690, forward strand.
CGGGTTTCTAGTGTGATCAGCTCAGCCGTGGGCAGAACTAGGGGCGGCTCCGATGCAGCGGATGGAGGATGGGAAGTGTCGGCCTCGTAGTCATTGAGATTTCCTTTGCTATTATCTCCTTCCCTCCGCGACGCCGGCGGTATGCTTTCCGCCTTCTCTAAAGTTAACTCATTGGCCACCCACGCATCGTAACGTTTGATCAGCTCATCCTTGGGGATGACTAGAGGCGGCCCTGAGGCGGTAAATCGCAACTTAATACTCGCGCTGTCCTCTATCACCCCCGCCTCTTGCTTAGCCTTAGCCTTGATGATAACACGAACAGCTTCTGCCAGAGCTTTCGGTTCTGCAAGTCGCTGCGTCTGCCGCGGCAAGTTCTGAGCCTGCGACTCGATCATCGTCTGTGACAGTGCCTGTGCTAATGATTCTTCCACTTGGGTTAGCTTTAGCGCCAATGAAAAAACCGCTCCCTTTAGTGCCTTGCGAGCTTGAGTCGCATAGATTCTCTCCTTCTTACAAGGATGAATCTCATTGAATTTGTCCTCAAGCTCCCACAACTTGTGCTCAAGTACATTAGCGCTAGCTTTGAGGTCGATATTGTAACGTTTCATTAAGTCGTCTTTAGAAAGAGGGTCTTCTGAATCTCCTTCTGCCTGCACAGCCTCACCATGACGTGTTCGCATCGGAATTTCTTGTTGTCTAGCTTCTCGCTCGCGCAAGCTCCTTATAAAAGACGGACGGACTTCCTTGACGCGAGGGGGAGGCGGACGAATTTGTTTTCCGGGGTGGAAAAGCTGAACTGACAACAGCGGGCGAGGGCTCAGTCCACTACTCTGGATTCGTGGTCGGTCGAGCGGCCTTACAATCGAGTGGGCTGCGAGCTTTTTTCGGTTTTTTTTCCATTTGTTTGCGAACTTGGCCCACTTCTTGGTCCTACCTAGGCCTCTAGATATCGTACTTCTCCCTGAAACGTGGTCGTCGATGGGGTTGGAGGAAAGCCGAGTGCGAAAAGAGCTTTCCGGCATGTCAGTATCATCAGCGTTTTTCTTCGTCCTCCTCACAATGCCAACGAGTCGAGTCCGAGAGGTAGTTCTGTAAGTTCGAATAGTCATTCTGAAGGGTGGCTGCATTTGGTATGATGCTGTAAACAGCTGCGATGGGACTGAGCTCCAGGGCCGTAGAAGCGAATGCGGTGGCAAAATACGAGATGAATGGCTGGCCGGGGTAGTGCTGGAAGGCACTGGTAAGCTGTGGCTGAATTTATCTATACTCACGAATTAGTCAAACACAGACGAGGCATCCCAAAGGACATAAAGGGCTTGATGGTGGAAAATAGACAAGGAGGGCGTAAGTATATGGCGTATATATCCTGCCGAAGAATCCAGAAATGAGCTCCAAAAAGACAAGATGCCCAAAACGCCCATACAGCATGCTCAACATAGCCTTTCGTGTGATGCAAGCTTCGCCATAACTTAGTTACATGGACTGTCGTTATAGAAAATACAGACAAGTGAAATGATGGTAAATGAACCGACCTACCCACCAATTAAGATCATCGGCCTGTTTTTCATATTTTCCAACTCGCCCATGCCCGCATGCTTCTCCTTCTTCCTCTTCACAGCGGCACCAATGACGTCCAACAATTCTCGCTCTCGTTGGCCCCACCCGAGCGCGGTTCCGTCGCCGAGTAAGCCCTGTCGCCGGTCCATTTCCATCTTCTTGATAGCCTCAAATGCTTCTTCGTCGATCGGCTTGCCATTGTTATCTTGTCGTAGTAGATCTCTCAGCGAGACCTCAGCGTTCCCAAATAGACAGACTTTGAGATTGCCGTCACTTGTAATCCGAAGCCTGTTACAGGTTCCGCAAAAGTTATGCGTCATACTGGTAATGAACCCAATCTTTCCAAGGAAACCCGGGACCTCCCAGGTCTTGCTCGTGTCATTGTTGTGGCCCTGGACCTGTTTGAGCCCAGGATACTTGGCGCGGATAAGATCTAGCATTTCCTTATAGGAGATCATCTTCCCTTTACTCCATTTGTTCCCGTCAAAAGGCATGTATTCTATGAATCGCACCTCGATGTCCTTTTCCCGGCCGAGTTCTACGAATGGCAAGATATCGCGCTCGTTCAATCCACGCATGACTACGCAGTTGATCTTGAGCTTCAAATCGGCGCCGAGACTCTTCATCTCCAGGATTCGATCAACGCTGCGCATGACCGCATCGAAGCCTTTCCGCCGCGTCATGATCTGGAACTGAAACGGATCGAGTGTGTCCAAGCTGAGATTCACGCCCGTAAGACCTGCGTCAACCATCGCATCCAGCTTGCGATGGAGAGAAATGCCGTTCGTAGTTATAGCGAGCTCGCGGAGTCCCCGTGGTCGGAGGGAGCCAATCTTTTGCATGAGCGGGAGGATGTCGCGGCGGACCGTGGGCTCGCCGCCAGTAAGACGGATCTTAGTCACACCTTGGTTGACGAAGAGAGAGGATAGGTAGTATATCTCGGGCGTTGTAAGGAGATGGGACTGCGGGGAGAGAGGGACGCCTTCTGCAAATCGAAGGTCAATTAGCGATGAAAGAATTGATATGGACGGGTATTGGAATTGTACCTTCGGGCATGCAATACAGACAGCGCAGATTACACCGCTCTGTGATACTAATGCGAAGGTAGTCATGCTGTCGGTTGAAGGCGTCGGTCAGGAAGTCTGAGAAGGGCTTCGCGGCTTTGACAGCTTCTCTTCGCGATCCTTGTGATGAAGGCTGCTCCGCGGTGGAAATGCCAGTCGATGCATCTGGAAAGTCCACGGCTGGTTCTGCCACCGAGATATTGGTCGCAATCTCTCGCGTCGTATACAGCGCCCTGGGAGCGCGCTCGAGATTATATTTGCCACGTCCAAACAGCCATCGCGTTGCGCTGCGTGAGGCAGCGGGCGCCAGCCGTTGTGGAGGCAATAGTGCCATAAGAGCTAAACTGGGCAGTCGTGAGAGGCATTGGAGGGAGAGGACATGCCGAATACAACAGAAGAGGAGTCAAGACGGGGTGGTGATTGATTATGAATCTGTGCTGTCTAGGTAGTCGATCTCAGTTCAAAGTTCTTGGCGCGCAAGGGCCCGGCCGATGATGGAACGGAGGCACGGAGAAGGCACAAAAAGGTGGGGGTGTGCACATGAAAGTGTATCAATCACGGGGTCTTGTAATCCGTGGGTTTGGCTAGTTGGTTGATCACGTGATAAGTATCATTAAAACTGACGACCGTCGGAGTTCCAAAGCAATTCTTGTCCATCTTGTCCATCTTTTCCATCATCCCCCCTCCCCCAATGGTAGCTTCACCAATTTGCACGTTAGCAAACAGTCGTACTGAACTTCGACTACATAAAACCTCATCGGTGCCTAGAATGTGTCACCCAGGTATCTGCTCAAAGTCAACCATGGAAGACACATCGAGCCCATATACTCAGTCTCATTACTTCATTTCTAAAAAAACTATCGTTCCACACCTCTCGCCCATATAGTTCTAGATCTAATTCTCATTACTTCATTTCTAAAAAAAATTACTGTCTTTCCACACCTCTCGCCCCTATAGCTCTAGATCGAATTCTCATTGCTTCATCTCCAAAAAAATACTGTCGTTCCACAAAATCCAACTCGCTTCCGGACTCATGCTACCGACATTTAAATATATAAAGAGACGCATTACTAGCCGCCCACAAGCTTTATCTCCTCTCTTCACTTCTTGTCTCATATCACACCTCGCCAACTCCCCCAAACGGCCTTCGACCCTCCACCAACTCCCAAGCCAAAATGTTCAGCCTCGCCCTCCTCAGCCTCGGCGTCGTAGTCGCTGTCAGCGCCAGCGCTACCTCCAGCCCCGTCATCCCACTCTCTAGTTCTAATGCCGCAGCCTCTGCCGCACCCTCCGGCGTCGTCGCAGCGCTCATAGCCAACGCTACCACCAGCCCCGTCATCCCACTCTCCAGCCCTGAGCCCGCAGCCTCTGACTTCGCCCTCGACCCTATCACCCTCGGTCTCCAAGGCAGATCCATCCAGAAGCCCACCACCCTCGCCACCGTGACCTCTGCCGCCCGCGAGAAACATGACATTGACCCCTTTCTCTCGAGCTTAAAGCACTTCCTGGCCACGCATACGCCCCGTCTCATCCCACCAGAAGGCAAGAAGGCCGACAGGAAGCGCGGCGAGCACCACATCTTCGACTCCAACGACCCCGTCCACAAAGGCCACAAAAACCACAACGACGAAAAAGCCGACCAAGTAGAAGAAGACTTCGAGGACTGGCACGACTTCCAGCACTTCCAGACGCTCAAGTTCGAGTACGAGGCGAGCGCCGGCCCGGCCAGCACCGGCACCACCACCACCCGCACCCACCCGACGAGGACGAGGGCCACGACTGTTACGCCGCCATTCCCAAACACTATCCTTGCCCGCGCCGTCCCCGAGGCTGAGGTCAGCCTCACAAACCCCGTTGGAAGGTAGAGAAGAAAAAAAAAAGGCGGGCAGAATTCAGTGCTGCTGAAAAATGCGAAAAGGCTCGCTCGGCCCCCCGTTTGAGGTAGGTGGCCTGAGGATCTGATGGAATTAGGGGCGTTTGGTAGTAGAACGTTCGAGTTATGATATGAAGTTTTTTCTCTTTCTTTCCGGAAGATACCGTGTGTATGTGTGTATGTGCGTGCTGTGAATTGCATAATGAGCGCGCGCGCGAGTGGAACTCTCCTAGGCAAGGGCTTTTGGCGGTTTAGGACGTGACGTTGAAAAGCACCCAACCGGAAGAAACAGAGGCGTGTCAGAAATGGATGAAGACGAGTTCTCGATTGTCAGTATTTGTACACGATCTAGCTATTCCTGTCGCAGATCAAGTCCGCAGATTCCTTATACCTAATCCTCCCAACCCCAACCTAGCGCCAGCAATGCTCCCCCTCCCATCCCCCTAATTAAACCTCCTCGCTTTCCTCTTCGGACTCTCCATATCCTGTCCCCCTTTCTTTTCCTTCTTCTTGCCCCCCCTTTGCACCACCACCTCCTCCTTTTTCGTACTCTCCTCCTCCGCCCCCGCATACGCCAACAACCTCGCCAACGCCGGATTAAACCGCTCCATAACCGCAATATCCCCAATTCGCACCCTCATATAGTCAAACGCAATCGCCACCTTCATATCCCCCTTGACCCGAATCACCTGCTCCCGTCCCGCGGAACCCCGCAGCCTAGGCGACGGCGATCTTCCCCTCTCCACCTCCGGCGCATCTACCATCCCCTCCTCCCCTCCGCTTTCTTCCCCATCCTCCCGCCCCAACGCATCCCCCTCCTCCTCGTCCTCCTCCTCTTCATCCTCCACCTCCCTCAGCACAGGAATCTTCTGATACCTCTGACTAAAATGAGTCAGCACAACCCCCCTCGCGCCCATCCACCCCGCCACCCTCAGCGCCTCGCTCGTCGTACTATGCTTCTTCGCCACGGCATCCGCCGCCAGCTCGTCATCAAACGTCGCCTCATGAACCAACACACTCGTCCCCTGGCCAATACTCGCAAAGCGGCCTGACGGGCGACAATCACCGCTATAGCTGACTTTTAGCGGCGGCGTGTCCGGGGCCGCGGACGCGTCCGGCGGGAAGGTGAGGCAGACGGCCATGGCGCCGTGGCAGTGGTTGACGAAGACGGCTTGGATGTCTGCTACGCCGAGCAGGGCTTCGTACGAGGACGGCGGGACCTTTGTCGGCGTCCACTGGCCGCCGGGCGCCGCGTAGAGGGTGAGTTCGGAGGCCTTGGAGGCCGCGGTCAGGCGGAAGCGGTCGTTGCCCGAGATGCAGAGGGGGAGCAGGCGGGAGAAGCCGAAGTCTTCAACGGCAGCGTACTCGTGTAGCCAGGAGGCCATGCCCATGTGCGAGACGACGGCGAGGCGGCGCTGGGGAGGGCTCCCGGGAGCTGGTTTGAGGTTGGGAGATTCGGTGGTGGGGGTAGAGTCGTGGACGACGGAGTACCATGCTTTGATGAGTGAGGCGGTGCCGAGATGGTGGTCGGCGTGGAGGTGGCTGATCCAAATCATTCGCAGATCTCTCAGCACTTCTTTGAGTTCGGCGGGCTTGAAGACGCGCCTGAGCTGGCCGAGGGTGTTTTCGCCGCAGTCTAGGAGGTAGCTGCCCACGCCTGGCACGCGGACGAGGGTGGCGGAGACGTTGCGGTACTTGGACGGTTGAGCAGATCCAGTACCCAAGGTGATAATTTCAGTGTCTGGACGTGGCATTTTCTGCTTCCATGCATCTAAGGTTCCCCGTGAAGCCTGGATTTCTTCTCGAGCGGACTTTGCGAATTCAAAGACTGAAGCCTCGGTATCATCGAGGACTCCTTGGGTATTCAGGGGGTATTTAACCAGAGTATTGTCGAGTTGAAACTGTGGCTCAATAGCGAATGCCATTCCTACTTTCGCTGCTATAGTGTTTGGCGGAAGCTCAGGCGAGAATGTCGATGACCGATTGTAAATATCCTGCGGCAGGGATACGTTGTCGTGGTGAGGCACTCTGTATCTCTCATTGTCAACCTGGGCCAATCTCAGGGTAGAGGCCGCGGCGTCTACCATCGTGAGTGTGTTGGGACAGGTATCCACGGACGACACAATGTGCTTGCAATGATCCATCTCTTTCATGAATTGACGTAGCCTCGGGCTGGCTGCAACGCCAGGCCCGAGGGTCCAGACAAATCCCATGATGCCTGACTTGACCTTTTCTGATCTCCATTCTTCTCTTGCTACCAGGGAATCAACATATCCAATCGACGGCAAGTCAATTATGGCCACTCCCCCAGAAGTTCTCGGAGGGCCTAGTACCATATCTGGAGTAATGGTCTCCCCTGCATCATTCAAGACGTTTTCGCCATTGGCGAGGATAGACCATTTCTTCTTATCCCCAATATTGAGTGTTAGTGCCTTTTTTGGATCAAACTTTCCTCGTTGTGCATGAGGGCGGAAGATGTACGAAATTGCTACTGGAGATGGCTCTGTTGGTGGGAGCAGCTCAAGGAGGGCAGCCGGCCATGGTGTCCGTACCATCACCTTGATATCCGGTAATGGCGCCTCACTTCCAGGCATAGGCCCCGTGTACTTCTCGATCTTATGTGTCTCCGGATCGCGCACGAATATCGCCGCGGGCATCTGCACCTCGCTGATGTGTTTCTCCACGAGAGCATCGAACCTCCAGTCGGAGTCAAACATATGACGCACAATCGATCGCCGCATCCGGTCGTATCGCAATTCGCGATCCTCTGGCAGCTCCCCTTCCGGGGCTACGTACTCTTTGTTTTTGCTATTCAGCTGGTCGAATGTCTGGTTTCTCAGCTCTTGCTTTGCGAAAGCTTCACTATCAGACGTCTCTGCCGGTTTGAGAGGCAAAGCCCAAACTGAAATGTACTCATCCGACCACGTTGGCTCGACGTTCCCCTCAGAATCCCGCTTTACAGTGTCGTCCTTGAATTCCACCGCGCGGAGCGGCATGCCTTTCCGGAACACAAATCTCCTGCACGTACCCAGCATATGATTCAAATTGGGCGCGCCATATAGATTCAATACGGGCAGATCTGGCATCTTGTCCAGCTTCCCAGTCGCCACCATTTTTTCGTATCTCGCCCGGTTGCCCTCCACAGAGCTAGCATTGGAGTCAGCCAGCGTGAGTATCATGCCGACGAGACCGCCGATATTGCTCCATTCGGTCCGCCCAGTAATAAGTATATCGTTGATCTTCATAAGCTTGGTTCCCGTCTGAGTCGCCGCCCGCTGTGTGCCTTCGGCCATGTTACCAATGAGGTACCGCTGGTTGTCGAAGAACAGGTACAGCGCCGTGCCGGGCGTGTCCGCCGTCGGCACGGTAAGGAATTGGATCGAGGACTTCATTGGGTGTTTGTGCCCCCCTTTGAAAGATTTTAATTCGATATTATCACCATCCCCCGGGAACGGCTCGAGTACAATGTTGGACGGAGTGGGCGGAATGGAGGGACGCGGTCGCGAGCGTTGGCGTCCGCCGAATTCTCGAGGAAGTTGGACAGGTGAATTCGAAGGCTGAACGAAGGAGACTGCCGGCGCGGTCCCAGAGGGGAGTCCTCGATCGACTTTGAATATTCGAGGTTCGCGCCGGTGAGAAGAGGGTCGTGCGGTCGTCTTCCTAGGGGAGTGAGAAGTGAGAAGGTCTTTCAAGGTATTGACATTCAAAGTAGGAGCGTCGGAGGCTTTCGACCGTGGGACGTGTCGACAAGAGCTAGTATTATAAGATCGGACGGGAAACGGTAGACGTCGGAGGTCGTGCAGCGAAGTCGTGAAAATCGTGAGACGCACCCCGCTGCTCTTGAGAGACGCCAATTTGATTATAAGGCAAGGAGTATTATGTACATGTGTCGAAATAAGCTCGTTAGTGAATGACTCGAAAAAGGGCGCGGTGCTGTGGCTTTGGGATGACTCTGAACATTTCTCAGAGGTCCATCCCAAGATTTTGATTTTAGGTAGCGAGGCGGCCTGGCGGACTGCCGCGTCTGCACGGGACTAAAAGGCGGCCCCGTTTTGTGATCAACCATCAATCGTAGGTACAGCTCCCGATAGAACCACTGAGACCCTGATATTCAAAAATGCAGAGCGTTCTTTTAACAGGCGTATAAAGTAATATTCTCAGGCTACATAGAGCGCTCAAAGTTCCCAGCCGCGCAAGACGCCCCTTGATGCTGGCCCTTTCGCCCACCCACAAAAGCTAACAGATACAAGAAAACAAAGAGTTGCTGAGAGCTGGCAATACATGCTTAGAGCTCTAGTGCTACACCATAACCCATGGCGCCTCCACTTTGTGTGGCCCTTCTAGCCACCCGAACATAGGAAAATCGTGAAAATCGTACTGAAACACAACATAGAACCGCCGGATTGACAGTGGAGAGAGGTAAAAGCGCCTGAGTTTAGAGGCACGGGGTTCAGGTTCGCAAAGACTGAGCAACAACGGCCAATGCGCAGAAAAGAGAGGGTATTGAGGCAGATTCAAGCAGCTCATGAGTCGAGGTATGCGGTCATGGCTTGTATCCGTTGAAAGCAAGGCTCAGCTAGTGCGCACATCTTCTCGAAACGTTCCATCAGCTTTTCCGACGCAGCATCATCGGAGATGAACAGCTCGAAGTGCGCAAAGACCTTTTCGGTATCGGCATCGCCAAAGATGAGTTCGCAATCCTCAATAGGAGTAACAACGGCGTTAGACTTGCGGGCAGGCGAAGAGCGGTAGAGATCAAACTCGTCATCATCCTCTTCCTCCTCCTCGACCTCAGTCACTTCAGTGACCTCCTCACGCTCGATGGGACGCTCGATGACGGGGTATTCGGCCTTGGCATCATCGACGGGAGATGTCGTGGGCATGAACGACTCGCCACCCTTGCCAGACAGAATGTCGATGTCGATAGGGGCGGCAGGACCCTCTGGCAATTCGGTGACCGCAAAAGTCTGGATCTGCTGGTAGTTGAAACCCTGGTTAGGCATCATCCAGTTGTTACCCAGGTTGAGCATAGACATGTCGAGGGGGGTTTCGGGCACGAGCGCCATTCCGATCTGAGGATGGTCGTTCTGGCTCATATCCTGAAACTGTTGCGAATGCGACGAATACGGGTTGAGGTCCTTGCGGGAAGGCTCCGGAGTTGGGGCGTGTGAAGGTGAAGGATCGGGCTTGATGTTGTTCATGACAGACTGGTCGCGCGAGATGGAGTCGATGTACGGAACGAACGCCTTGTGTCGCAGGAGGCTCTGGGTGAGGTCCCTGAGGCCGGCGTTCTCCTCCTGGAGATTCCTGTTCTGGAAGCGAAGTTCGTCCGTCTCCTTCTGCTTGTTGGCGAGTTGTTCTTCAAGCTGGACAATGTACTCTGTGAACTATTAGCGGAGGCGTTGAACCGATTGATGTCGACGACTTACCCTTCCTTCGCGAACGGAAGGCACGGGCGGAGACTTTGTTACGGAGCTGACGGCGCTCCTTGCTACTGAGCTTCTTTCCTTCCTCGCTTGCAAGGAGTCTCTCGTCCTCATCCATGTCCTCCTCGTCCTTCTTGGATCGGTGGACGTGGGGGAAAGAGCCGGATGGCGACATGCCGTCTTGTGACGACAGGGTGCTCTCGTGTCGGATCTTGCCCATGATGCGACCAATGACCTCCTCGGTGTGGGGATCAGAGCTCTGCTGGGAGCCATTGCGTCTCGCAGGCTGAAGCATGTGCTGTTGCTGTTGCTTCTGCTGGAGTTGCTGCTGAGCGATTTGCTGCTGCCTTTGTTGTTGGGCCTGTGCGTGTGCCTTCGCCATTGCAGCCTGCTTTTGATGCATCCCAGGATAGTACCGGACACTCTCCTCTTGGGTGGCGATGGCGCTAGGGTCGATGTAGCCGCTGTGGGACGACTCGCCACCGTATAGGAAGCTAGGCGGGAGTCCAGTGGTGTTTATGGACAGGTCGAGTTCCATGTTGACGTCTGATCCCATCCCCAAACCCGAATTCCATCCGGCGTCGAGCATTGAGTTGCTTGACGAGCCCATGAGGGACATCTCGTCCAATCCAGTGCCGCTGTTGGAGAAGGCATAGCTGGGACTGAATTGCTGGGCGAGGCCAGGAACGGAGTTGGAGGGCAGACCGGTCTGCTGCTTGAAGCGCTCGTACTCGTGGCTAGGCTTCGCGGGAGTCTGGAGGTCCTCGGACTGATCGAGGGCAACGATGGTGTTGGTCGGGCTGGCGGTGTTTGAGGCGGGCGAAGAGTGCATCCGGGGAGTGGGAGAGGGCACTTGGCTGAAGTCGAAGATGGAGTCGTAGTCAGGCTCGCCGCATTGGTTGTTGTACGACGGCGTCATGGCGAAACCAGAGAGCGTTGCGGCCATCGAAGGAAGTGTGATTGTGTGTGCCTGAACGAGCAGTAATGTCAAGCGGGTCGATAATCAGGCGTCGAGATGCGTGTTTACTGAGGACGATGGGCGACCGGTTGTGATGAGGCGGGTGAGGTGGTCTGGGTAGGCGCTAAAGAGGACGCGCAAGCTCAGCCGGAGGGATCCGTGGATGGCTTATTTTGGGTCGCCCTACAACAACGTTCCAAGGCGCTGGAAGTGGTGACAGCGGTGATAGAGGGCGGTGATAGAGGGCGGTATGGGTGAGTTGGAGGTTGTCGAGTGTGTGTAGAAGTCGAAGCAGCGAGAGAATCCGTGGTTAGAGATGGCAAGGGCGAGGGCGGGTTTTGGGGCAGGCGGAGAAAGGAGACGGACGAGCATGTTTCATCGTGGCTGAGCATGTCCTCACCAAAAATACCTGGGCCACTGGCAGCACCCCAAGCCCGTGTGAACTTCGGCCCGCCGGTCTTTTGCTCGGAGATGCCGTCTGCCCCGCTGGTATCGGCGATGCATCCGGAGCATGTAATAAATGCCGTTTTGAATCTGAAGCAGCTCTCCTTCGTCCCTCAGACGCGGTTTCAGCACCAGCTGTGCCAGCACAACCGCCACGTCCGCCCACTCCATCGTCGACTGATGTCCTCGTCTTCTCCCTCTCCCTTGCCCTCCTCCCTCATGCCTCCCTCCCTCATGCCTCAGCCTGCTCCAACCTGGCCGCCGCACTGCCGTAGCCGTCAGCCTGCCAAGCTGGGCCGCCGTGAGGATTACGCACGCAGCCTCTGGACTGGGACAAGTCGTCTGCAGCCAGTGCTCTCGGGGCGGGGCCAGCGCCGACACCGATCTCGACGCTGCAAGGCCAGAAGCAAGAAGAAGCGGTACAAGCGGGCTGTGCAAGCCTCCAGCCTTGCCCTTTAAGGAACTCCTTGCGGCGGCCTCTCGGTGATTCGTCCACTCGCTTGACATTTTGGCATTGCCCTGATTTTCAGCTGCCACGGTTGGGGACGATCGTGCCAAGGCTCGCAACGTTGTTCTGTTGGAGAGGTCGCAGATGAGGCTGTATGCCCGTCACGTGATCGGATTCGGAATCAGCGTGAAATCAGCGTGAAATCAGCATCACTTCTTCGCCACAGCACCACCGCACCTCTCAGCCTCCTGTCTCTTGATGCTTGGTCGGGTCCGTAGAGCTCCATAGGCGCAACTCGAGCCGCTCTTCTCGGCTGTTGCTTCGCACCCGGCGCATGTGTCGCATTCACGACTCCCGAGGTTCCCTTTCAGCGCGACGTGCAATGCAATGCGTCTTCACGCCATCCTGCCATCCACTCCAGCTTGTCACAAGTAAGCCCGCCCTCCCACCGCAACTGGCTCTTCCAGAAGCCCACCTGAAACAATCTCTGCCGCCGAAATGTGGAGAAGCGCGTCGCAGCCCTACCACGTCTGCATCTGGGCGTCGTCTCCCACCTCTCTAACCCCCTTCACACCGGCACTTCCATGTCCCACCCGGCAGTTCCCATCTCGTTTCAACCTGAATGTTTGCAACGCCCGTGAATCATCCACTATTCCACCGGCATCGGCAGTAAGTCTTCAGCCCTACCCTTACGTGGCTTCAACATCCGCAGCCTGTCAGCGACGCGCAGTGAAGATTGGTGCGGAATCACGAAGGGTAAGAAGGAGCCGCGCCACAACCGCGTTGACATTTCCTGATTTGGTCGAGGAACGCGCATCACGGTGGAGTTTTCAGCTGAGGACCCTTGGTAGCCGTCTCGAGTAGCCTCGGGCGAGGCTTAAGCTTTGGAAGGAGTGGCTTGGGTGTCGCCGCATTATCTGGGTAGCTAGGAGGCGTCTGGGTTAGTGTGAACTCAAATCCTGTTTTCTGGGACGATTGCATTTGTGCTATGTGTCGGGTGTGCTGAGTATGGGGGTCAGGTTATCGTGGGCTGTGGTGGTGCTATTGCTGTGATTCCGAAACATCAGCTGTGGATCACGGGATGGAGGGTCGTAGGTAAGCAGATAGTCTGGTCTGATGCAGTAACCACCTATATGAGTAGTTGTCATAGGTCCTCCCCGGCTACATGGCATCTTTTTTGCTGGTTTCACGTCGTCGTCGTCGGGATGAACTTTCACTCTGCATGTCAATAGACTCGTCACTCAGGATCATCCAAGTGCCTAAGGCTGCCCTCTATGTGCTACCATAGCCTCGATTCCAGTAGGTTTTCCAAGTCATTCCAGGAGTTTCATATAGTAGGGATCATCGCCGATTCATGAAGAGATATCTCAATTGTGTGAATTGGCAAAGCCCAATTGGAACTTTAGTAGAAGTATTTGCCGTATGCTCCTTCTTCCCGCTAGCATCACTAGGGTGAACCGATAAGGTGACCGGGCCATTGTCGCGATTGAGTCCTGAGATGAATGCTGGCTCGGCGAAGGGAAGACTGCTTGATGGGTATTTCACGGAAGCTGCTATCGAGCTTCTCGAAGTCGACTCGATACTTTCCACAGTTCCTGTTGAAAAAGGTTTGATGTTCAGAAAGGTCTCAGACTAACGTTGGAGTGCGAAGAAGTAAAACAGGCTGCGAACGTGCTCACAACCGTTTTCTAGCACTATCTGGGATCGCGTGCTTTCAATATCGGCGTCGGTATCCTTATCAGTGCCTGAAGAATCGTCTGAAGAAATACTAATGGTGTCGATCGTTTCTGAGTCGCAGGTTACCTCGTCGTTATCGTCTACGCATCGGATTTCTAGGTTCTCTGGATCGAGATCTATTGCACTATGCTCCGAGGGGCTTGAAGCAATATTTGCGGCTGCGAAAGTTAGATCATCATCGTGCGTTTGAAGCCACAGTGCGGAAGGCGACCCACCTAGCTGTAGGTTGTCATGTAACATGTTGAACTTAGCTCAACCTCTGCCCGGAGAACATAATCTAGAGAGGCTTCAGACTCGGGAGTTGGCCGCTCTTGATTGAAGGCCCCAGAGTCCAAGCCTGGAAGCGCCGTCTGCTACTTCCGACTTGCAGGCTTGATCGATTTCTGTAGGAAGACAAGGATAGTTTGCCAGAGATGGCAGAAAGTCGTTATATTTGTCTCGGCATTTGATGAATGCTGATGTTATCGATGCGAGGTTGGATGTCGACGGTGTTATTCTATGGCTAGTCGAGGCTTCAGGATCCATCATATGGGATATCGGTGGAGCGACTAAATAACGAACAGGTTGACGTGGAACGATAACCTCGATGAGAAAACAGCTAGTTTTACGCTTTGCTTGCTGAAGAAGACATACGCCCGGTAACGGGCGTGAAACCCAAGGCAGCACAACGGAGGCCTCAGCCTCCAAGGTTGACTCAAGGCAGTAGTGATTGTTGGATATATCGTGGCATCATTGGCAGCCTCGTTGTTTCTCTCTTGTCGTGTCACAGCCAACCTGCAGGTGGTTCAATTTGAATGACGGGGCTGAGCACACGAGACCGACTACGAGTCTCTCCAGAGCCGAAAAGGTGATCTCAATAAGCTGAGTCTACCCCGTTCCTTGGAGTATAATCTTTCGAAAGTTGTTCATTCTAATTGTTTCGGCGAAGACGCACAACGATGTCGGGCGCTGAAGTGGGTGGTCTGGTCCTTGGTGGCATCAGCCTCGCAATCGCAGCTGTCGAGCATTACCACAACCTCTCTCAGACCGTTCATGGCCTCAAAAACTACCATTGCACAATTCAGCAGCTAAGACTCGACCTCATCATTCAGCAAGATCAACTTAAGCAATCTCTGAAGCAGCTCGGGTTTGATGACTTTTCAATCCCGTCCACACATCATGCGTTACGGAACCGTATCTACTGCAGCCGTCCAGACCTCGAGCACCCTGAAATGGTGGCTGGAGTTATCTGGTCTATCGAAGAAACAATAGAAGGACTCAGGAAGAAACTTAAGAGATGCGACGATACGCAGCGTAGAGTGAGCGCATTCTATAAACGTTTGAATAAAGATAGCGATTGACCAGCGTCAGAGTAAACCAACGAAGGCGTGGAACCGGTTCAGACATACTTTCACTGCCAAATTCCGCAAGGGACCATGGAAGAACTCCAACATTCTAATAACATGTTGACTCTTTACATCAAGACGTCCAAAACACCACGCTACTCTTGTGACATCATCCCAGTCATCCAGGAAGCCCAGTCCCAATACTCGTCTTCAAAATGCGACACGATACGGGTGCATGCTTTTGAAGTATTCAATTATTTCAAGTTGGGCTGGAAATGCTCTTGTGTCGGTCCTCACCAAACCGGCATACGTTTCGACACGGTATCCTCGACTCTTCGTGTTCCAATATCGGAGGTGGCAATCAGAACATTTAAGTCTCTACAAGGCCAAGATGCGCTTCTCCAGCATGAAAACAAGACCCAATGCTGGATCGAGACGCTCGCAAAACTCGAGACTGTACCAGCAGTAGATTCTGGACCGGACCCCGACCCCAAGCCTCTACCGCCCAGTGCTTCGTCTGCCCCAGCATCACAGAATGGTTTCAATTGTAGAACATGCAAGACGTTAGGCATGCAGGACTTCCAGGTTACAGCACAAACATCAGCAAAAAAGCAAAAGTCGCTGTCTGGCAACAGCTCAGCTCAACCTCATTTCCTAGTCCTGCCATCAAAACAGTGATATACCATCAACTCGTAAGCATTGACCACCTGAGACAAAACTGCTCTCCATATATCAACCGCTAACGACTGGCTTATTAGCAAAGTCACCTGCGACTGATGTCGAGTGCTTATGTGAAGCGCTTAGTCGTCATGATTTTCAAGAAGGTAGCTTGCCCGGAGTGAAGGCGGACAATAGGCGACGGATGGTCATCAAAGTCAGCAATACAGAAGCTGAACCCCACCAAACTCAATACAACACACTCGAATCTTTCGTCGGCCTCTCTGGACGTTTTGACCTGATATCCCGTGTTCAGCGCCTCGGCATAGCATATGCTATGGCTATCATGCTTCTACACCTCGGTGAAACACCCTGGCTCGACTCAAAATGGGGTAAAGGGCATGTTAGTCTAGCACGACGCAAACAAGAAACTACACCGGACATAACTCTAGAAGACGTCCGTGTCCTCCACGAGTTTCAATCTCCAGCCAGCTCTGTGGTTTCTCCGCGAAGGCCTAACCAACAAGCTGGGAGGATTAACTCGTTGGGGAACCACAGCCCAGCAATGCTTTCTCAGGGCATTCTGCTGGTTGAACTCTGCCTGAACGAAGATCAGTCTGCGCTTCTCGCCGCAGCTTTCAGTGGTTCCTTTTCACCTGACACACGGGACCGCCAGATCTGCAAAATCATCGAACGGGTCTACCTCGAAGGGGGTAATTTCTATGGCTCCGCTACAGAACGATGTCTCCAGTGCCAGTTCACTAGGCCTGCCGCAACGAAGATTTTCATGGATAGCAATTTCCGGGAAAACTTCTTCAAGGACGTGATAGCGCTGCTACAAGTGACCTACGAGGTATCGCGCGATACTTACAGGAACTCTTCAAAATGTGTAAACTTGAGGACACTCGAAAAGGGACTCCCGTTCAGGGTAAACGACTCGACGCAGAATCCGTTTTGATGTATTCTTTTCCAGTGTATATGGTACGCTTCGATTCCACGTCTCAAGACTTCCAATCATTTCCTAAGAGTTCGAGGCAATTCAAGTCACCAAACATCACCAGCATTCCCTCCCCAGAGCCATCAATACCAAAAACACTGATTAAATTGATGCAAAGAAGAACCGAGCGCTTTTCATCCACGTTTCACCCATCCATCCATTCCGATCACCTAGACCTTGATAGCAAACTGCTTCAAGTACTCGTAATCCGGAATATTTGCCTCAACCGTCTCCTTAATCACATTCGCACCCTCCTCGCCAAACTTATCAGTCCACTCCTTATAGAGCTGTTCGTCACTCTTTGGCGTTTTCTTCTAAAACGCATCAGCATCACACACCCAAACCCAGTCCACCAGGGAAAACTCACATGCAACCTAGGCTTTAACTCCGTGGAATCAATCGCGTCTTCATGGAACCCCTTCCACTTCTCAAACGCCTCCTTCGCAATCCGATGATCCTCCTCCGAGTCCCACTTCAGCATATCAGGCGTATACTCCAGCCCCACACTGCGGCAATACTCCTTGATCATGCCAGACGGGTTATCCAACAAGTCATCAGCATCAACGACACAGATCTCGACACCGCTTCCTTCGTTCCCCTCTTGCCCCGGCTGTCCCGCAACCTTCGGCCCCACCTCCCCAATCTGTCGCAAGTAGTCGAACACGCGGCGGACTTCGTCGTAGCCGGCTTCGCTCGGCATGAAGTTGTAGAAGCCGGTGACTTCGTCCAGCGGCGGGACCGTGCAGCGGAAGTAGCTTGGGATGGAGGCGCGCGGGTGGCGGATCAGGAAGGTGAAATGGAACGATTTCAGGAGCTCTGTCGGGACAACGGTAGGATTGCCTGGCTCGGGCTTGGTATTATATGGGTATGGCGGTCCGCTGTCGGAGGAGGGGGAGGAGATGGGTGGGGTGGGGAGGGATGTGGTGTCGGTGCCGACGCCGCGCTTGTAGGTCGCGAGGCTGGGGGCGATGGAGGCGGGGGCGCCGGAGGGCGGGACGAGGTAGTGGGTTATATCTTTTATGAAAAGGCGTTTGCCCTGAGGAGTGTTAGGTTAGGTTTGGACTTTTGAAGCCGGGCTCGGCAGGAAAATAGGAGGGTATGGGCATGTTGAAGAGAATGGGAAACAGGGAATAGCTGGGCATAGTGGGGATGGTAGGGAGAAATGCTGCGACATTGCTGTTGAGCCGTTTGACAACTTAGAGAGTGGTAAGAAAAAGGGGACGAAAAGGAAGGTGCTCTCGAACACGGCACGAAAAGTGCCATGTGACTCTTGGCCAGCGAGTTGAATCGCGGGTGCTTGCGTACGTGGGGGTTCAGGATGTGCGATGGCTGCATCGGCAGTATGCAGGGCATGTGTTGGATGCAGTCTGGGGTAAGACAGACGGGTGGGGACAAGAAAAGGCACGTGACCATGCACACGATCTCAAAAGGGAGAAGAGATAACGTAACAATTATCATATTTCTTGACTCGAAGAATTAAAAAGCAATATAATAAGTGCAGTTTGTTTTGAGAAGAGATGAGAAATGAAGGGAAAAGAGGGGAATCGAACCTCGGTGTTTTCCCTCTCGATTCTATCAAAGATAGTCTTAAAAGTGCTCTCGGAGAAGCCGCTCTCAACTCTGCCCTTCTCATCCTTCTCGTAGCGCTCACTCAGTCGCTCCGGACCGAAATAGAAGGCATCGCCAAAGGGCTCGTGGACGCATTGCAGCGTGTCTCGTCGGGTCATAAACACCTATAATGCAGTCATGAGCTTGCGTCCAAGACGGTGAAAGAAAATAGATTTTGCAAGGTTTTCTCACCCTCTCAAACGCAGTTGAGCAGGCCCGCGGATGGGTCGCTACGAAAATGGGTTTGTTCGACATGGTGGGATTTGTATTTCAAGACCGTGGTGTCGTTGAGGGAAGAAGGTTGAAAGCGGGATGATGGAGGTTCAAGTATACAGTACTTCCAATTCTACCCGCGTAAAGTGCCGCCGACGTCCTTGCTACGGCACTAGAAAATTGTGACCTTGCAAAGCCGGGAAAGGCCGAGGAGATGGGCACAAACTTGTGGGGTGGACCAGTAGTACAAGCGTTGTGATGGACCTTGGAGCCAGGCGGAGGAGCGCTCCTAGTTATGTGTTTGGATACCGATTCTAAACGCATTTTGAGCGCGTGAGGCGGCCATGAAGCCGCGATAACGCAGTGTGACTTGTGCTCGCCGTGGGGTGTCGCAACTGTGCTTCCTTTGGAGGTGTTCTTAGAACATCACGCAATGGCATTCGCGGCGTCAATTGGCTTGCAAAAGGCGTCCATCCCACCAACGCCACCGGGCCTGGGCCGGGATGGCCAACAACGTCACAACGTGGAGTTCGCCTGTCCGCATTCGGTTAGCGGCCTGTGCGACGTGGTGTTGTCCTCAACAACTTCTTCACCCAGGCTCATATGCCATGCATTGTCCTCGCTGAAGGCTCCAGCAAGCCATTGTATTCGATGCAAGAGACGTTCAATGATCCAGAGGCGTCCTGACCACTTCAGCATGGCAATGAGATGGTGCTTTTAGACTCGACTTGATCGGCCTGTGCACAACATTTCACCGGACAATGAAGTATGCATCCTCCGGAATCTTTCTATCGGCTGCAGTACAGTATTGCGATGACCTCTTCAGTCCTGCCTAGATTTGGTCTCTGGAAGTTAGGACAAGATTGATGGAAATATGGACCTCTCGGAGTCTGAACAGGTGCGGTACGGTATCAAAAGGATGCCTTGACACTCGGTATGATTCATCCTGCAGAAAAATCACATGGGAGATACTCTTTGAATTCTCTAGAGCCAGTCCAATGACCGCGGCATGGCAGTAAGAAGAAATTTTGGGGCTGTCCTGATCTGGCCCGCTCGCAAAATTGCATCGTCGTTGAACTACAAACCCTCGGAGATTGTCTACCAGTGCCAGGATAGGAACATCCTCTCTTGAGTTTGCGGACCGTGTTAGACACTGTAGACCGTTTCAAGGTCATGTTCATGGGAACAACTTGGATGCATGTCGGTCCAAATCATGGTGTAATATATCGTACGTCGCTATGATTGATGCCGGTAAGATCATCGTTTTCATTGAGATTGTCTTTTCTTCATATATAATCAATCAGTATAATCAATCAGCAACGCATCCAGACTAGAATGGCCTTGATAAACTTAGAGCATGGAGATCAGATCGGCAGCTTGGCCATAGATCGCTCCATCACCTTTTCATAGCTGCTAATCGGTTGCAGAATTCTCGAGCCTACATATGAGACAAAGGTTTGACCCAACAGCACTGCCCGCGCAGGAAATAAGTTTCAGCAATCGAGGATACAACTCACGAGCTACATCCCTCTACATTAATTACAATCTAGTACTTCTTCCAAACTAGTTCCAGACCATATCAGCCAATTCAGAATGCATTTTCAAATACACCCTTTAGTTCCGAGTTTATACGTTTATGTTCATAATTCTACTGCAGCTGCGAGATTACTTAAGACGGACCCGCCCGCGCTGAACCGTGTATCCTAAGCGTACACGCGCTTCACGAGCCACAAATCCGTACATCCACGCCGCCATCTGCGAAGCGAATAGGCCTACCCGGACAGTATCTTTCATGCAGCGGTCATATTGCGGAAGTTGGAAGAATATGCTAGATCTTCACCAGTTTCAGTGCTCGCGCTCCAGTTGCCTCTAATGCCAAGCTTCACCACTTCAGGGTGAAGTTTATACCACAGTCATGAGGTTCAGGCATCCTAAGCTACCACCTTCACTTTCGCTTGGCAGGCCATGTTCACCAGTCTTGGATTCGCTTGCCGACTATAACTTCTGGCTTTCCCCTTCCTCTCTTCCTCGAATCACCTCCCATCTCCCACCTCCACCTCCTACCACCAACTACCAACCTCCGACCCTCTATCAGAATGCTGCCCACCACTAGGTTCATTCAAACGGCAACTCGCCAGGACCTAGCGCCAATGGACAGATTCCTGAACGAAGGACAGGCCGAGTTTCGGGCCCGTGAACCAGATGAGATTCCCCAGGATGATGGCAGCCTACCCACCGAAGCGCTTTCGACTGAAGATCTTCCTACTAGGCAGCTTACTACTAGAGTGATGCCTCCACAGATCGTCCCTTATCTGCGTTACAAACAGGAGATCATCTCCTTCAAAACCCCCAACGTCATTAAGACACACACCGCAATCCGCGAGAACCTCCGTCAGGAATGCGAACTCCACCGCATCAATCTTCACACCCTCCTTCTTGTCGTTCGCGATGGTGTCACCAAGGAGGAACTCCCTAACTGTGGCGACGTCTTCTACCTCGAGTCCGTCCTCAGGAAAGATGCCAGCATGATCATATTCATGGCTCCCGAAGACTCTAACATGGCCTGGATCACCTGGTCTCAGAACCCCTTCCCCGGTGGTGAAAATGGACCCGTCTTCCAATTCTTCCAGAAACTCGTCACGGCTGGCGACCTTCACGTCAATAATTGCTATCTGCCAGGCGCGCGAGACCATAGAGCCGTCTACGAGCTTGCCCACATCGCGACGATGACTGCGAGCAATCCCAATCCGAGAGACCGTTACAATGGGCTCCAGGACTACGACGTCATCGAGTACGCCAGTCAGAACGCGCTGGTAGACGCGATCACACGCTACACCTTCACCCAGCCGGTTACCCCACTCATGTCACATGCTTTCGCCGAATACGTCGAGAACCTGCACGAGGAGGAATATCCTAGCGATCGTCTCGAGACCATCTTGGCTAGGTACGGGATCAATGCGTGGGCGCCAGACGAACTGGAAGACGAGGAGCCGTACTGGGAGCAATATCCGCCTCAGATCCACCCAACTATTCGCGAAGGCACGCTCGTTCCAAACTATCTGCTTCGTGATCCCGAGACAGGCGCATTTAGGCAGGATGAGGGATACACGTACGCCCGTTGGGGCGGAGACGGATGGGTCATTCTCCCTACTCCTGCTGGAGTGGTCGAAGCAACTGCTGCCGGAATGGCCGAAGCAGCTCCTGATGGAATGGCTGAAGTCAATGATGTTGGAGTGGGCGAAGCGACTGCTGTTGGACGGGACGAAGCAACTCGGGCTGGTGCACAGGAGGAGGAAGAGGAGTCCGAAGACTTGAATGAGGTTCGTGTCGTTATCCCCGCTGACATCACTGATCCCCCACTCAACACGCTGTATCTCTACCGTCTACCTCGTATCGACGAGCTCGAGGAATACTGAAACTGACAATTTGCAACCTGGTGAATAGCTACTGACGACTGACGTCAACTATCGGGACGTTTGAATGGCGACTTTGCTTCTTGGGTTGAGCCCGTGGGGCGGTTTCGAGGTGCTTTTCTAGTGTTCAATTGGGTTTGATATGGATTATGATTTGGACTGTCTCTCCTCCACTCTTTGTCTTGTAGCCTGAAACGGGCTTGACTTTGGGTGATATTTGGCAGCAAGGGCCGGGTGTGGAGGTGACTCTAAGGTGTTTTCAGCGTGTCCAAAATGACACGATATAGGCCTTGTCTTAACCTCTGCGGAAAAAGCATTGGGATCTGTTGTACAATATATATAATATTAACATTTTACTTGCTTGTTCGGATAATGCGCTGAAGTGACCTCGACAACTTATCAAAGATGGCAAAACGAAAGCAGAACTCATTTAATCTCCATCGTTCTACTACAAGTTCGTGAAATTGACCCCCAGTTTCCACCCCTCTAGATTCCGAAGCATTATTATTTCGTTTTGACAACCATATCCACTCTTTGTACCGCCTCCGGCCCTGCTAAGCCTAGTTTGTCTATGTACTACTTGTCCTCGAGGATACGGCACTGAGGTGAGCTTAATCGCTTATCAAGGATAGCAAAACAGAGACAGCACTCAGTAAAGATTTCAAAGAGTTCTGTGAATGACTGATCGTCATCACGTGCTCCGCAGAAGGGGTAAAAATTGCCGAGCAACATCTTCACCTCTTATCTTACTCTGTCTACAACCAACTTCCGGCAAGCAAGGAAATCCGAATTATACATCCACAGAATGATAATTCGGCTTTGTAGGGCCCACCGTTTACTGGTTCCGTAGCTAGAGTAAATCGAAGACGCGCTTCTCGCCATGGCGGCGGCTGGGGAGTGGCACGGAGAATATGACCCGCTTGAGGACCCTGAAGAGCAGCGGCACATACTCTCTATCTTAGACTCATTCCGGTAGGCTCATTTGATTTCCTGTTTTTCTTTTACTCCAGAAAGATTGTCATCACGAAGTCTTATTCTGTCCGATTTTCATTCTTTCCAAATGTACCAAGAAAGTCCTGCTTTAGACTCCCCTATCACGAACCCACACCCCCCAAGGGGGACATGGGGTCAGTCTGCTGATGGTTGAATTACCCCGTATAGCTATTTGTTACGATCTACATGCGGGGACAGACTGCAGGTCCGTCATCTTATACCGGCTGCTCCCAGTAGCAATTTCCACGCCTAAAGATCTTTAAGACTTCCTCGGAGCACTCCAATCAGTGCAACGTCACAACCCTCTTTACTAGCTCCAGTCTACTACCTCTATTCCAAAAACACTCATTAATAACCCCTCTCAGCTCCTACCGCCGCCTCGCGCACCACCACGGCACCCACACCCGCCGCCAAGCCTTCTACGCCCTTCCCTCCGCGCACTGGACCCTTCTCGCAGCCCCCCCCTTCAACATCCTCTCCTCTCTCGACCAGCTCGACACCCTCGTCGATGCCAACGCCGACCTAGCCGACGCAATTTTCATCACCGGCTTCCGCGCCTTCGTCGGGCCCCACCTTCCCCCCTCCCTCGTCGCCTCCGTCATCGAATCCAAACGCCTCGACCCTTCCGACGATCTAGCCATCTGCTCCGCGCTCCTCGACGAACTCGACGCCAAAGCCACCCCAACAGACTGCGACAAAGCCCGCAGCTGCATCAACCAATTCTACCGCGACTGGAGCGCGGCCGGCTCCGTCGAGCGCGACGCATGCTTCAGCCCCGTCATCTCCGCCCTCGTCGCCGAGTTCACCAACAACAAACCCGATCTCAACGACGTGCAGGTCCTAGTCCCCGGCGCCGGCCTCGCCCGCCTCGTCTTCGACCTCGTGCGCGCCGGCTTCACCGTCGAGGGCAACGAGATCTCCTACCACGAGCTCATGGCCTCGTCGCTGGTGCTGAACCACACGACGCGCGCGGGCGAGTACACCATCGCGCCCTTTGCGCTCGGGGGGTCGAACCACCACTCGCGGGCCGACCAATTCCAGACCTTCGCCGTCCCGGACGTGCTCCCGCGCGCGGTGCTGGCGGACGCGGGCAGCGGCAGCCGGGTCCACGCGAGCGAGCGCATGAGCATGTGCAGCGGGGATTTCTGCGTGCTGTACGGGCCGGGCGAGGACGGGCAGGGCGGGGAGCAGGGGCGGTTCGATGCGGTGGCGACGGTGTTTTTTGTCGATACGGCGCCGAATGTGGTGAGGTATGTCGAGGCGGTGCGGCATTGTCTGAGGGAAGGGGGCGTGTGGGTTAATCTGGGGCCGTTGCTGTGGCATCATGTTGCCAAGGGGCCGGCGGAGAGTCGGGAGGGCGGGGCAGGGGTGAGGGAGCGGGATATGGATCGTGGGGTTGCGGAGCCGGGGGCTGTGGAGCTGACGGATGAGGAGATGGTGAAGTTGGTGGAGTGTTTTGGGTTTAAGGTTGAGCGGCAGGAGACGGGGATGGTGGAGAGCGGGTATATGCAGAATCCGAGGAGTATGCTCGTGAATACGTATCGGCCTTCCTTTTGGGTGGCGCGGAAGGTTTCGGATGCGTAGGGTCGGGGGTGGTGGGGTGGGTTGGCGTGGTTGTCAGAGTGAAGGGTTGGGGCTTCTGGTTCTTGAGGTGAAGTGGTTCAGGGATAGATTCATGTAGGCATGATAGAATGATGGATATTGAATGAGTTCTACTCCTGTCTTGCTTTCTCTGATACGCTATTGAAGCCACCTTAGTAATATATCCTGGCAGTCAGACAGTATAAGAAAGGTATCTGCTGCGAAATCCCAGTGGGTTATCCTGGGTTTGCATAGTTGTCAAAATGAATTCATATTACTTCTCGTTCTTAAAGGGGAGAAATTGGAAGTCAAGCTTCCGCGGGCATGATAGGGCGATGAACGTTGAATGAGTGCTGCTATTGTCTTGCTACCTCTGATACGCTGTCGAAGCCACCTCAGTGTCATATCCTAGCAGGCAAAAAACGTGAGGGTGTTTTCTGTTGCGTATGCCTGTGGGTAGTACGAATGGTTATAATGGTTGTCAAAATGAAACAATAGTCCTTCAGTTTTGTGAGGTGTGGAAGTTGGGAGTCAAGTTCACGTAGTCATGACGAGCCCTTTTGATTTTGAAAGACTTATGCCCTTGTTTTGCTAGCTTTGATAGACTATCGAAGCCATCTTGATACACTGTCCTAATAAACAAGCAATACTAATACGGTCCCTGCCTTTTAGGACCCCAGGTGGTACGATGGGCTGACGAGGCTGTCAAAATGTAAAAGAGTTACTTCTAATTTCCAAGGACTGGCAATTCGAGGTTCGTATGGATGTTTCTGAGGATGCTGGGGTTCTTCAAACGCCATTCAGAATTGATCACACCGCCCCGGAAACCAGATGGTAGATTTGAAGACGCGGAATCATGATATTCGTTCGGTGATTTCTGAGGCTTCCAGGGGACTTCAAACGGCGTTCTAGAGCCGCCAAAACGCCGTCAGAAAGCAGGGTGTGAATTGAAGAGGAGGAACCGTGACATTCGCCCGAGATTTTGTTAGGATGCTGGAGGTCCTCAAACTGTAGCGAAGAGCAGTCCAAGCTGTACGAACGTACGAAGTGAGACTTGGGATTCACGAAGTACCGGCAGAACGACGGAAATTGAACTTCGTGCTATCGCTGTTTTGCTACCCTTGATAGGCTATTGAGGTCACCTCAGTGCTTTATCCTCTTGGACAAGCAGTACGCAGACAAATCAGGCTTATTAGGGCAACAAAATAACAATGCTTCTAAATCCGGAGGGGTGGAAACTAGTGGTCAGTTTCACGTACTTATTATAGGACGATGGAAATCGAAAGAGTTCTGCTTTCGTTTTGCCGAAAAAGAGAAATAGATTGCACTACAAAGTATCATGGTATATCGATCTATGAACTAAAAGGAACACTTTTCAGCCCTTTCTCTACAATAGTAGCCGGGTTTCTCAAAAGCAGAATGCTTACCCAAACTTTCAAAACTCCAGTATATGTGTACAGCCGTCCCGTGCCCAAAGAAGATCTCGGAGGACACTTTTCTCCACTTCTTGGTCCTCTACTATGAGCCCCTTTGAGCCTCCTTTGAGCTCCTTTGAGATGAGGGACTACTTGACGAATTTTGGCGTATTTCTTGCTCGTCTGCGAAAGGATTTACTTGAGACGATGTTCTATTCCTTTTCTCTGCATCCCGAACTATCCTCGCTTCTTGAACCACCTTCAGCTCTTGAATTATAGCCGCCTCTCTAACCGTCCTCCCGTCTCCAACTATCGTCGCGTCTCCAACAATCGTCGCCTCTTTAACCATCGTCGCATCTCCAACTATCGTCAACTGTTGAACTATGCTCACTTGAGCTGAGTCTTTACTCCTAGTCCCTCCTCCTCCTTCTTCCTTCTCTAGCTTCTTCTTGATTCCATCATCTTTGATAAAGAGGCATAGACATAGACAGAAGCCAATGAGGGCAATCCAGAAGATGAATACGCTTCTGCAGGCTTTTAAGTATGTAGCTAACATCGCCGCCTGATGATTGGCGGCAAGCATTTTATCCGGGAGTGGAGCTGAAAATATGGAGCGGAGAATAGCACGAGTCGTTGACTTGGGCAGTGTTTTGGGTATACTTGTCTTCAGCGTACGCGAGAAGATGCCACTACCAATAGCCATTCCGGCAGAAGCACCCAAGGCGCGGATGTAGTTGCGGGTTGTGACACACACCGCGCGGTCCTCTGATCGCGACTGATTTTGGGCAAGAACGAGCGCTATTTGGATTGTTAGCCTGGTTTGCGGAGTGCTTTTCGGAACTGTACTTACTAGGCTGAAATATGCAGCCAACGCCAAATCCAGTCAGGATGAGCACGAAGACAATCACCACTATCGAGGTGGTCTGGTTGAACAGTAAGTGCAGCGCTGCGCCAATAGTCCAGCAAACGAAGCCAAACCAGATAACTTCGCCATTTCTCCCCGTCCAGGCACTGTATTGTCCCGACAATCCCGAGGCTGCCGATTGTGAGATGACCAGCGGGATGATCAATGATGCAGACTTAGCAACGTCGAATCGGCGGACCGATTGGAAGTAGACCGGGAGGAAGAACAATTCGCTAAAGTAGACACCTCCGATCAGGAAGTTCTGTGTGAACATTGCAGCGAGTGGTAAGGTGCCGAAAAGTCGCCCTAATATAATCATCAACATGCTGCTAAGTAGGAATCAGGTTTGGGCAACTTACCCGGTATCATAGGGAGACGAGCATATTTCCACTCATTGATGATAAAGAGCAGCATGCAAATGCTACCAAGAGTAAACATCGAAATGACCAAGGGGCTGGTAACCTTGAATTCCGATCCCAGGCCAGCGACCGGAATCAACATTAGTATGGTTCCCGTAGTACTCAAAACTATTCCAAGGTAGTCAATCTTCCTAAGAGTATCGCGCAAGTCTTGCTTCGGCATATTCTGTGGAGGAAGGGTCAAAATCAACAAGAGTGCGATGGCGATTGCCAATGGGAATAGCAGATAGTAGGTGTGCCGCCAGGAGGTGTGTTTCGTAAATTGGGCCGCAACCAAAGGCCCGATGGAGTTTCCTAGCCCGACGCAGATTCCTAGGATTCCTTGATACCTGTAGTATTTATGTTAGATAGGTCGTGCAACGTGGATTTACTTAAACTTACCTGCCCCTCTTTTGCATGGTCACGACGTCTGACACGATTATCATGCAGAGCGCTGTGATGCCGCCTTGTCCAATACCCGCAATGCCGCGAAAGGCGTAAAACTGGGGGCCCGTCTTTGCAACAAAACCGCAGAGAAAATCACCAAGGGCTAAGATGAACAAAGACGTGACGATCACGACCTTGCGACCAAAGATGTCCGAGAGCCGGCCAACAAGCGGCTGGGTTGCCGTGTTGGCAATCCATGCGGAAGTACCAGCCCAGAGGACAGTAGAGGCGCAGCGGAGGTCCTTTCCGATGTTGGGCAAAGCAACTCCCACGGAGTTCGAGTCGAAGTAGCTAGTGAAGAAAGCTGCGGCGAGGGCTAGAAACACGCATAGTAGCTGGCGCGTGGGAAGGATGTTCGTTTGATCATGTATAGATACATTTTTTTCGGAGGCCATGTTGAGTGAGTCTTGTCGACGATTATCGACTGGGCTTTCAGTTGGCTACAAACGCAAACTGAGCCACTTGCAGGGCTTGTGCTTGGTTCACGTAGGGTGATGCAAGAAAGTTGGAGTAAGGACAGGCCCGACATTTAAAAGAAACGCAAGTATGCGGTTAGGTCTTGGAACCCTAGTTTCGAGATCAGAGCGCAAGTTAGAGCGCAAGATCCTGCCTTGCTTATATGGGTTTGTGCGCCACGTCTTTTCTACCTAGGTACGATTTTCATGTTTCCGGGTCTGTTTTCTTGGGCGACCCGCTCGCTGGGAGCCGAAGCCACTCATTGTGGTCGATTCGCACCATCTTGTCCCAACGGGTGAAACTATAAGCACCGGCGCTTAATCGACATTACAAGGCGCGCCCTGACTGCTATAAATCCATGAAACAGTGACAGTGCGGAAAGCGATTGCAGAAGTGGCCAGTAATGCGCCTGTCATTGTGGAGATGAAGAATCGGTGCTCCATTCATGATATACGTCAGCATCCGCTTTTTGGTAGAGAACCTGCTGCTCGGTGGAGGCCTAGACTGTGACAGCCAGTGATTCGAAGTCGTGGGAGTGATGCACGTATGGGAGAAAACATTTTTTGGATCATGGTGGGACGTTGAGAGGAGAGCCGTGGAAACTTATGTGGAGAGGCGAAGCGATGCCGTGGACCCGCGCTAGGCAGAATAGGTGCTAGGCTGTTCTGTCACCCTTTCTTAGGTACCACCTAACGTCTACAGCATCTAGGCACGTCCGGTGAACCAGGGTAAAATTGAAGTCCACAGGACTAGGTGGGGTTAGAACTTGAGAAGCCCTTTTCTGGCCTGATTCTTACCAAAGCTGAGCTAGCTCTGCCAAAGCCACCGTACCGAAACACGTTACTTTCCAAACCTCGATTATCCCACTTTTGCGGCTGGCTTTCCGGATGCTGTAGCTTGTCCAACTCCTCATCAACACCATCGGGCGTTCTATCGTTAACCAAATATTACCTATCGGCAGCACAGCTCGGCCAATGTGTTGCGTTGTAGGACCCGTTTAGCCAGCTTCTCCCTGCTCGTCCTATCATGACCCCCTTTCCGGCCGGCACATCACGAAAGAACGAATTTGCGAACCCGGCAATTTTCCACGCCGTGGAGAAACACTCCCTCCCAAGATCCAAAGCATTTTCGTGCAGACGTTCGTGTTGGTACGCCCCGAAATTGCGGCTCTCGGGAGACATACCATGGACGCGGATTTACCAGAATACCAATTGCAGAGACCTTCGGTCCTGTTGATGGCGGAAGCAATGTCTAGACCGGCCCGCTGAGCATTACAGCTCTGAAGTCGCCGACCACTGCGGCGTTAGTAACTATTGCTCGTATAGAGCCATGCTATCTACCTGGCCGAAGTTACCGGATATATCCAACACCAAAGTGGTCAAGAAAATGCTAATATTGTATAATAAGGCAAAAACTGTCTTTCTATAGTCATAAGAGAGCATCTAGAAGCCTACTAATCAGGGCAAATATACGAGCACTAACGTACAGAGGTTCCTAAAGGCGAAAGCCAAGAGCTCACGTGACATCTCATCCTCGACATACTCACCACCACCCTAGAACCCTAGCGTAAGGATACGACGACTAGCTCATCAGCACCTGAGGGCGCGCTCTCGCAAGGTATAAAGTCGTTATCCCCTTCGGACGGCTCGCATAAAGGCTTTCTAACATCCACCCCACATTTCCGGCCGGCAAAATGTCCTCACCAACCCCCACAGTCCACCAACCCCTCCACCCTTCTCTTCTCCCAGTTCTAGACCCCGAATATATCTCCTTCCACAACACTCATCTCGCGCAGCTCGTACCCTCGGAATCGGTACCATGGGACCCGGCTTCGCGTTTCGTAGCATCACCAATGCGATTTGGCGCGCAGGAGAAAGTGCCGGTAGGGAGTACGCGGGATATCGAGAAGGGAGATTGGCAAGCGAGAGTGTTCACACCTAAAGGAGAACCAGAGGAGGGGAAGTGGCCATGTCTTCTGTGGTTTCATGGTGGTGGGTGGGTGCTCGGGGGCTTGGATAGTGAGAATGCATACTTGACGAGGGTATGTCGAGGTGAGTTATGCTAATTTCTAAGGAATAGTGAAGAATGGAAATTTGACATCGTGATCTTTTAGATGTCAAATGCGTCGTCATTTCTATCAACTACCGCCACGCGCCCGACCACCCCTATCCCGCCGCCGCAGACGACTCCTTCGCAGGACTTCAGTGGATCGTCTCTGAAGAAGGATCAAAAGAGCTAGGCATCGACATTGAACGGATAGCCGTCGGCGGACTCTCTGCGTATGCTCACCCTTTATCCATCCCTTTCGCCCCCTAACATCTACCAGCGGCGGCGGCCTCGCCGCAACCGTCACCATGCGCGCTGCCCTCTCCACTCCCCCAATCCCTCTTCTCTTCCAGCTCCTCATCTGCCCCGTCCTCGACAACACCGCCACCGCCGACTCCCCTACTTCTCGCTGGTACTCCAACCGGCACGCGCCCTTCCTTACCCCCAGTCGCATGCTCAATTACCGCAATCTCTACTTCAAGAATCCCGCCGACTGGGCAAATTTCGACGCAAGTCCTATCCTCTCTAGCTCAAAGCAGCTGGCAGGTAGTCCGAAGACGTGGATTGGGGTCGCGGAGTGTGACTTGTTGGCGAGAGAGGCGGAAGATTTTGGAGGGCTGTTGAAGGGGCAGGGTGTGGAAACGGAGGTGGTGGTTTACGAGGGGTGTACCCATAGTCTGTTGATGCTTGCTGGGTGAGTGGATCTCTTTTCTTTTGTGGTTGAAGTGGGCTTGAGCTAACAGCGAGCAGCGTTATGGAGAAAGGAAGACGGTTAGTCAAGGAGTCTTGCGAGGCGTTGAAGGCTGCGTTGCATTCGTGAACAGTTTTCACTAGGGATAACGTGCTATCAAACCCCATAATCCAACCACGCCTAAGAATTCGGAAAAAGAACGCAAAGCTTGAATGAATTAGCCAACTTCTCATGCCCATCTCCTCCAACGCCATGCCGTAAAACTGAATCTATCACACCCCATCCACACTTTCCCCCCTTCATCCCTACTAGAAAATCGTGCTTAATCATCATCAGCATCATACCACGCATCCACCTGCTCGCTCATCATCTCCACCTGCTCCCTAAACCGCTCCGTCTTAAAAATCACCACGACTTCCTTCCTCTCAATCTCCTGCACAATGCGCTTATACTCCCGCCTAAGCGACGCATACTCCCTTCCAATCGCTGTTACCCTCCCCCTCCACTTGTCCTTGCACAGCGCCCGCAGCTTCCACCAATCCTTCATGCAGAAAACTTCATGCTGCCGCGAGAGACACACCCGCGCCTGGCTCAGCAATTTGTCGCGGTCGGCGGCGCTGAACTCCCATGTCTCTTCCTGGAGGACGTTGAACAGCTCTGCCGCTTGGTCCACGCAGGTGCGGAGTTCGCGTTGCCGGCGGAGTTTGAGGGCACGCGATTGGCTAGGGAGCTGGCGGGCGGGTTGGTGGAGGAACACGTCCACGGGTTTCGGGGCTGGGGCTGGGAGGCGGATGATGAGGCGGGGAAAGTCGGTTTGGGTTGCCACGTCGCGGTAGCTGGGTCTGGACGTCGGGTTCTGGGAGGCTGCGGCGTTTGTGGGGAGGTTTGGTAGGTGGAAATTCGGACGCTGCCACACGAGGGAGGCGTTGTCCATTGCTGCGGGGTGCTGGCGTGGTCTTGGTGCTAGGTTTTGGATTTCCGGGTCCATTTGCCGAAGCGAGTATGTACGTCGAAGCGACGGTGTTCTGGCTGAGAGATGGAAAGCTGATAGCTGAAAGTTTGGTTTCTCGGATTTGTTTAACGTAAACTGGAAGGTGAACTAGGGTTTGTGAGAGGAAAGCGCGGATCAGAGAACGGCTAGCATTGTTTTTTTCCATGGCAGATAGGGTGGTAGAGCCAGATGTACTAGACTTGTGCTGCTTTTGAGGAAGTATCCTCCAGCTAGTTAAAGGTTGTTACGAAGAGAGGGCCGCGGCTCGTATGGTGCAGTTTGATTCGAGAGCTGCAAGGTTCGAAACCAACCAGGGAAACCAAGATCATACGTGGCTCGAAATCTTGTAATAGAAAACTTGTCAGTCTGCTCGTGGGGTTGGTTCGTGGTCGTCATGAGGCACCACTTTGGGAACCTTGGGTCTATTTTCGCCAGATTCTGGATAAGTCAAGGGCTGGGCACACCCACTCACCACTCCGTGATAGCCATATTTGCTGGGCTAGAATTCAATGGCGGCAGAAGACCCAGTCGACTCATAACCTAGCTCTCCCTAATTCAACGCTCAAGAATGCCTCCAGACACTCCACGACCTCTGGGTCGTCGTCCCGATTCACAACTCTATCAATATTGCCACCATCCCATGCGAAGCCAAACCAGAGCAGCATTCCCAGGTTTCTTGCGAGCGCAACGTGACTTTTCCATTGATTTAGCTTCCCTAGATCGATCCCAATGCACACCGCCAACTCGTTCCAGAAGAGCTCTCGCAACTCTTCAGCTTTCTGAAAATATACGAAAGATTGGCTGGATCCCGAGTCTATCCAGCCTAGGAGATATTCCAGTCCATACAGACACGTCCCAAATGGGAGATGCTCTGCTTCGACCCAATCTACAAGACCAGCTAGGGAACCAGTAGTACGTTCAACCAAGATGTTGGCTGGAACCACATCGCCGTGGTTTACGACTATGGGGAGCGATTCTATAGTGGGCAATTGATAGAGAACAGATTGCGCATGCGTTCGGAGTGCAGTGGTCGGCAAGTCGGACACCAATTGAGCGAGCTTCGATTTGATAGAGGCGCCGACCTTGCCGGTCATCTGGATGGAACGTTCAGGGTAACCGGACGACAAGGGAAAAGGTTGTGGCTGGCGGCTCTGGGGAGATGCCGGCCATCCTCGTGCGACAAAATGCGTAAAGCCTTTGATGAGTCGCGATTGATGCGTCCATTCTTGGAAACTCAGGATCCGGGCCCTTGGTTGAAGTTTCGAATACGGAACACCGGGTAGAAACTCGACAGCGTAGACTTGAAGACCTCTTGGAACAATCTTAGGATCTTGAATTTCCACCCGCTCGACATGGGGGCATTTAGGGCTGCATATCTCTTTCGCTGCTCCTGTAATCTCGACATCTAAGGCGTATCTTTCTGGTCGGAACTGAACGATGAAGTAGACATTTTCTTGACCTATGATTTTGAACTCCCATCATCTCTTCGAGCATCAAAGGCGATAGTTTCGTCTCTTTCAAGTCCAACAAGCGTATCTTTGCCTTTTCCCGACCCGAGCTTCTTCGGGTTTTCCTTCTCTTGGATCTATTCCCTTTATACATAAACGCAGGTTTCTGGTAAATACCCCTCTGAAAGTGGATGTTTGTGACGCCGTCTTATGGGGACCTTTTCCCGCCATGCCAAGACGCAGCGGCTCCGGAGAGTACTGTGCCGGCGTACAGTAGCAGTGTACAGTGACACGTGAGTGGGTCTCATACAGTCACGTGCGTGCGATTATTGTAGCACGCCTGCGTATACTTCATCACACCCTCAAAATTGAAACATCAACATTATAATCTAGAGTTTATACGGCTCCTATGTACGTCCATCAACCTCAATCGCCATCTTCTTACCATTCTTTGCCTCCTTAGCTTTCTTAGCCTTAGGCGCTCTCTTAGCCTTCACTACAGGCTGCGCAGGTGCCTCGTCTGTATGCAAAGTTAATGGCCGCCGTCGCTTGGGAACACTCAAACTTTTGGCCTCTTTTTGCTTAGTTTTCTTAGTACTAGTAGCCCTCTAAGCCTTTGGAGGTGCGCAAGGCTCAGGCGGAGCTTAAGGTTTCAGGGGGGGCTTCGCAGGTGTACGTGGCTTGCCATGTACATTTATAAACTTGTAGTTATACACCCTTCTGTCCCGTAGTCTATGTAGTATATGCTTCGAGGCCTCCGAGAGTGGCAAGTCGGACGCTATTTTGTTTTTCTCACCTTCTGACTCACCAATTGGAGGTCTTGGCGTCGCTGTAGGCACCTTAGGGTGCCCTTGTGGCACTTCGAGCTTCAGGCTTATGCCTGGGTGTTTATTGAGAATGTGATGAAATATACGCAGGCGTGCTACAATAATCGCACGCACGTGACTGTACGAGACCCACTCGTGCCACTGTACGCTGCTATTGTACTCTCCGGAGCCGCGCCGATGCCAAAAGCACAGCCCCGGCCTCGCGTAAATTGGCGGGGTCGTACCGGCTGAATCTCGAATCTCGCATCTCGGCGAAGTTACCTCTGTGCCTCCGAGTTAATTCCACACACAGTCAACACCTCAAATCCCTCTCATCACATGCACCTATAGCCCGTGACAAGGAAGGTGCGAGGAGCGAGTGCGAGAGTAGGTCACCTGATCGGATGTGGATGTGACGCTCCAGCGTCTGCATCTCATCTGCTCAATCCGCGCTCCTGATTAACTTCGGCCCTCCTGAACGTGTTTTGGGGAACGGCTTCGAAGTAAACTTCAGTTCTTTAGAACCGCGCGAAAACAGACGCGGAGAGTATCACAACATCCTCATTATGAGCTCGATATTAACGACTCGGCAAGCTGAAGAGCTGTGCGTACATACTGTGGAGGATCATCTCGCGATCGAAGCTGACGTTGCGCTCCCAGACACAAGTCGATTGTAGCATACCTATCAGCGAACCACCTATCGAATGCCGCCGCTACGCTTCGGGCAGAGCTAAGTCTCGAGGAAGATGTCCTGAACGTGAATACAATAAAGAAATACGAAGCCGTGCTGGAAAAGAAATGGATAGGCGTTGTCCGGCTACAGAAAAGGGTATGTCTACGCACCGGATTCTTGTCGTTTGGCACACTCATAACCATTATTTCACGCTAGATAATGGACCTCGAGTCCCGGGCCACCGCGATGCAATCGGAGCTCGACAATGCGTCATCTACCTCTGGCTTCAGGCGCAAACAAGACCCCACTGCTTGGCTACCTCGATCGCCACCTCGACACACGTTAGAATCGCACCGAGACACCATCAACTGCGTCGCTTTCCATCCAATATTCACCTCTGTTGCCTCTGGCTCCGACGATAACACTATCAAAGTTTGGGACTGGGAACAAGGCGAGCTGGAGAAGACGCTAAAAGGGCACACTAGAACAGTCCTAGACGTTGATTACGGCGGCCCAAGAGGTGGCATCCTTCTGGCGTCCTGCTCCAGCGACCTGACAATTAAGCTATGGGATCCGGCAAACGATTATAAGAACATCCGGACTTTACTAGGTCATGATCATAGCGTGAGCGCCGTTCGTTTCATACCAACCGGAAACTTGCTTGTCAGCGCGAGCAGAGATCAGACCCTGAGAGTATGGGATGTTACCAATGGCTACTGCGTGAAGATGCTGAAGGGTCATACCGACTGGGTTCGAGCTGTTTGCCCCTCGTTTGATGGACGTTTCCTCCTCTCGGCTGGGGATGACCTAACTGTTCGGTTATGGGATATATCCG
Organism: Mytilinidion resinicola; assembly: GCF_010093595.1. Lineage (NCBI taxonomy): Eukaryota > Fungi > Ascomycota > Dothideomycetes > Mytilinidiales > Mytilinidiaceae > Mytilinidion > Mytilinidion resinicola. The sequence continues at coordinate 217,094 of NW_022985438.1, forward strand.
ATCCGGATCCAGACAGCAAGTTGGAAATGATTGGTCATACAAACAGAATCGAATGCTGTGTACTTGCTCCGCCTGCTTCGTACCAACATCTTGCCTCTTTAGCTGGACTGAAGAAGCCACCCCCAGCCAGCAGTCCTGCAGAGTTTATGGCGACCGGTTCGCGGGACAAGACTATTAAGCTCTGGGATGCACGAGGAATTTGCTTTATGACACTAACAGGGCACGACAACTGGGTCCGGGCGGTCGCTTTCCACCCCGGCGGCAAATATCTCCTGTCGGTGTCGGATGACAAGACGCTACGGTGCTGGGACTTGACCCAGGACGCAAGGTGCGTCAAGATGCTGGATGATGCGAATGAACGCTTCATCACCTGTCTGGGCTGGGCTCCAGGAATTGTAAAGGAACCACCTACGGAAATTGCCCAACCTAACGGGACACCGAAGAAGGGGACCGTAGGGAATATCCCTAACGTGCAAATTCGTTGCGTTATTGCCACGGGAGGAGTGGATCGAAAACTAAGGATCTTCTCTAACTGAAGGGTCAAAAGACAAAACAGACGAAACGGTCCAGATACGCTGCTCGTGATCCTCGGGCAAGCTGTGAAGACGATTGTCGCTTATGCCACCAAACCACCGGGTCTAGATGAGGCGTGCGGAAAGATTGGAGAGAACTACCGAGGCGTGCGGGCTCAGGTATGAGGAGAGGTCTTCCCAGCTAGCTCAAGACGACTTGCAAGGCTGGGCAACGGAGACTAGTTAGAGGCGCAGTGTGTCATAGGCATCTCCTAACCCACACCGATCGCTCTGAAGTATAGACTAGAATGTAGCTAGATTGAAATCAGCGCATGTGGGACGATTTAGGTCTACTAAACGCGCGTGCTCGTCTCTCCTATGTCGCTGAATTTGCAAAACAATTCCCATATCAAGGTGATATAGATCGAGATATATACGCAACCATATAAAGAGCGCTGACTGCCTTCGACAAATGGACACGCAAATCCCGGAATGACTGTATTTCCGTGATAGCTCTCTCTAAAGGTACGACTGTCAATAACGCACTCTCCTGGCTAGTGACCCAACAACAGTCTTTCAGAAGCAACCACGGAGATGAGCTGACCAACTGGCATCGGGAATATTAGACAAGAACGGTAGAACGTCAAGATGGCCGGTGAATAGACACATGCGTGCAAAGGTTGTATGGGTTCCAAGCCCAAAAGAAGTCCGATTTCAAAATACACAACCTTTCCCTCCTTCAGCCCTTCACCTTCCCTTCAATGAAAAACAACGATAGGATACAAAATCAGCGCAACAAGCGAGCGTGGTGTACATATAGGGGCGTTGTAGACAATAGGCAAAACCAAAGCGACCAAGCCAACGACGAACAACAACTTGCAGGAACCAGAACAACATGAACAAACGATGCCGGCACGTAATGATTCATGCTTTCTTCGTCAACGCTTGCTGCCATGTGAGGAGTAGCTCCTGCTAGTTACTCCTTTCTCCCTTAGTCATGGAATGAGTCCAGGCAAGTATACCGCATGTAACCATTGACACAACCCGCTCTGTCGCAGCGGGTGAGTTTCTTGCCCGTTCCATAGCACGCAGTGCAGTCTCTGTTGGGATCGTTCTTCTTGGCGCCATGATTGCAATTGGAGTCAGTACACGCCTTAGCGGTAGAAGTGAGGTAGTAGCCTCCATATTGGGCGCCGCATTTGCCACAAGGCGTTGATCTGACCCAGTTGTATTTGGTCTGGCTGCAATTGGGGCAAAGACTAGGCATTGTTTCGAGAGTGCTGGTTGTATGAGAAGGATCACTTGGTCTCTGGGGAAAATCCTCAAAACCTTACCGAGAACGAGTTGAAAAAGAATGGCCTTGACGTCCCAAGGAATTTCCTTAGTCACTTTATGTCTTGTTGAAATCCTTACACACCCAGGAGGTCTTTTCCGACGGCATCAATCATCTGATGATTGGTTAGATAACCACTGCATCTTTCGTTCGAGACGCCTACGCCGGTAGCAGGGGACTGGAAGGCGTTAGAGTTTGAATAGGGAACTTGGCGTCCAGCGACTTACTACTGTCAAGGAGAACCTGAAACTGACGAAGTGGTCACTTTGAACATTCGAGCCAGTAGAAGATTGGTAAAAGCTTTCAGGGCGTACGTTCAACCTCCTGAATGAGCAAGAGGTTCGCCCAGCTGTCTAGCCTACGGAGAAACGCACTCCGTCCAATCCATTCCTATGCCAATCATATAACAGATTCTTGATCCACAAAAGCATGCTAGACGCCTCCTTGGAAGGGGGCGGCGCGGTACTGTAGGGTCTGCCAGAAACAGTCGCACTTCATGACGCCGTGGATGCCAGCTTGGGGTGTCATATGAGGAGCAAATAAAGGCAGACTGTGCGGCGCAGCAGAATGGATGAGCTGAAGCGCTAGAATGGGAAGGCAGGGTGTTCAAAGGATTTCGGAGCGCGTGTTCGTCAATCCAAACTTGGCTGCCGTGAGAGTCGAGAATTCGAGCAGACGTTTGTTTTGAGAAACGATACCCTTTCAGTGGAATGAATACGAGGCGTGTTACAGTCGGCGAGGAACCCCCAGGCTCTATGAGTTCGATTTCTATACCAGTCTTTCGACATCTAAACACATCCTACACGGCCTAAGCAAAGAGGTTAATTCTGACTAGTGGCTTGAGTTGGGAGAGAATACCGTATGAGGCACGGTGCATGAGATGTCGTTGAATCATGCGCTGCAATATGTTGTGGAACCTAGCGCTAGAATAAGAAGCCCAATCAAACCTTGGAACGCCGTGACGTACAGCGATCTATCATTATATGACGCGCGAACGTCACGTTCACCTAACAGACACCGAGCAGGCCAACTAATTTCTACCTCTCTATATTGTGTGCGGCTTTGTATTGCACCCGGGGATACCTAAAGTTTTTCTTTACAAACGAGGGAGCAGGTGACGTCGATGCAGAGTTTTACGCAGCCTTTCAAGCGGTGGCCTCCAATCCCTTGGAAGCACAGACTAGCCCACTGGCACCATACTCCTTCAACTACAGAGGTTTGAAGTTTGAGAGGGATGCTCAGTTCAAAAGACTCCCCGTATTCTAGAGAGAATGAGCCTGCAATCGAAAGCGGAACGGAAAATGCCAACCCATGTCCTTCCCAGTCCGACAATGCTTAGGCCTGCTGAAGCCTGGCGATGATATAGCACCGTCATCAGAGTGAAATGCGGCTGCGAAGAATTTGGCTTCGAGGCTGAAGAAGGCGCAGTTCAGCCTTGTCAGCTAGAATAACTTTGCTTTTGACTAGTCCCATATCCGACCCCGCCAGTCTCTCTCTTCATGACATCCATACTCCTCCGTTGGAGGCACAAATCTGATCCCGAACAATGGTGGCGCCAGTGCCGATACAAGGACACAAATATGTTTACGAAGTAGATGGTAGGTTTCGGAAAAGGTGCAGCTTGATTCTAAACGCCACACACGGCTTCACCAGGCTAACAGGCTACCCTCCATCGACAGCCGCTTGAGGTGAATCAACAACGTTTTAGCTCCAAGCCTATCCCTTAACCCGTCGATTAAGGCGCAACGCTCGGGCCACTTTTTGTAGCCAATCAGATGCACCGCATCGGCCCCTGAGTATGAGAGCTACGGAGAGATGAGAATGTTTGAATTCGTGATTTCTATGTACATATCTGCTTGTAGAGCTAGGCAATGGTGTTGAGCCGGGCTACGTGCTCGCTCCAGCACGTGCCCTCTCTACAGAACGGAATGTTGCATACAGAACAGCCCTAATTCGTTCTTGGCGGCCTTTCACGGCGTTTCCACCCCCTGCTATCCTCTCGCTTCTTCTGTGTTGTATTGACAGATAGCTCAGCAAGAGCTTTTCGAGCGCCAAGATGAGGCTTTGAAGTTGCGCGGTGCTTAGCTGAGCAGCCGGCGCAGGTGGGTTGTTTTGTGAACATTTTAACATGCTGATGCTCATTGACCGGTCTCCAAACAAGATCCATAGGCCCCTTCGCTCTCTGCATAGAATCTTGCTGGCGATAGCGAATAGATGCATGTAGGAGCTTGTCTCGTAGGTCTCGACAGAATTGTAGATGAGTATCTTGGCGTGATGCGCGCTCGCCTGAGCCCGGCTCGGGCCTGTATGATGAGAGCATGTAGCTATTGCCCACAACCGTATCCAACAGGAAACTCCACAATGGCTTCCATGTCTTTCTGTGGACACGATTTGTATTATAATAGCTGCGCATCTGGTCTGCCACGTCCACGCCGCACATCCAGAGGTTATACTCATCGATCATCACTGGAATATTAAGCCACGCCTGCGCCTCTTTACCGAACATCTTCACCGTTTGATGATATCCTGTAGCTGTTTTTGTAGGTTGTTTCCGTAGCTTAGCAATGTAATCCTTCCCGTTATGCACAGTAGACAGGAACAAGACTATTGTTGCATCTTTCCAGGCGATTTCCATCACCTTATGACTTTTTGACAACTCGCTATATAGCGTGCCCCACGGAATTTGCCTATTGTGGCTTAACTTAAGGTCTACAAGCGATGGAGAGAAGCTCTCTGCAGGCTTAATCTTCTTCCTCTTTATCTGGCGTTGTGAAGCGCTAGATTGTTCCTTAATGGCGACAATATTTGTCTTAATTCCTTCCATCTCTTCTCTCTTTGTTTTAGTTGTGCGCACGGTGCCAGCTGCTCCTATTCCAAGCTTACGGAGCCTCTTAAATAGCTTTATATTAGAGAAAAGATTATCCAGCTAAACTACGTGCTTATAAGGTGGATAGAGGGGTTGATTTATAATAGAATTATGTTGTGTTAAAAGATCAAGCACAACGGCTTGTGTTTTAGTGAAGCCCTCTGCAAGGAATGATTTGTTAAGGTTAATAGGGCTTTTCTTATCTCCCTTAGCATGCCATAGCCAATTAAGAATGTAGCCTTGATTAGCAAGAACCCATATTTTAAACCCCTCCGGCGTTGGTTTAGATGGAATGTCGATAATTTTGCTAGCCCGTCCTATGAACCTCTGTATTATTTCATTGACGGCAAGGTAAGGGCCTGGGGTCCAGTACATGCGGCTGCGTACTTGTAGATACTTAGAGAGCTTATCTATACGCTTAAATGTCGAATGGAATCCATCCTGGGGCATAGGAGAGCACCGAAAGTACCGATCAATCTGCTTAAACCGGGTCTTTGAAATATAGTCTTTTACTATATGGCTAGCACCACGTGATCTAGGGCCCTAATAGTCCTTAACGCGCTTCTCCACGGTAACTCCTATATGAATAAGTGTTCCAAAATAGGCATAGAGCTCGTGCCTTGTAGTTGGCTTCCATGGCCGTGGCAGGCGCACGTCGGTGGGCCGGTGCTGTTCTGCATGCTCGTTTGTCCACTGCACCATCTTCTCCATTATTTTATTGGTGAAGAATAGCTTGAAAATGGCCATAGGATTATGCCGATTAAGACCAGAGGGCATAGAGGCTCTCCCTGGAGCATGCCAACTGTTGATGCGGAGCGGAGAGAACTCGGGCAGCGGCGCCGGCTTTGGGGGGGGGGTGTTTTCGCTTGTTTTGTACGAGAATCCTTCCATTTGACATAGTTAATGTCATTTGATGTTCTGGGCATGATTGGGCATCAATTGCTGTCTTTTTAGGTGGGTTCTGGTTGATTGTTATGCCTGACAATATTTGTTTGTATATCTGAGAATGATGTTCGCTTGGCGTTGGCCCGAGCGTTGCGCCTCGACGGGTTAAGGGATACGACGGATATCGCGATCATTTGCCATGGATCCAATATCTATTGCTGCCTCTGCAGCGAGCATCGTTTCTGTGGCCGGCAAGGCAGTCTTCAAACGTCAACCTTAGCTCTAAGCATTACAGCTCACTCTTGAATCAGGTCTATTTGCTACTCGACGATATCGTAAGAAGTGTACGCGGTGTCGATGAAGATGTCAAAGGGTTACGCTCAGAGACAAGGGCCCTCACAACCGTTGCCGCTGCTATTCAGAAAGCTTGCGAAAAGTACCGGTCAGCTTTAGCTGGGGACTTTGCCGATACATGGGTCATTATCAAAGATAACGTCCACGACTGCAAATCTACTCTCAAAAGATTACATAAGATGTTGAAAGAGGTGAAAATCGAAACGATCTTGAAGCGTGGGCTTTTCCGGAAGTCAATGACGGCACTTAGCCTCTCCATGAGGATGAAAGGCATAACGTCTATCTGTTGAAGGGGGTTCATGGCCTTGCAGCGATGAAGTAGTGGCAAGACCATGATGTGTGCGTCTGGGCCGCCGTGGCCTGTGGGCTTGTCGCAGTCCAAGAATGATGGAGGGCCTGGGTATGTGGTTCGCTGAGAGTGCGGGGTGTGCATGATTGCGAGATTAGCACGATTGGGTGGCAAGGCTAGCGTGGGGTCGAGAAAAGCAGAAGTACAGAGGCCGCTGAGGGATGTGACTGGCTGAAAATAATGATATTCTATGAGAAATGAAAGAGTAATTAGGAGATGCAACACATATGCAAGAGATGAAAGAGAATGCGTGGGTGGTGTGTAGGTTGTGTGAGTGATGATAGAACGGCTTGAGCGGGTCGTTAGAGCTACAGGTGAAAAGACGCCCTTTTCCCAATCAGGTCTGATGATGCTTTAGTCCACTCTTTTCATACCTTTGCATCCATTGATCCCTTATTCCTGCTGCCTTCTCGTCTGACTTCAGGTTGGTACGAGACATAAGGCTTACTGGCCGCCAATCTATGAAAAGGCCGAGAAGAAGAATATCCAACAGCCGATAAAAGTCTCCGACACTGTTAATAATGACGCCAGCTGTTACGTGCAGAAGATCTCGATACTCTTATCTTCCTATCGCTAGATAGAATAATTTATCCCTTTTGGCTTCGATTTCTTTCATCCTCATCTCCTCGATAGACATGCTGTACGGCGGGGTCCTGATCCTGTCTATCGCGGGACGGAACTCGCGGGTATACTCGTCATCCTCCGAAGGGACTCGAGGTCAGCGTCGCGAATCAAAGCCTGCATCCTTAGATCGGAAATCTTGGAGTTTGAATTTTCTTCGCTTCAACCCGCGCCAAGAATGCGGAGACGCTTGTTCACGCCTCAGCTTCGGCCGCTCGGTCATGCCTCCATTATCTTTCATCCGCTATTTCGTATCTTGACGACGGTGTTCGTACCTAGGCATCCCTACTATCTCGAATATATCTCACGCTTTCGCCGCACGATGCTCGGGGTCTGATTGTGAAACTCGCAGCCGAAGTTCTCCCAGATATCCCACCCTCTCCTGACGCAACGCGGCATGTTTCTCACGGCCTTACGTACTTCTAGCTGCCTCTAGCGGCCTTCTAGCGCCACCGATCGGTCAAAGGACTCCACTGGGACTGCAGCGGCTCGGCATCCGCAACAAGCTGCCGTACCGGGCTGTGGCCAAAGCAGCAGGTGGTTATCACGCCTCCGTAAAAACGCTGCAACGCAGACGCCCGCAGACGCTCAGGCGCGGGGACACCGCGTGGTGAACGGCTGCACGTCTTCCAGGGGCCCTCGTATATCCTGACCTGCTGAGGCCTAGCGCAATCTACGGACACGACTTTAACTGCTGAGTCTTCACTCGACTCTCTGGCTTCAGTCGCGACAGTGATCCCTCTTTTTCTACAGTTTTTTAATTTTCCAGCACTCGCTCCGCGCTTCTTTGTGCCATGAGTCTCCCAGAGCGCCCTTACGGCGAGTCCTCGTCCCTTGGCGACCAACACGATACCCACCGACGCAGCTCTGCACGGAAAATCAGTCTTACCAAGGCAGATCATGAGAAGGGCCATGGAGGAGGCATTGACAACTCCGCCGACGACCTGCTCGAGGCCATGGGATACCAGTCGGAGTTGGTCCGGAACAGGTCCACGCTACAGGTTGTCTTCATGTCCTTCGTGCTGGCCTCAATTCCCTACGGACTGGCAACCACCTTCTTCTATCCGCTCGTTGGCGGCGGCCCAGCCAACATCATCTGGGGCTGGGTAACAGTGTCCATCATCATTCTCTGTGTCGCTATTTCCCTAGGAGAGATTACGTCGGTATATCCAACTGCTGGCGGCGTCTACTATCAAACCTTCATGCTTGCGCCGCCGTCATATCGCAAGATCGCCTCATGGATCTGTGGCTGGTCGTTCGTCGTTGGCAACATCACAATCACCCTGTCTGTGAACTTTGGCACCACCCTCTTCTTCGTCGCCTGCATCAATGTCTTTGGCAGCACTCTGGAGGCTCCCGATGCGGGCATCTTCCCCGCAGAGACCTACCAAGTCTTCCTAATTTTCGTCGCCATTACCTTCCTATGCAACGCCGTCTCTGCCTTTGGCAACAAATACCTCCCCCTTCTCGACGTACGTACCGGACCCTGGACCCCTCCCCATTCTTCTACTCACGTGACACTAGACCTTCGCTATCTTCTGGACTTTTGCAGGCGTCCTCTCCATCATCGTGTGCATCCTCGCCCTGGCCAAACACGGCCGCCACAGCGCCAAATACGTCTTCACCGACTTCGAGCCGCAGTCCGGCTGGCCGGCTGGCTGGTCCTTCTGCGTCGGCCTCCTGCAAGCAGCCTACGCGACCTCGTCCACCGGCATGATCATCTCGTTAGTCCCCAGCGCGAATCCAACCCCAAGCAGCTTTACTCCCCTAGCAGCTACATCCCAAGCAACACCTCCTTCGTTCCAGAGCAACCGTTCCAGAGCAACACACGTGACAACACCTGACGGAACTACTCTTCTAACGACACCCCTCTTCCCCCATCTCTCCCCCTACCCCTTGAAGTAAGCGACTGCAGCTAACGCTGCCCGCAGGATGTGCGAAGAAGTCGAAAAACCCGCGACCCAAGTCCCCAAAGCCATGGTCTACACCATCATCATCAACACGATCGGCGGGCTGGTCTTCCTCATCCCCATCGTCTTCGTCCTGCCCGACCTCACCCTCTTGATCGGCCTGCTCTCGGGGCAGCCCGTCCCCACCATCTTCAAGTTCGCCGTCGGTTCCGCCGGCGGCGCCTTCGGCCTGCTCGTGCCGCTGCTCGTGCTCGCGCTCTTCTGCGGCATCGGCTGCACAACCGCCGCGGCGCGCTGCGTGTGGGCCTTCTCGCGCGACGGCGCCATCCCGGGGAGCAAGTACTGGAAGGAGGTCAACCCGAAGCTGGACGTGCCCTTCAACGCCATGATGCTTAGCATGGTCGTGCAGATCATCCTCGGCGTCATCTACTTCGGCTCTACGGCTGCTTTCAACGCCTTCTCCGGCGTCGGCGTTATCTGCCTGACGCTCTCGTACGCCGTGCCCATCGCCGTCTCGCTCATCGGCGGGCGCACGCACGTCAAGACGGGCGACTACAACATGGGCGTTGTCGGCTTGGTCGCCAACGTCGTGGCGCTTGGTAAGTCGCTCCCCCCCCCACCAAACCACCAGCGAGCAACAGCCCGCTCCATTGTTTTCTCTTGAAACACAAGCTGATTTCTGTGTGTACAGCCTGGTCCGCCCTCGCCATCCCCCTCTTCTGCATGCCCTCGTACCTGCCCGTCTCCTCGACCACCATGAACTATGCCTCGGTCGTCTTTTTCGCCTTCTTCGTAGTCGCGTCCCTGTGGTACTTTGTCTGGGGCCGCAAGCACTACGCCGGCCCGCCGGTGCAGGAGGACGCCGTGCTCGAGGAGCGGAGGGCGAGTATTCGGGCGGGGAGTCTGTGAAGCTATGAGCTGCTCTCTCTCAATCCTAGTGAACCACGGGATTCGGAGGAGCAGGGGGGTGTATATATATGACAGGGGTTGGTGGGATAGTGTTAGTGTATAGGGGGGATGGCGATTTATTCGATACGCATGTATATAATTCATACCCTTTTGCATCCGAATTCAAGGATCGAAGTGATTCGAGTAGCCAAAAACGCTTGGGATGAACGGGTATCTCATTCAAGCATTATCTCTCGCACAAACCGAAAGGGAAACCATCATATACACACACCGTGAAGCACCTTCCCCTTACTGCCCCTGGTTGCCCCTCTTCCCACCCCTCTTCTTCCTATCGATATGCCCCCGCAGCGTCTTCTGCGTCTGCACTAAACTCCGCTTGTTCTTGCTCTTTGCCTTACCGAGCGTCATGAAGAAGTTCTTCTGCCTCGCCTTCTCCTTGTTCGTCGTGCTCTTGCCCTCCGCGCGCTTCTTCTCCTTCCGTATCGCCGTCGTGCTCTGGTGCGTCTGGTCGCGATCCCCCTTGGCCATCTCAATCTTCTCCTGCTTCGTCGTCTTCTTCCCCAGCAAGCCCGGCGCCTCGATCTCGGCCGCCGTGAGGGGGTCGTCGGCGTGGCGGGCTTCGAGGGCCTGCCGACGTTTCGCGGAGGGCATGGACTTTGTGATGGAGGAGGCGAGGCGGAGCTCTTGGAGCTTGGCGAGGTCGGCGGGGGTGAGGATCCGCGTGGTGGCGAGTTTGGAGATGCGCCTGGCCTCTGCAGCATCTGGGTTTTCTTTGTCGTGGGTTGTGTCTAGAGTCGCAGAACCGGCGTCGGTTTTGGCTTTCTTTGCGGCGGGGGGCTTGTCGTCGTCGCTGTCGCTGATGTTGATGTCTTCGCCGTCGCTCTCGACGTTGATCCAGCCTTCTTCGTCATCGCTTTCGTCTTCTTCGACTTCCCAGTTTTTCCAGTTCTCGGCTTCGTCTTCGGAGTCCTCGTCAGAGGGGGCGTCAGGAGGAAGGCCCATCTCTTCGCGCTTCTTGCGTCGTTCGTCTGCCTTCCATTGTTCCAGCAGCTCAAGGCCTTCGATCTCGCCTGCTGCCTCTTCGCCATATCTCCTTTCCTTGATTTCGCCTACCTTCAACCCAATAGTGGCGTCCTTGCCTCGGTCTCGCTTCTTCAGCAGTTCAGCACCGACTTCCCGATACAAACTCAGTAACCCCTTCGCAGCCATCATGGTTCCCTTGTCCTTGCTCTTCCTGTACATGACCAAATCTTGCAATAAGGTATCGTTCATAGCTAGCGGTTGCCGCGCGCAGATCTCACGAATAGCGTTCAACCCAGCTGCAGCAACCTCGGATGCCGAGGCTTCCGAAACAAACTCGTTTGCGATCTTCTGAACTAGTGGCTCCAGTGCATCCGGGGGAACTAGAGAATGGGTCGCTTGGGCTAGAGAGGCTAGGAATGAGGTGACTTTCGGTTGTCGAGGGGTAAGGTATTTGATGAAAAACGAGTAGAGCGAGATAACTGTAAGCTTATGGAGACCAACGAGTCGCGATACCAGCTGAAGCACTTCGAGTTTCTGGTCCAGATTAAGTTTCGACTTCGTGTTCTGAAGATGTCTTGAGAAGAGCTGCTCAGCAAAGCCCTGCGGATCGTGGAGGAGATGGAAAGCAGAAAAGTTGAGAGGATGTGGTTGGCTCTTTTTGCGCTCCTTCTTTTTGACCGTCGCAGCGGCTTGCTTCAATTCTTTCTGCTTTTTCTTCGTCTTTTTGTTTATGCCGACCTGATGTCGCAACTGACCCATATCGATGTTTTCTTCGTCACTGCTCTCGTCCGCAGCCTCTTCTCGCTCTTTGTCGCCGCCTAGGAAAAACCTCACGCCGCTAGTAATTACCTTGTCGTTCTCTGCCAAGCTTGCTTCCTTCATGATTTCTACCGCTTTGGAGTCTGTCCATATTTGCCGTTTCCATAGCTCCCGGGTTATCTTGACAGCCCATATCCCTTTCGGTGATGCGCGGTCGGATGTGAGGAGGTTGTAGAGAACAGTTTGGATCGTGCGGTTGAGGCGGTGGTTTGTGGTTTTGGCGTTGGACGAGCGGAGGTCGGACAAAATTTTCTGGAATAGAAGAGCGCGAAGACTTTTGCTTGGAGTTGATACGAGGATTGGAAAGAGGGTGTTCAAGAGACTAGATGCGCAAATCAGTCGAGAATGCTTCCTAGAGTTCAGGATACCATACGTAGAAGAGTCTATGACATCCTTGTTCTTCAAAAGCACCAAACTTCCCACAATCTTATCCCTCAACTCAACTTCTAGCTCAGCATGGTGCAGCGACAGTATTTGAACCAGATCGTTCGGGAAGTTCGCCGTGACTGCAGGGTAGCAATCCGCGACGTGCGAGACAAAATCTATGAGGTCCCGGAGGGAGACAATGCCATTGTCGTCCGCTGACGCAGGCGCCTGCATGAAGAGCTCTCGGAAGGTCTCATATTGGTTGTACTGGTTCTGGAAGTCGTCCTTGTAAGACCTTCAAATAGTCAGCTCCGTGCGTACTGGCTGGAGGGAAAGTACGTACTGTGGGTCGCGGCGGATCTTGTACTGCAAGTTCGGGCTGTTCTGTATTAGCCAGGTAACCTGTTCACACTCATGGGAGCTCTTACAGATCCGCATCCACTTTATCAAGCGCGCCGACTTTGCGTTTACCCATGATTGCTCGTTCTTTGTGTTAAAGAGTAGAGTTTGAGAAAATTGGGGTGGGCGTGAAATTTCCGCCGGCAGAACTCAGCGGCATGAAAAGCGGTGAGAAACGCCCCTTTCGTCCCATCTCACTACCACTCTTCTTCAAGTCTATCAATTCCATTTAATCTGTAGAGTGAAGCATTCAAGCGCTAAAAGATCTCATCAAGAGCGAAAGCTGTCAAAGATCCCCGACACAACATAGCTTTCTTCTGGACTGCATGTCTCATAACACGTAGAAGCTGTCACCTCTCGTGCCGTCATGGTTACACTTCGTCCGGGAGCCCCTCAAGGCTCTCATCCATACATCAATTTAAAGGTCTAAATTTCCCAATTGGAAAGCACGGGGATGTGTCATGATCTGTGATGAAGCAGACGCCCGTAGAGTTCTATGCCTACTAATAGCATCTCACTCTACAGTACTAATTCTGCTAATCTACAGGCTGGCAGACTATCCCACGAAAGTCATCTGCTTCACTGCACTCAAAGCAAAATACTGGTCTTATCCAGTCCTGGTGGACGGGCCGAGGATGTCCGTCGCTTCACGACCTCCGCAAGAAAGAATGGTTCCCAGGGACGACCACCATGATCCGTGCCACGTGCTTCTGTTTTCGCCGCCCTCCTCCACCAGCCAAGCCTCACCAAGTTTCTCCTTGTCGCACGATCTTTCCTTCACGCGTTCCCCGCCTTCTTAAAAGTATTGTCGCACCTCTCGCTTGCATCGTCTCGTGTTTCCTTCCGTCATCATGGACCTAAGAGATGATATCGGCGTCGACGACCCATTCTATGTCCCCCCTCATGCGCACGCCAGCAACCTCGAGCTAGATTTGGACGCAGCTTTCCGTAATCACCAAAATGTCAGCGAGCAACGAAACCTGTTTCAGAGCACCGCGAATCTCGATCCATTCGGCTTGCAATATCCGCCCGAGCTGACAGATGATGCCTCCGACGATAGCGACGAGTTCTATCTTGGACCCGACGGCCGACGACATATCGACACCAGTATCGGGGAGAACGGTAAATTGCTGGACGACGTATACTTTGTTTCCGACTCATCTAACCCGAACGCACCACCTTCGAGTGTTAGTTATATCATGGAATCGGACAACATGGGGGAGGGAGGCCAAGCGATGCGAGCCTATCTTAATCAATATCTTCCCGCAAGCGCTCGGCGGGATGAACATGGCTTCTCCCCCGACATATCCGACATCGTACCAGTGCACCAGCTCGCCGGATGTCAGGTCAAGCTCTGGCAAGATGCACCGCTTGCTCGAGGAATCCAGGTTTTCGCCTCTACTTCAGGAAAGCGACCTCACTATGATACAAAATCTAAAATTGCACAAGTCGTCGCAGACATCGTGCGAGATCTTGCCAGTCAGCATTCCTCTTCTCTAATGCTACCGCGGCTTAGGTTAATTCGTCTCTTAGGAAACTACGTTTTCGTTGTTCGTCCGTCTGCATACTTCTCCGCTCCTTGTGATCATCCGTTATGTACTCGAACCAACGGCGCGCAAGCTTCTCCTTGGAGCGATAATAGAGAACAGACACCTCCACCAGAGCAAAAGAGTTTCCTGAGCCTTGAGCCATACGTAGGATGGGAAACCTTACGATGCGTGCCTGACTGCGACTACGTGGGAGACAAGGTGTTGTTCTTCACACGCAATGACGATATCAAAATCAGGGGTTTTACCCTCCGCAAAGTCATGCCTGAGGGATTGAAGTTCTGTTTCGGCTGTCTGGAAGATCTGTGGAATCAGCGTCACATCGCTGGCTTCACGCCTGCTACTGATGAGGAACAAGATGCGCTCTCTGCAACGCCTTCTTTGCAATCGAGCTTACCCTCTGCGCCCGTATTGTCTTCGGATTCTGAAAAGACTTCAATACACACTCCACAGCGGCGTTCCTATGTCAACTATCCAGCACACCATAATCAGCCAGCACTTTCTACATTGAATACGGGTCCTGTTCTACGAAACCAGGATCCGCTTTCTGGACTTGAAGCTAAATCAAAGCTTATCCCGCAGCAGCGTCCTCAGGTTAATAATGGCCAAGCACGCCTAGAGAGGCAACCGTTCAGACCACCAGTATCTCTAAGGCAGGCGCCGATCTATAAGACTTGGAATGAGGCAGGTAGCCTTTACCGAAGCGGAGATGCTTCCACTAGCTCCGAGCATTCGGGGGGGCTGAGGAAGGTTCCTGATGGTGAGAAGGAGCCACGCATCTACCGTTCTCCATACCCACCAACCATCTCGAACGAAAATCTGAGTAAGCTAGATGATCTAAACATGGGACTTGACGGCACTGTTGACTCTACAGATCGTCGGCAGCCTCTGTTTCTCACACTCCCCGACAGCCAAGAGAGCACATCTTCGATGCCAGCCATGCAACCAGTCCCTTCCCTCGTCATCGCAGACAGGCAAGACCAACCAGCATCAGCATCAGCCAAAGATATTCCACAACTCTCCTACTCTTCCGGCTACAACCCAATTAACGTCTCTCCAACGCCATCAGCATTCACAGCAGAGTCTACCGTCCCGCAATACATGCTTCCCGCATTCGTCCCCACCGTCTACATATCTCCATACCAGTCACAACACTCAATCTCAAACCCCCGATCCCGCCCCTCCCTCCGCGGCGGCGTCACCCGCACCGAGATCCGCAATGCGGCCGCACGCGTAGGGCAGCTAGTCTACGACAGCGAGCGCGACTTCGTCCAACAGTACCGCCGCATGAGCACTCCCGCCGCCGCTCGCGCTCCCATCACGCCCCCAAGGACCTCCGTCACGTTCTTACCCCCAAACTCTATGTCTCCGCCTCCCCTGCATGCTCTACAGCGTACACTCAGCTGTACGCCGTCGCCAATCGCCAGCCTCCCTATCCGCTTACACACGCCTTCGTTCTCCTCAGCCACCAGAGGGGCCCCGTCTCGCAGTGTCTTAGCCGAGCCAACCCGAAAGCAAAAGTACGACGACATCGTCGCCCGACTCCAGAAGCAGCGCGAGACAGACCGCTGGCTCGCGGGCGAGAAACGCCGCGCCGAGGACGCGAAGCGCAAACTCTCCGCCGAGCTCAAGAAGAAGCGCGCTGCCCTAAGCGCCGCCAAGGAGTCTCTAACCATGCGCGACCAAGAGCCCGCGGGCCAAACCCAACCCCCCGAAGATGTCGACGCGGAGGACACCGGGCCCTGGTCCCGCGAGCAACTGGACGCCCACCTCGCCGCGCAGCTCAAGGAGTCGGAGCAGTCGTGGGTGAAGACGGCCGCGGCGCGCCGCATAGGGGAGGGCGATCTGGAGGCGTTCCGGCGGGCGTACAAGAAGCACGGATATACGTTCTGCTATTGTGGGTTTGATAAAGACGGACAGTCGATGGTGCAGTGCGCGAACCCGGAGTGCGCGGTGGGGCTCTACCATGCGGATTGCCTGCATGCGGCGGAGCGGAAGGCGGTGGAGAGGCAGGAGGAGTGGAATAGCGCGCTGGCGCTGCAACAGCGCCAGCGGCTGCAGGAAGAGCGCGAGGATAGGGGGGAGTTGGACGAGGCGAAGCATATAGTGGAGAGTAGGACGTGGATGTGTCGGACGTGTGTGATGGAGACGGCGCAGGCGGCGAGGGGGATGCGGGAGGAGTTGGCTGTGAGAGAGCAGCATGAGAGGGAGCTATGCGAGGCGAGGGCGAGGGAGGCGAGGGAGGAAAGAAGGAGGCTGTGGGGGGAAAAGGTGAGGGGCATGCATCAGATTATGGAGGATATGCAGGCGGAAGAGAGTGTGCAGGATGAGGATGGTTTCGTCATGGAGGATGGCCCCGTCATGGAGGAGGGCTCCTGATGCGTGTGCTAGAACAGTACTGCTGGGAGTTCAGGAGGGGTCGGGGTTTTGGAGATGGAGGCGAGGTTGTGATGGATGGGGGGAATACCTTCGATGTACTATTAGGGACTAGGAAGGATGGGGGTGGTTGGGTAGTCTTGGAATTGGTACGAGTTGTGTTAATGAGACTTGGTAATTTCCATGAATGAAGTGGCTTGAGAGAATTCACAGGCACATCTATTCCAGGCATTATTAGTGGTTCCTTGGAATGCTTTCACCGCTTGGAGAAGATGCGTTTGACGTTCGGGAGAGTGTGAATCAGCATTGTTGGCTACGTAAATCTGCCGCCAGCGCTCGTCTCTGCTACCCAAATCAGGCCATTAACTGGCCTCGACGTACTCGAGGTTAAAAACGCTAGTAAGTAGCATGACTAAAGAAAAAAGGTCAGTATGTTGGCACCTCAAGTGAAGCAGAGCCATATTGAGGAAAGAATTGGTCGCAGTACGAAAAGAGACCTGCGCTACTTCCGCGTCCGTAAGTGATACCGAAGCGGCTAATCAGTCAACGACGCCAAAAGTCGCTCGATATGGTCGTGGTTCTCGCCCCAGAAACAACGAAGCTCGACCGGCAGCTGATCCAGCGTGAAAGTGTCATAGATGGATCGGCATAGGCCCCAGCAGTCCTTCAACTCTTTCCCAGCCTCCGTCACAGCAGCTTTATTCTCGCGCGTTTCCGGTGTCGTCTGTAGCTTGTGGAGAGCAGCTTCGGTCTTCGGTAGGATGTATTTAACGGGCAATAAGCCGGGAAGCTTCCTGTCCAGCGCCACTTTCATGAGTATCCGCGGCGACCGTCGCTCTTCCAAAACATTATCGATGCCCCAAAGGAAGCCATTAGGAGGATGTCGCTGTGCGAAATTACGGCCATGATGGTCAAGCTGCTCCAAGTCAGCGCCATGGTCTATCAGGAGGCCGATCATCAATACGATGTCTAGGAGTGCAGGCCTACGGCCGTGGTAGTGGATGGCGCGGACGTTTGGGTCGGCTCCGAGCTCTAGGAGCTTGCAGATGACCTGGAATTGGCGGCCGAAAGAAAGGTTTGGGTTCTCCACAAGATGGATGAGGGGGCGGGTATAGCTTCGTCGAGACATCGGCTCGTGCCCGTTGACATCAGCTCCAGCCTCTATCAACATTGTGACGAGGTCTAGATCCACCCCAGCTGCAGCGAGTGCGAGTGGTAGAGATGCCCTATGAGGCGTTCCATCGGAGTGGCATCTGATCCAAAGCCGGTCCATGTCAGCGCCCGCATCTAGAAGTATGCGGACGATGATATTATCATTGCTATGATCTATGCGGATCCTCCGCCGGAGTTCAAGCACACGGTGAAGAAGTGGCGGAGCGTTCCGAGTGTATGAATTGACGTCCGCACGACATTGCAGAAGCAATTGGAATACGCGGGTATCATACATAGCCCGAAGATACAAGTCGTCACCGATCGGATTGTCACCGCGTAGTGACAGGAGCATATCGATCAACTTCACTATCTTGGAGCCGCACAAATAGGTTGGATTACTACCGCAATTAACTTCCTTTAGGATTTTTTGCAGGAGCTTGATCGCATCTTTGGGGGTAAGCAGTCCGAGCTCACTCCCTTTGACGACAAGCAGCGAAGTAATGTCGACGTGGAGATCGATGATGATGCGACGGCAAGGGACGCAATAACAGAGACGGCTCTAATTTTTAATGAAAGCTCGGAAGATGTCCTAGGTGCCAGTCGATGGATCGATTCCCGTGATGTTTTGGTCTAGGAAGTATCGGACGAGTTCCATATTAGATTGAGAGATAGCTGTCTTCAAGTCCTTCGGGCTCGCGCGCTTCAGCAGGTCGTCTTCCAGTAGGCTTCGGTACCGCGAGCTTGCACTAGAGAGTCTGCTCAGCGACTTGGTATCGAGGTACTTCGCGGTTTCCAAAACTAGCTCGTTCGGCAGTGAGGAGAAGGGCATGGCTGGGTATGGTGATAGGGCTGCCTGTTGATGAATATGTACCCACCCGGCTGGTGAGTGAATGGAGATTCGGAGAGATAAATGCGGCTCGGTGTTGAGAGTAGTAGTGGTGGTGGTGGCAAGAGAAAACTTGTTGATGGTACGAAGAAAGAAAAGAGGCCGTGGGAAGTCAGGGCTTTATGCAGCTTCTAGCACGTTGCTTTCACTTTCACCGACAGCTGACCGCGCGTATTAGCCTTGGAAGTGAATACAGTCACATTCTCATGAATAACAGAGTGACCTGGCCCTGGTCCACCTAAGCAGAAATCAGCCAAAAACAAAGCTACGTACGAGTTAGTCTTTGAAGTAGAGCGTTCGTGCAGTCCTTCAGGGGTCAATTAGCTTCGGTTGAATCAGTCTATACACTTCTTACGTACCCAGCAGACGACGGAGGAACGAGCCCATGGTGGCACTTTTCGGCTCATAAACCAACGGTCTCAAGCGCTACAGAGGTCAGATGGAGAACAGGAGTCAATTTGGTTGCTCATCCTCTTTAACTTTGAGGACTATCTCACGATAGTTTTTCTTGACTGAAATGTTGCCTATGGCGTTGATACGGAAAGCATGGGATCCATATCGCAGGAACTCACTATAGGTAGGGCGCGAGAACTAAAATGAAACCAATTGTAGAGTACGTACTTGTAAGATGAACTCCGTCTGTACACCTTTACCTCCTCCCCATCCCACTTCACCGTAATATGCTTCCCCTAGATGCTCAGCGTACCATACCGAATGCTCGCCTCGATATAGCAGCGCGTGACCTCCGCAAACTCCTCCGGCGAGTACTGCAACTGCTTCTTCTTCCAGCCGGCGGGCATCTTGAACAGCTTGTGGAAGATGGCCGGGTCGGTGACAGTGGCCTCGTAGCTGAATTTCGCGCTTTTGGTCTTGCAGGAGGGCTTCCACTGGGGTCTGTGTTAGTATAGAGGTAGGAAGGCGGAGGCTCGGCGGGTAACGGTTGGGACCGGTGTTAGGTAGTATTACAAGTACTATCTAGGGAAAGATTGGGGGAGGGGTGTGCCGTACCTTCATCTAGCTCTTGATCCCGCGCATCATCATATCCCTAGTCTTCGAGGTCCTGGCGGCTAGTTCCTCGGGCGTGAGGCCAGGTGGTGAGGCATGGACTGGCGTCTCATTGGCAGTGCTAGCGATGTGGCATTGGAGCTTCAGAATGTGGGAGATGAGCTCTTGCTTGTCCATCTCCTCCAACGCGTCTTCGGTGATGTCCAAACCCAGACGGGCGCGTTTTGAGGGTTTCGCGGGTACGGTGGAAGAGCTGGGGGCGGAGCGTTTGGGCGGCATCGTTATGCCGGATTGGAGTATTTTCTGGGTTGAACGGATGATGTTAACGGGTTGAGGGTTGGGGTTGAGGTGGAAAGAAAGTGGGAGATGTCGCGTTCGAGCCTGGGAGCTAAATCGCGTCGTCAGGTGACTTAAACCATGATTTTGTGCGACTATTTGAGAGCTGGGCTGTCGCGCTATGACACGCAGTAGCTGTACTTACAGAGCAAACGGACAACCAGTCTGTCTCATTACTTTTCCACGAGCTCTTAATACTGTCAGGGCTGCTCTAGTGCGCTGCAGTCACTCAGGAGAAGAGGTAATCCATTCGACCTGAATGATCTTTGGACATTCATCCTAGCCGCCTTTACTCCTATTGCCTCTACAACTCCAACCTCCACTCGCAGCCCTCATACCCATCTCGCCTTGTAATTTTCATATCCACGTCCCTTACCGGCTTCATCGGCGTAAACGGGATCTTCATATCATCCTTGAGAGGACACTGAATCAGTCCGCCATTCTCACTCTCAATCTCCCAGCCCAGCAATACCAATGCCGTGAATCCAATGATCTCCGACAACGCGAAGTGCCTACCGGGACAAATCACGCTCCCACCACCAAAAGCACGGAAGGCAGCGCTGGGCACAGACGGAGGAAGTGGGAGTGCATATGTAGCTCCAGACTCGTCCCGTCCGAGAAACCGGTCAGGCTTGAACTCGGCGGCGTCAGGACCCCAGATCGAGGTGTCGGAATGTATTACGCCACTTGCCATTTGCACGACGCTGCCTTTGCGGAGGCGGTACTCAAGTATAGATACATCCTCGCGGACATAACGGACTGAGGTTAGCGCGATGATGCCACGGAGGGTCTCGCGGAAGCAGGAAACGAGCAAGGGTGCACATTCTTTCAGTTTCGAGATACTAAGTGTGCGGACCTCTCCTTGTTCGCCGTTGGTAATGGTGACAGCAGCTCCACACTGCTCGCGCAGTGTTTGGAGTAGTTTGGGCCGACTGAAGATGTTCGCAAGGAGCCAGAATGTAGTCGGAACGGCGTTGCCCATGATGGCGAAGAGGAGGATAAGCTCCGAGCGCGCGGTCGAGGCGATAGAAAGGCCGTTGCGAAAGTTGAGGGCAAACCGCTGGCGGATAAGAGGGGAAGCCGTGTTGTAGCGCTCATGGCGGGCGTAGTCTTCCAGTGCGGCGACCATTTTGTTGCGAGCGGTGTTGGCGGTGGGCGCAGTGAGGGAGGGCACAATGTCGGCGATGAATTGCTTGATGCTGTCTTCGAACGTCCACCAGACTTTGTCAAGGCCGGGATTGAGAACGAAGGGGTTTTCCGGGCCGTAGACTAGAGATTAGGGTTCAGTCAGCGGAGGGTTCGTAACAAAGGGCAGGTGGAACAAATTCGAAGCCCTTCGGTATACAACATCAAGTGCTACGTTTGTAGCACATCTGAGATTTTAGTAACGGGAAGAGTTGCAGGCTACGTACAAGCATATGCGTTGGAAGTAGTAAACACATGCTTCGTAAAGTCCATCAAACGGGTGAGCTTCGCCGGCTTTCCACAATCCAAAGTGTCCGGCCTGGCTCGCGGAGTTGGAATGTAGCTATTCATAGCATCGGCAATGGCATCAAGCTGGATAGCGCTCATGGAGTTCAGAGTAGGCCCCGGTCCTAGCATGGAAGAGACCATGTCGTGCGACTCATTCATCAAGCCATGGTCGCCGGAATCACGATCCACATTCTCCCAGATGACTGACATGGCGGTCTTGTCGAAGCCAACCATACGCTCCGTGACTGAGAGAATGGCGCCATAGAAGGAGAGTGATTTATTGGCACGCTGGACCACGGCGGCGATTTGGGGGGATGCGACGATGACGGTGCGGCTGGTGAGAGTGAGGAGGGTGTAGATGGGGTACTTGGCTTCCTTGCTGTATCGCAGATTAGCGGTGATCCGGGGAATTCAAAGCCTTCGGTAATGGGCGATTAACCTGGAGTGAGGTGCTTTATAGTTGGCAATTAGGAAGGATGGGAGTAGCTGGTTGACTTGGGGTCGGTAGAGAGACAATGAAATGGGCGATAATACGAACTTGACGATATCGTAGTATTTGGCACCGTAGCGGAACATCCCAATCAGGTGACCAACGAAAGGGAGATATGGGTGCGGGATCAGAGGCGGTTCTCTAGGGTCGGCACGTGCTTTGAGGAAGTACTCGAGTCGCGAGAAGAGGAGGAGCAGCGGATAGATGCCGATTGCCCATGGAATAGGCTGGTCCTTGAAGTTTCGCCACAAGAGGAATGCAAGCAGGCCAAGAGCGTGCGTCTGCCATCCCATTATATCGACTTGCCTCCATTTCGGAGACGGAGAGTTGAAGCCGGCCATGGAGAGAAGAGAACAGCGCATTGGTGTGATTAAGAGGTATTGAGCACCTCGGAACGCAGTGAAACGGTCCTTTTTACCCAGAGCTTCTACATAGATGAACAAAAAGGAAGCAGAGTGGAAGTGGTTGTAGTGTGGAGGAATCGCGTCGCGGAAGCGAAAGCGAGGTTTAAAGTAGAATAAGGCTGGGCGGGGCAACGTCACCTCAGGTGCACACAAGGAACAGCCTCGTCAATGAAAAGTAGACGGCCATCAGTACATGATGCCTCGTCATGGAAATCCCTACACTCGTTTACCGCTGCGCGAGGAGCTTCATAGCATTTTCAGCCTTCCGAATGAGAGAGATGCTCAGTAGTGTACGCGGATTGAAAGTGGATCCACTGCCCCCGGTTTCTATTAGTACTTTGGAATCCCACAAACAGTGGGAGGGAAGAGTACAGATATCTATGGCAAGGCACTGTATATGATCAGGCCGTTTCTCCGCATACACTGGTTCAGAGCTCCATAGAGTGTCTCAATGCAGTATCCATACAGTGACAAGTCATAAGTCTGTGCACACGCGTTTACCACTGCCTAGGGTGCCCCCATGGAATTTCAAAATCCTAGGCGCGATGTCAAGTTTCGAGTAGTGCAAATTATACTGCCTCTTGACCAAGTGGCTGCTTACTAGCCGCGCTGCACCTCGCAGTGAGCAAGATTGAAGTCGAGCAGTGATAAATCCATGTGCCCAGACGTATGGCCTAGTACTGTATCAATGTCCTGGGAGTTCCAGTTGGGCAAATATTGTAGGACGATTGAAAAGTTCTTCAATTCCGCAGTGTCGGAATCAACTGCAATAGGCCCTTCTCGCTCCTATAAGAATGGTGAACGAGTACCCGGTATCCTCTCATCTAAAGGAATCAACGCTAACCGCTAGGAAGTAATGTACAAACGAGACTCAACTCGACCGTCTCGCTTCAGCTCTCAGAACTATGCACAAAAGCAATTTCCTTATGCCCGAGGCTATTCTTCATGCCATTCGTAGCCTAACTGCTATTCTGGCACTCCACCATCCGAGCTGGTATCCAATGTATCCAATGTGATTGTAGCCGGCTCTATGCGATTTACAGCTCTTTCTTCAAGAAATGCTCTGGGGCGTGGCTGGTCTCAAAGTCGACGTGCACATAGGCACGCTCCACGTTCGGCAGGCTCTCGAGCTTGATCTGGAGCTCTTCGGCGACGTCGTGCGTGTGGCGGAGGGTATCGTTGGGGTCCATGACAATGTCGACTTCGACGATGAGGCGGGGACCGCTGTGGTAGGCGCGGACGGTGTCGATCTGCTTGACCTCGGGGGAGTGGGTCATAGCTATAAGGCAATGTTAGCCACGTATGCTTTGACAGTCTAGAAATGTGGGAACTTACAGATATATGTGATAAGCTGCAACATGTGCGTGTCAGCCGTGACGCCGATCAGCAACTGGAACTCGGAGTACGCTGTCCTGAGCCAAAGGAAGATGATCAAGACAGACAGCAGAATAGCGCCCATAGGATCGATCCACCATCTCAGCTTGGCGCCTCCGACGGAGGTCAAGATACCGAAGCCGTTGATGAACAAGTCGTTTCGGTGATCCTCCCATAGAATGCGGATTTGAGAGTACTTGTTCCGCAGCGCCCAGCAGTAGAGGAACAGGGCAAACTTCGTGCAAAAGGCTACAGCAACCGCGATAATGGACGGGATATGTAGTTTCTTGGTATCCTGGCCAGAATTATACGTCACAAGCTCGCGGATGGATTCGACGATGATGATGGCAGAGACGGCGCACATGAGGAAGCAGAAGAAGATGTTCCCCGCCGTCTCAATGCGCGCTTTGCCGGAGGGAAATCTCCTGCCATCGACCCTCTTGACAGCGCGGTTGCACAAAATCAGGGTAATGTTGCTCATTGGGTCGAAGACCGAGTCGACCATGGTTGTGAACAGCGAAAGCGACCCAGACGACGCCGCACCATACAGCTGCAGGCCCGCAAGAATGACGTTCGCGATGAAGCTTCCCTGGACCGCAATCTTGAACTGCAGGTGGTCGGCGCCCTCTTCCTCCTTCGCTAGTCTTCTATGGTCTTCAACCGGCTTCAGCAGATCCGAGATATTCTCATTCTGGGCCTCGTAGAATTTGGCGATCTTGCGTGCCCTGTACGCGTTCTTGTTTGTTTTCAAGGGCCCAAAGCCGTCTCGCTTCCGCGATGAGTTCGCCCGTATCTGTGCCATCTCGTCGGGCGTCTTGATCTTGGACGCCAGTTGGTACGGGTCCGTGTCTTCGTCATAGGTGGGGATCGATTGCAACTCGATGTCGGTCTCGTTGCGGTGCCCATGGCGAGCGAATGGCTCATCTATCTTGTCAGAATCGATGGCTGTGGATTTCCCGGACTTGATAACGGTTATGGCATCGGAAGAAGACGGGTGGAGGCTGGCCTCGCTCGGGCGAGGGCTCTCTTGCCGGAAGCCGTTGTTGAAGGGCAAGGGTCGCATCGAAATAGCGCGGTGCAAGTCGGGTTCGGAGCTCATGTTGGCGGCTGAGTATATCCGTGAATATAGGGATGTAAATTGAGGGCAGGGCTCCTCTGCTTTTGAGGGAGTGATTCTACACTTGCGCTGTTTGGGATAGCAGAGTGGCTGAAGATGTGGCGAGGCAGCTTTTGATCCTGGGCCCACGTCGCGGCTCCTTTTTGCTCTACTCCACCACGAGGCTGAGTTTAGGCACCTGATAGGTAGGGTAGTTAGGTAGTGCCGTAAAATACAGCGTGTGCCTGATTTCTGGACGAGGCCAAAAATGAACTGTGCCTAACATTCATATGCTCGTTCAGGTTCTATTTCGCAGCCTTAACATTAACAAGGTCAGTTTTACATCACGTCTTCACTGTCCACAACGATTGGAGATACTGTCAAAAGCTGTGAATATAGCAGCTAGTCAGTCTGATTTAAGCTGTAGCAAATTTTACATTTACATGAGTCCAGATATTTGCTGCACTGCTTACGAGATCTTCAGTATGCTAAGTACATGAAATGCTAGTGGTCTCGACATACCAAGGTCCAGGGCCCAAGCGATCCGCTCCTTAGGGAGTAAGCTTACAGCAACACGGTGATACGTTCTGCTGAACCTGAATGAGCGGATATATATATTTCCAAAGCAGAACTCGATCTACTTTTAAACGCTTTTAATTGGCCGCTCTTCTAAACGACATATGACTCGAGGGTCCGCCCACGCGACTGTATCCAGGGGCTTTCAGCCACCAGTCTTTCTCTATACTTCCTACAAGCTCGCTTCCAATGCTCCCCTTACAAGACTCGCAGCAAGAGGATAGAATTGACGACGTGATTCCACGGGTGGACTTCGACTACCAGCTCCAGCAGCCCTGTTTCCACCAATGTCTCTGGCGCGACGACCTGGAGCCACTCTCAGCAATGTAGCATCAGACGTCTAAAGTTGAGCTCACGTACCGGATACAACAACGCTCTCAGCGAGTGCGCACTCCTCACACACAGTAGTGCCCCTTTCCGCATCCGTCTTGCTACCCCACCCAATATCACCGCCTTCCCCTCCGCAGACATTCCGACCAACGCAGCCACATAGACAACGTCGAAGTCCCATAACTTGCCGCAATCGGCCGCCTCCTCGTGCGCAAACGTCATCTTCCCGTACCCGTGCCTCTTCGCCAGCTCTTCTGACAGGGCAATAGCACCCGCATCTCTATCGACGTTGTGGATCCTAGCGTGTGGAAAGCGGTCGGCCACGCAGAACGAAGTCAGCGGCAGTGGTCCCGAGCCGATGAAAGCGATGTGTTTTGGCGCATGATTTGTGACAGCGGTAATAGTGCTGCACTCGAGATTGCAGAGGTCGACGTAGTTGGAGTAGTAGGGGAAGCAGCGCAGCGGCTTAGGCTCTGGTACGTATGGGGGTAAGTATTTGTATAGACACCGACACACTTCTTCTTCGTCGACCGCCCGCCGGTAGGTATTAGCTAAGGGGGTCTGGCAAACCTAATTTCTCGTCGAAGCGAAGCATTCGCTTGGCCCAATGCCGCTCTAGGGCACCTTCGGCGGAAGAGCAGAGCTGGCGGATGTGTGGAGCGTCAGAGATGAGGGAGGAGAGTACGCTAGAGGCGACGGTGGGGTGGTAAGGCCGGATGCAGATAGATACGAGCTCGCTGAACAGCGAGTTGACTTCATCTCGGGGATTGAGGTCTCGGAGAAGGGAAATCTTGTTGTAGATAGCGGTGATTGCAGTTGTAATCGCGGCAGCATCTTCTGCGTGGCTGTTTCCTTTGAGGCCCGGCATCGTACGGTGTAGTGGAGTGAATTGAGGAGAGGGACACACGGATGCAACGACTTGAGATAGAAAAAAGTGACAACACAGAAACAGGCTCTAGGGCTGTAGGGGGATCCCACTTCGGCAAGTGTGAGCACCTTGATATCACGGCCACGTGACTGTTGATCTTTTCGGCGTGAATGATTCCTCAGCGAGCCCTTTGTAGCTAGGGAAGGCGATGGAGTGAAGGGAATGAATTTCCTAGGACTTTGTGTATCGGAAACTAGCCTTATCTTGTTGAACGTTGCCACTTGATTGCGGGAAAGAATGATGGTAGCCGCTATGCTACGGTCCGCACAACTCTACAGTCTTGGAAGGCCGAGGATTAGAGTCTGAAGATGTATGGGCGAGAAGATATGGAAGCCTCAAGACGGCATGTGAGAATGTCACAGACTCGCGCAGCCGATCTTAGGCATGCTGACTGAATCTACTTACCTTTGCGCACAAGGCATTTTGCTTGCTGCTCGGCTCCTAGAGCTGCACACTTATTTAGCTGAAGAATTTTCGCGGTCTCTTGTGAGATGAACGGGTGTTATTGACATGGCAGAGGCTTTTAAGCGATGACCTAATCCAGATGATGTGATCTGGTGCGATGGAGCAGCCGTATATATCGAGGATAGAGTGATCCATGTGACCATATCTCAACAAGCCTCTACAAAGGTAGCAATTGAGCTGGAATAATCAGACTTGTCAGCTCTGACTCTTGGTATTGAGTAAAGTCCATGTGAAATGGGAAATCACTTCGCTTGACCTAGATCGTGAAGTTCCGGTGACCTAGATCACACCCGCCAGTACTTCCTTGTCCGACCTCACGTGCTGCCGGTCTGAGCTTGGCGACTGAGGTAAATGCCACCAAACTCTCACATACGCTGAACAAATATACGAATATCAAAAGGATGTGAAATTTTAAACAACTCTGGCTTCTGCTGCTGCTCTCTTGATGGAGGCGTTGATGGAAACGGAATACACTACGAGCGCACGAAATAGCTACGTACTGCCATTCAGACCATGCGTAGTCAGAAAACAAACGCCAAAGTATGCCGCCCCTATGCCAATGTGCTTGAATGTAAAAAAGGAAACACGCACGCGCCGTCGAACCCGCACATCCGTTATCGCCTCGGCAGCGCCGACTCCGCCGCTCTCGACGCCGCATCTCTGATGCTCCCCACAGCCGCCGAAGCCGGAGTCTGCGCGCCTCCGCTCATGAGCTGCGGTGGTGCGGGTGTAGGAGCACGGCTGGGTGCCGCGCTGGGCGCTTGGCTACGGTTGTGCGCCATGTGCGCGCGGACCAGATGCCCCGCGCAGAGCGCGGCGTTGAGCGACAGTTCGCCAGCGAGGACAGCGGCAGCGATGACGCGGGCGAGGAGGCGGGAGTTATCGCCCGGGTTAGTGGGGTGGGCGCCGCGGACGCCGAGGAGGTCCAGCATGGCGGATTGGGGCTCGAGGATTGTGCCGCCGCCAAGGGTGCCGACTTCGATTGAGGGCATGGAGACGGAGATTTGGAGATTGCCTTTGAGACTGCTTTGCTGTTAGCATCATGTGGATGGGGATGGGTCAGGCGGGCAGGCAGGTTTACTTCTTCATGATTGTGATGCAGTTGGCACTCTCCATAACCTGAGCCGGGTCTTGGCCAGTTGCAAGGAACATGGCAGCCACAATGTTTGCGGCGTGCGCGTTGAAGCCTCCAATGCTGCCGGCCATAGCACTGCCGATGAGATTCTTGTTGATGTTGAGCTCGACGAGCTCGTCGACGCCGCATTTCAAGACGCTTTTCACAATATGACCAGGGATGATAGCTTCAGCGACAACGCCCTTGCCGCGACCATCGATCCAATTGATCGCAGCCGCCTTCTTATCAGTGCAGTAGTTTCCGGAAACCGTGATGATGTTCATGTCTTCAAAGCCCTCGGTAGCCATGACGCCCAATGCATGTTCAACACCCTTCGAGATCATGTTCATGCCCATAGCATCGCCGGTCGTCGTCTTGAATCGAATGTAGAGGTTGTTACCGGCAAGAGCAGTCTTCATAGTTTGAAGTCGAGCGAAACGACTGGTGGAGTTGAAGGCATTCTTCATCACGCGTTGCCCTTCTTCAGAATCCAACCACAGTTTAGCGGCGCCAGCTCGAGCCAGCGTCTCGAAACAAACACAAGGTCCGCGGGTCATGCCATCGCCAGTTATCACAGTGACGGCTCCACCACCAGAGTTGATGGCCTTGGCGCCTCTGCTGGTACTCGCGACTAAAACACCTTCGGTTGTAGCCATGGGTAAGAAGTAGTTCTGTCCGTCAACCATCATTGGTCCAGCGACACCAACAGGAAGGGGTAGATAGCCAATGACATTTTCGCAGCAAGCTCCATGAACAAGATCGTAATTGTAGTTCTCGTAGGGGAGTTTGGACCTTTCCAGGAGCGTCGAGGTCTCCCTAGTGGCATGCGTCCGAGAAACGACAGCGCGTCGGATTTTGACAGCTCTTGTCTTATCGCCAAGTGTCTTCTCTAACGCGTATCCTGGTATCTTACCCTTGATAGACAGCTCCACCAACTCAGCATCCGTGATGAGATGTACCTTCTTTTCTTTCAAGAGAGCCTCGGTGACTTCTATTGGGCGCTTGTTTTGCTGTTCCTTTTCACTGAAGGGGCTGGGCTCGGGTATGGGCTGGAACACAGGCGCTGGTATTGGTATTGGCTGCGGTTGGACTATTTCCGCAAGGGGCGCGACCTCAGGAGCAAAGTATCCATTTTGTGGTGTTTGAGGTTGTGGTGAAGGCCTTGGAGAAGCCAGGGAAGTAGACACGTTAGGCGGAGCACCTTCTTGAATTTCTTCTGCCATCGGTGGATCCAAAGGAGTATGGGGATCTTTGATGGTCCAACGAGCCGCGTTAAAGAGGTAACCGTTGAGCACCAAGCTCATAACCAGTGCCGCGATAATCCATTTACTTAGAACTGGATCCTCCAAGCTTTTAAGCAGCCCATCGACAACGCGGCCGCCCATAGTCGTGGAGAGATGGTCTTTACTGTCACTACCAAACTCTCCTGGAGAGGCGTAATGTACGGAAGGAAACTGCAATTCGTATTTGATTGGTGCCACGACGGTGACAGCTGTGGAAATTCCGCTGGCCTGCGCAGAGGCAAAGATAGAGTCTAGACCGCTTCCTGCAACTTTGAATGGGTCCATCGGCGGTGGTGCAACGACACTGGAGAATCTGGACATCTTGGCGGCAGCAGGGTGTCTGCTCGCGCGAAACGGCAGAGTGCAGACGTTCAGGACATTGACAAGAATGAATCCAGTGACCATCAACACCTTGAATTTCGGAATGCTGTTGTCGCGTACTTTCTTTCCGAAGACAGTGTGTTCACCCGACTTGTTTACTCGTCCAGAGTCATTTCGGGGCCAGTCATTGCTAGCTGCGACACTCTCCGCGACAGATCGGTTGACGCCATCGTCTTCAAGAGCCCTCCTGAGATTGACATGCCGCTTGATGCGGTTGATCTCCAACTTGATGCTGAGGATAGATGTGAAGAAAGTGAAGAGTAGAACGCCGTCGAAAACGAGGATCCAGGCAGCGAGGAAGCAGAACTGTCGTAGTCCACCTTGCACACCTGATAGTGAACCAGCGACAAGGATGAGAATCTCAATACAGTAGTCCCTGACTATTTCAAAGCCATGCTCCTTGACAGCAGCTTGAACGGCGTTTTGAATGGTAATAGGCTCATTGTTACCTCCTTCGGTGTTTTGGCTACGCCGGGCATCAATTGACGCAGAGAGAACGGCCTTGGTGAGAATGATGGGTTTCTCAAACCCAATAGTGACGACTAAGAAGGGCAGCCCCTCTGATAGAAGGACCATATTGATTGGGACGCCAAGACGAAGGGTCACGAGGAGTGCGAAGAGGAACGCAAATGCAGATTGGAACAGAACTGTCGCAGCAAGCCAGAAATTCGACCCAAGGCGCCTCATGGAGAGGAATAGGGAGACGAAAGTCAGGTGCATGGACAGGTATCCCATGACCATGATCACGATGTCTAGTGTCTCCGCATTCTAGTCGGGCGAATTAGCGTGCTTCCGTGGTTCGCCTTTGCAGTATACATACCTTCAACAAGTCTACAAACGAGGTCCACGAGTCTCGCGTCCAGTTGCGAAGCCCTCCCGAGCCTGAGCCGCTCCTTGCAGCCTTCATAATCCACTTCTTGGCTTCAACAGTGCCCTCGTGATCCGAGTCCTGGGATTCAGCGATATCCTCAGCAGGGGGAATCTCTTGCATAGCCGCTAGGAACTCAGGGGCCTCTGATAGCGATATCGAAAAGGCCAGTGAAGTGTCAGGGGAAATATTGGAAAACGAGCTCGTCGAGCTTGGGAGGAGTTTGGCAGAGGAGTTGTTTGGGATAACGCTCTGGGCCAAAGGAGCGGTTTGCGCAGAATTGAAAGCGGGGAGATCGGGGAAAACAAGGGTCAGAAGTGCGAGTTCCCGAGTAGTCTGCGGAGTGTGTATTAGCTAATGTCTGCTCGTGGTGTTGAAAGCACCCACCTTCTCGAGCTTCGACGAGCTGCCTGTTTCCTCAACCTGCCATTGCCAGTCGGTGTCTTCTCCTACTCGCAGCCTCTTGCTGCCCACCATCAACGTATTGAAGTCCACCTTGCCGCTCGTCGAGCTAATGACGGGGCTGCGGTCGAACAGGCCATGGTCCAGAACTCCGATGTAGGTGGTGCTTGCAAGAAGGGCGACAAAGACGATTGTATGTATAGGATGAGTGCAGGCGCGTTTCGATATAGACAATAGCACTGGAGACAGATGGCGGTCATACCAGCTGGGGCTAGTCTTCTTCTGAGCACTATCACCCCCCCGCCATCGCGTGGGCATAAAGGAGGCTCCTAACATGGTGTCTGTTTCTCCAGCGTGAAGAAGCTACTGTGCAGCTGCTTTTGGTGAATTGCGGGATTTAGAGAGAGGACGGTCACGCCAGACTTCGGGTGGCTGCGAGCGAGGTATTTACAGGATCCGGGGAGGTGGATGGAGTCGACGGCGATGCAGGTGCGGATATGCGTGGTACTGAAGTCCGGCGAATTGGAGCGCGCGCCACGAGGAGAGGCACGACGGCGTCGCTGATGCTGCAGCAGTATGGCGGGGGAGAACGGCGGTTGTGGGAGGTGCCCAGGCGAAGGCGGCGGTGGAGGGCGAGGAGGTGCTTTCTACGGCTGCTCAGAGGTTGCGGACTGGACTTCAGTGACAAGCACCTGCAGGGACCGTGCATCTCCAATTTTTAGGACCGGGTTTACGCATCAGTGCCAAGCGCCTCACCGCCCGCGCCTTTGTCTGGCCTGCGGTGCGTTTGCCGGCTTGTATCAGATGGACAACATGTTACAAAGGCGCTGGCGGCTTAGTATTGTTCGCTCGGTGTTGATTGTCTCTCTACTGCTCCGTGGCCGGCCGGCTCCTGAGCACGGCAGCAGGATTCTCGTCGAATTGACCAAGAAGAGGGTCCACCACCGACCAATCATGCTGCCGTGCCTATCCCAATAACGTCCCGCTTCCTGCACGCCGCTAACGCCCCCGCGGAGCAAAAGTTGGAACCCAGCGTTTGCTCTCCCAGGGTTCGTTGGGGTTCAGTTTCATCAAACACTACTGTCATCAAACCCAGAGTGGCAAAGGGACCACAGAGAGCAACCGTGCCTCGCTGGTAAGTGGTGTCATACAAAATAAGTTCGCGGGAAGATTCGCCACGGCTGCAAGGGACGCGTACGACGGTGGCGGAGTGAATGTGCGGGGCTCCACGTGGCTGAGATAAGCACATATCGATACCTATCCAGTGAATTGGAGGATGCTTCAGGTCCCTGCATCAGTTTCAAGAGTATTTCTTCTGTGCATTTGATGACTGTTAATGTGATCCAGGCTTGGAAGGGACTTCCTTCTGTTCGAATTCTAGAACTTTATCTGATTTAGCATGCCTTTATTCTATGCGCCACGCAAAATGCTTGATCGATGCCTATCCGTTTGCCAGTGCTTGCGTCAGTTCCGCAGCCAGTTAGAACCCCTCATTTATGCTATCTTTGCAGACATTGGGATGTCCCCGTTCGTAATCTCCTTGATGAAGGCTTCGTCAGGCCGATAGAGCATGACATGGAAATGCTCGACAGCATGGACTGACTTCAGCGATCTCCAGTTCGAGAACCAAATTAGCTGCAACCATGTCAAAACGGAGTTGAAACGAAGAGATAACGAGGAGCGGGGTACGGACGTGATCTGGGTTGATGCGCGAAGCAAAAGTCTTCCGCACATAGTCATCTATTTCCTTCGATACCTCCGGCGTGATTCGACCCGTGACCGCGTCTTCCTCGAGCTCAAACTTGGTCCATATAACAAGGTGGGCGATGTCCTCGTCGATGCCGTATGGCCAGTCGTTGTAAAGGATCTTGATGTCCTCTGCGCGCAATCACTTCCGTCAGCCCGCCCCTCGCTACACACAGCCATCACCAAGAACCGCACCTGGATATTCAAACGGCGCGCCCTTTGGCTTCAGATCTTTCCATTGCAGCCGCTCGTTCACGATGAAATTCATGATGGACCCATACTCCTTGGCGAGCCCGAACGTGAACTGCCTGTACTTGCGCAAGTCAGAAGGCACGCGGTGGAATCTATCAACTCGTCCGCTCTCTGGCGACAGCGTTAGAAAGAAGAAGATTTCAGGCGATGCGTGTATCTGAGCCTGTACCGACGATTTCCTTGACCTGAGGCCAGGCCAGGCGTGCGTAGTCCGAGTCCGGCGTGCCGATGATGCGTCGGTCTTTGTCGCCCAGGTCACGCAGAAAGTCAGGGCACTCGGCCGGCCACTGATCCTGTGGCACGTTGACCAGCCAGAAGGGGAGCGCGGGGCTGGCGCTCTCTGGCATCGTGCTGTTTCGAAACGGGCGAGGTACCCAGTTATATGGAGGGGTGTAACCGTGGCAAGAATAGGTGGCGTTGGCAGCTAGAAGTGCGGTTAATTGCTGACGATCAATTGACTGGATTGGTATCTGTGGATCAATATTGATATGGGCGACATCGCATGTGGCGCCTTCATGGTGATAAGGCCAGCAAACAGACCTCAGGAAGAACATTTGCATTCACACGATTCTGAATTGACAGTGAATGAGAAGAGATGAAACAGCGTCCTCGCCTTTTCCTATTTCAAACAGCCTCGCCCACAGGAGTCTCCCTGCACGACCACCAAAGCTCAAACAGCGCCAGAGAATAAGTTTCCGCGCCGCACAAACATATTGGCGCAATCTCGGGCTCTCAGCCACTCGATGCGCCCTGCCCGGAGTCGCCTCCCTCTTGGTGTTGCTCTGCCGTGGCTTTGCACAGGGGCAACCCGCAGCCCCCGCCGCCGCATCGCTCGAAAGGGGCTGCGATTGGCGCCGCTTCTAAGATTGATTGGCGGCCAGGTCTTCCACAGACACCGAGGACTGCCTCTTCCTCAGGGCTCCCTCTCTGCCTCTCTATATTGGCTAGATGAACCCTTAGATTGAGTGCCTCCTGGCGCACAGCGATAACCAGTCTGCCGGCGCCTGATAGGGAGGTACTTGTAGCACTTGTAGCACTTGTAGGTCGAGACGGCCTGCGATCAGCTGTACTCTTTCCTTCTCCTAACTACACTTCCTTCGCCTCTCTCTCGTCAATCCTTCAATCCTTTCGCAAGTCGAAGAATGCGCTTTGAATAGCCGCTCCCCACGCTCTTTACGTCCAGCTCGCACCTGTCACTCGTTTCCCGACATCTTCGACTCTCATTCCAGTCGCTTTGCGCAATCACACGCCCACGTCCAGCACATCTATTCCAGGATCAAATCAATCAACCGCCCCAAACAACCTCACGTCCCATTGACATCGCTCGGATTACCTGCATTTCGAGTTCACATCTCGCGCCAGCAACTCTACTCACGGCGGACGCGACCACAATCAATCCTCTCCCGATCGCGACTCCTAACCAGGCGCAATCAACCGCCGCGGATTTCAATACATTCCTCACCTCCTCTGGAGCTCCCCCTGTGACACCACTCGACGTAGCAACCACACCCCGCATTCCCAGCCGTCGCCTGCACCTTTCCCTGGAATATCAATCCACAGGGCTATAAACCACAATCTCCACCCCGCGCGCCAACCAACATCTTCTTCATCCACGAAAGGACCCACCCTCACCCAACTCCTCTCCACTCCTCACGAAACCCCACAATGGCCGTCGTCCGCGACCCCGCCTTCTGGCGCCGCTTCAGCATGGCTGTGCATCTCGACGAGGAAGCGCAGAACCCGCAGGGAGCGGGGCCGGAGCTGAAGCACTCGTACGTCCATGCCCCTTCCTAACCCCTCTTGCCCACTTCCCACCCCTTCCCCAAACCCTCTCCTTCACGGATTCATACCTGGCGCGCGCTGACTCTCGTAACCAGCGACTCCTGGCTCGCGCGCCAGAACCTAAAGTCCTCGCGCCGCACCTTCATCTGCTGGATCTTCTGGCTCGTCTTCGCGGCGCTGGTCGCGGGCATCGTCATCGTCGTGCTGTTCCTGAAGGCCAAGGCCATCATACACTAAGCCCGTGCTTCTGTTCACGAAAGCTCGTTTGAACGATTAATGGGTAATGGACTGGAACTGGGCTGGGCTGGACTGGGTTGGGCTGAGGCGTGGCTTGGGGAAATTGGACGTGCGGACGATGGGTGTGGACCAAAGGAGAGGGGAGGGGGGATCTGGTATTGTGGACAACTGTGAGGCCAACTGTGAGGCCTGGAGTTTGACTGTTTGGAGCTTGTCCTTGTTTTTTTTTGGATGGAGTAAGGTGGAAAGGAAAAATGGGGATGATACCAATGAGAATTATATATGTTAGACATCGAATTCGAGAATCTAGAAAACCGATGGCGAGGCTTTACGAGTTTACCGCATGTTCAAAAGTATGCTGACTCCAGTTACGCAATGGTAGAGAGGTGTATGCAGAGCCAATTCCTGCACCTAGTGCATCTGATTCAAGTCCTAGTATACAAATTGGGATATCGTTGTCCTGATTTTCCCGCCCAACGCCATGCTCATGCATTATGTAATCACACCTCCATCTCAGTATCCTCCTTGATATTGAGCGCCTTCATACGAGCGTCAATTGGATAATCCCTAAGAGCCACCCCTCATTAGCAACAAGTAGCCCAACTCAAGCAGCAAAAAGCAAAAAGTCGGCCCGTGGTGTCGCAAGTGATACAATTACCGCCTAGCATTCGCAGCGCCGGGGCTCGGGCTCCTCGACTCGCTGCGCGGATCTCGGCCACGTTCCTTCAGCCACTTGCGAGTCTCCATGTCCAACTCGCGCTCCAGCTCCGGGGTTGGTTCCTTGCGATGGATGAAGTTGCAGAAGCCGCCGCGGACGCAGCCCTCGCCGCTGTTGAGGCGGCAGCACGCCTCGCGGAAGTCGGTGACCGGCGACAGCTCGCAGTAGATGGGGCGGCCGCCGTACCAGCGCGAGTTGAGAGCGTCGCAGGCCGTCTGCGCGTCTTCCTCGTACTTGAAGCGTGCGTAGACGTTGCCGATGAGATCTGAGGTAACGTTCGTGTTAGCCTGTGCTCATGAAACTCGAGGAGGGGAGGACTCACGGTCGTTGTTGTTGTCGCACACGACAACTTCCTCGATCAGGCCGTACTTGATCATCTCGCACCAGAAATCCTCGTAGAAGTTGTCGAAGTGGATCTGCAGCTGCGCGGCGCTCATCTTGCTCTTGGGATCGTAGGCTGGATTCTGGTACATGTTGGGGAGGAGGATGGTCTGCGAGTACGAGGGTTTGACGTGCTTGCGCGAGCAGCGGTCACCGTGGCGACATGCGCCGATCTTGTAGTAGAAGCTACAATTGACCTGGGGGTGGGGTGTTAGTTGGTATTTTGAGACTGAGAGTTGAGCGCCGTACCTTGTCCTGCTCAGTTCCGAAGATGGAAGCGAGATAGTTAGCCATAATGACGGTCTCTAGAGTAGATGGGTGGTGAAGGGTGAGGTCGTCGTGAAGAACGGTTGTGGGTGGCGTTGCAGTCGTCGCGCCGCTGAGGTTTTGTAGACGACTCGCGACGAGAGGTGAGGTTGACAAATTGCGCCAAGAATCTTCTAGATGCCGGTTCGAACTGCCCGAGCCGGTTCTGGCTGCCCCTTCTTTCGAGCCACTTTCTGCCTACCACTTGCAAGAATTTGCATTGATCAGTTCACTATAAGAACTACCTCCTAGGGATAAGCTTGCCTATTTCCAGTCCAAAGTAGCTAGTCTAGAGATTGCCTGCCTGGCCTGCCTGGAGGGATTCGCCCGACCGTCGACGCTAGACTTAAAACCGGTGTCTGCCTGATCTTCGTGTGACCTCCTGAAAGACTCCTTCGCTGTATATAACTTCGCCTTGCCGTTATATCTACAGGCTTATCAAAACATCAACTTATCATACTAAAGTCGTGTTGGTTCACCCTCAGTCCTGGACACCTCCCGACCGCCACGCTCGTTTGCCACCCGCGTCATAACTCTTGTGGTTGCGGACATTCTCGCACGTTTTGCTTGGTTTCTTGGGTGCCAAGTCTTGAACAGGTACAGAAACAGCATGCCTCCTAGGCGATCTCCTAAGCGATCGTTCGTGAGGCTAGACAACATTGAAGACGGCGAGACTGTCCATCAGGTATGAGTCGCAGTACCCTCTCCAAATAGCGACCGCGTGTCTTGCTTACATGTCCGCCAGCGCTGTGTACTCATCTCAGGCCGATGCGAGTCGTTCACCAAAGGGGAAGACTTCATATCAATTTCAACTCTTGTTGCCTATGGATCTGATGCCTTTCCGGTCCAAAATTGGCCTGCTGCTGAAGGCCACTTCAGAGCTCTCATTATTCTCTCTCCTGGACTGAACAAGGTCGTCTTGAAGCACCATCACAATGGAGAGTTTCTGGCTGAAGTTTCTTTCAATGTCACTTATATTCCACTTCTTCAATTTCCACCCCTTCATCTCGCTATCATGGTTGGAAAAGATTCTCCTCTTCTGATCGACTGCCCTCCGGTAAAGAGGGGTGCTTACTCTACCGCGCATGCCGACCTTGACGGAGCTATATCAAAGCTGCGTATGACAGCTTACATGTGGCAAGCACTCACTGCAGAAGACATGCGATCTAAAGGACTTGGGCGCCGATCGTTTCGTTTCGATGAGGAGTGGGCTGTCGATACCCTTAGTCGCGACTTTCTCCAAGCCACTTATAACGACGACCTCGAGAGCGAGAATGCTATGAGGTCGACTGCGAAGGTTCACATCATTAGGTCCTCAAAGACTACGAAGGAACTACGAAGTGCCAACATCACCCAACAAAACCCGAGTGCCAGCCGCAAGCATGACCTCTTCGAGTTTTTCCTAGATGCATTGAAAGAAACTGGTGGTCCTTTTACCTCCTCCGCTCACCCTGTAGTTGCTGGTCTTATCCTCGATGCACACTACTCACCGAGCCAGAAGATCATTCTCGCCCACGCTGCTTTGGGTTGCCACAATCCCGACGGTATCTCTTTAGGCATGTTCGGAAGTCACCTCACGTACTCTTGGCCGCGCTTCATTGAAGAGGTCCCCGCCTGTCTCACAGATACAAGACCACCGGGAGACAAAGTCGGCAATGACAATGGCGAGTGTGGAACCATGTGGGAAGCGTGCTCGATAGGCCAGGGTGCACATATCCATGAAGTGGGACATGCTTTCGGCCAACCGCATCGTCCCGGCATCATGGAACGTGGTTTTGCTCAGGATTGGCCCAAGAACTTTCTACCTCGTACAGCATATTGCTCAGCCAAGAAGACAGAAGGTGTGGTGGTTACTGCTGAGACACCGAACAATGCCCACTGGAACCTCATCGATGCGCTATCGTTCAAAGCACTGCCTCATTTCAGACTGCCTTCCGATCCTATCCTACCAGCGAAAATGCGAGACCTCCTGCCCAACGTTCAACTAGAGTACGTGGATGACGAAGATCTGAAACCCGCGATTGGTATCGAGTCGGCAATTGGGATTGCGCGGATACAATTCAATGATACTACGGAAGACCATCCGTCCGTGTCTGAGCCAATGAAGATTCTTCGGTACACGATGGAAGACCTCGAGAAGCGCTTTGATCGTACGGAGCATCTGAAGCTCCACGTACTAGGGATGAACGGCAAAGAGAGGAACGTCAGCAACGTTTGGAAGATCTTCTCGAGCACGTCGTATGTCCGCGTGCCTGGCACTTCGCTGAAGCTCTACAAGAGGGGTGTGTACGGGGATCGGTTTGAGAGCAGATCAGAGGATGAACGTGTGTGGGAGTGGGCTCAGCTTCTTCATGAGAAGAAGAGCGATGGCACCCGTAAGATAGCTTCCCCTTGTGCTATTTGCCGTGAGAACATTCTAACGCGCTCGCCTAGTAACACGAGCCGTCAAAGTCGACATGCGTGTCGGGGCAATCTGGGACGGCGGCGTCGTTTACTACGAAGACGGCCACAGATCGCATTGGGGGCCCATGCGTAGTCCGGGAGGCCATGAGCATCACTTTGGTACCTATCTCCGCTCCCAAACCCGACTTCCAAATTAACACGATCAATGTCAGGAGGCGGAAGTTCCGAAGCCATCGACCTCCCACCAAATGTAGAAATCAAGAAGATCGAAGTCAACCGCAAAGACGACTGGGGAGTCATGTCGGGTGTGCGGATGCATCTCAGCAACGGCGATGTGAAAGGCGAACTGAATGCCCGTGGGGGTTCGAACGTTCTCACGTTGGGTAAACAGCCTATTCTTCTACTCTTCTCTTGCCCACTCAGCCCACGCTAATGCTGACATGTTGTTGGCAGAACCCGGCCGCCATGAACGAATCATCGGCTTCTACGGCGCCAACGACTGGGGCCGCAATTTCTCTGGCGTCCTCCAATTCGGTATTATCACCGCGCCGAAAGACATTGAGCTCCCAGCACAGGTGTACGACTTGCCGGAACTCAAGAACACGGACGGTGGGCTGGGCGAGGTAAGCTAAAATCTAATCCAACAAACACGTCGTGTAGGTACTGACGTGTGTATTAGAACCCAACGCGGGACTCGGACATGGAGGACGGCTCGGGCACAGACGGTGAGAGTGAGGACACCGAATCCGAGACTGGGTTTTTGTTATTCGACTAACTGGCGTGAAGATCCTGAGGATTCCGAGGATGATCTGTAGCCTGATCGGCCGTTTGACTTATGGAATGTGCAGATACGGATGAGGATTCCCTGGAAGGTGGAGTGTATGACTAGGGCTCCGGGAAGTCTCCGTTTGTATGCCACATGTCTGATTTGCATGCGCGATCATTGACTTCCTATTCGAATTCAGGAGAGTGCGTTGGAGGACTTCGGACGGCGGCAGGCGCTTGTTATCATACTGAAATATGGGCGCTATATACACGCTCAAGCTCCTGCTTCTTGTGCCGGATCCGAAGAACGCGCTGGAGCAACCCTGATGATAGCAGTCGCTAGTGAC
Organism: Mytilinidion resinicola; assembly: GCF_010093595.1. Classification (NCBI taxonomy): domain Eukaryota; kingdom Fungi; phylum Ascomycota; class Dothideomycetes; order Mytilinidiales; family Mytilinidiaceae; genus Mytilinidion; species Mytilinidion resinicola. The sequence goes on from NW_022985438.1 coordinate 256,863, forward strand.
CACTACATGTCCGATTTGCATGCTCGGGACTGTTACTTCCGATTCGCATTTTCTTGAGTATGCTGGAGGACTTCATGTACGCGGAGATGCGAGTCTGATATCCACGGTCGAGAACTATGCATCCAGTCCAGCTTCTCTTGAGTGTGCTAGAGGACCCCAGGCTGGGGCAAGCGCCTGGTACGTACATGCCAGAATGGGAGTTTGATATCCACGGTCGAGAATTTTGCATCCAGTCTAGAATCTCGTGAAGGTGTTGGGGGACTCCAGGCAGTGGCGAAAACATGTTGGCTCAAAATGCGACGTTGAAGCGTTTACATCCTAGTTTGATCTCTAAAACCATGTTGGGGGACTTCACACGGTGGTAAGAATGTGTACACTCGAGCTCTAATAGCGGGCTTGATTTGGGCTTTCCAAAACTTTACATTCTACTCTAAACTCGAAAAGCACGTTGGAAGACTTCACGCAGTGGTAGAGGTGCGTCATAGGAAATCATAAGAACCGATCTGAATCGCGATGTTGAGAACTTTACATCCTATTCAGAATTTTTTGAGTATGCTGGAGGACTTCACGCAGTGGCAAAAGCACATGATGTACACACACAGTCTACAAATCATCATTGAATTTATATTATCCTGCACACCCTCGCACCCCTCCGATTCTCCCCCAGCCCTACTCGGCCGCCGGCAAAACCGGAGCAAAATTACCCCTAATCGCATACCTCCGCTCACCCTCATTCCAAACAACCCCGTATCCCCTCTCAATAACCTTCAGCATGCCCTCCGCCCTCTGAACCACAAGCCCCATCACCATCGTCTTGAGCGGCTCGAAACCCAGCCGAGGCGGCCCAAACGCCGCCACCCACACCCGCGCTCTCTCGACCGTCCCCTCCACTCTCCACACCGCGTCGTCAAATGCCACCGGAAACTATGCCATATCCAACCTCAGTTAGCCTGCTGAAGGACCTCATACAGTGGCAACCACACGTACATTCATCTGCTCAGCGATCCCGGTACGTATCTCCGTTCGCAGCTCCTCGACTTTCTGCCGCAACTCGTCCTCGCCTAACGGCACTTTCGCCAGCGCCGTGCGGATCTCACCTTCAAGTCGCCGTGTATGCCGCTGCAGGCGGAGGACCAGGGCGACAAGATCGGGTTTGGACAGCCCGTTCAGCTCAGAGACGGAGTGCTCGGTATCGGGCTCGCTCTCATCGTCGTCAGTCGACGGCTTGGGCTCCAACTCATCCCGTGCACGCTTTGTGGCGCGGTTAGACGCGGTGGGGGCCGTGGTGGTAGGCGGTATTGACAGGGTGGGCTGCGCGCTGTCGCTTTTGTTGGTAGTTTGGCCGGGAGGGCCGGCGTAGAAGGGGTTTTTGCCATGTTTTTGGTGCTTCGTTGGCTTGGAGGGGGCCGATGGAGGGTCATTTTGGGGGTTCATGCTTGCGATGTGTGATGAGAGGCGTTGGAAGTTGGAGATGATGTGGAAGTTGTGGAGGATGGAGAAGGAAGTGTGTTGATGACGACGGGAGAGCACCTGCTTATGTTATGGGTGTGTGCGCGCTTTCTGTCGCCGGAAGAGGTGGTGGTGACCATCGTTGGAGGTGGCTCCTGGAGTTATGAGGCTGGTCAAAACTGTTGGTTTGCGGTTGGTTATAGTGCTTCGAAGCATGTCAGACGGCGGTAAACCATTGTACACAGAAAGTTTTTATGAAAAATGTAGTAGACTGGCCTAAAAGTTCCGCTCGCATCTTCATATATAGTCTTGGCTGTGTTCCAACGCGTGCCCTTTCGTCCATCCTCAGTGTTGATTTACGCCGTCAGAAGTGGCCTCATGCGGTTCTAGATTGTTCAGAATGATGGCCCGAACCACGGTTCAAGATCTTGAAAGCGTGTCGAAACACCACTAACACTTCCAACACGGTGTAGACAGTATGACGAGGGATGGGAAGTTGTGTGACGTGATGATAGTCTAGACGTGTGAAGAGAATGGCTTACCTCTTAACTCGGATTTATGAAAGTGTGCTGAAGCACTTCAGACAGTGCTAGAATAGTGTACGCAAATGAACGTGGTGCTAAGTAAAAAACCCACCATGAGTCTGGAGAGATGGCGCGCGAGGCAGTAGAACGACCGAACGAGAATCGATCAACGAAAAGGCAGCAGATCAACTAGCGTTACCACTGTTTGGGGTACTTCAGCCCATCTGCAGAATTCCAGACAAGACGTGAAGTGAATCAGACACTCGACGACGAAGGAAGTTTTCACAAACCTATGCTCTAGCACTGTATATATTGCATTGATATATTTATAGGGTATCAGTTACACATGGTTTCGTGTCTGCCGTGAATAAAATGCAGGCGAATTACCCGTCCCAGGCCATAAACATACTGAACACTACATTAGCCTTGGCACATCAAGACGACATCTTGGCAAAAACGAAGCCAATGCTGCAATGCTCATCTCCTGCTCTGAGGACATCGAGCAAGATGTCGTCATCCACCAGCGTTTCGATATCGACGTGATCTTCTTGAATAGCTACTTCCGGCCCTGTCTCTGCTTTCTTCGGGGACAGGTACCGCGGATCCAGGTGCTGGTACTGCATGAGAGATCTCAATTTCGGCTTTCCGTCGGCGGTCAGCTTGGTCCTCGCCTCTCTTTGCTCTTTCAGCCGCTGTTCTTGCTCTTCCATGTTGACCTGAGACGCTTTGAGCAGAGTTGGTAGATCGGGGAGTTCCTCATCGCTATCAACCGCATCTGTAGGCTCGGTGTCTGAGACTATTTCTGCGGGAGTGATAGGCACGATAGGGGCATCATGGCCTTTACCCTCGCATGTACATCCGATCAGGTCGTGCGTCTGGCAGTGGTCCTTTTCGTCCAAGCTGAACAAGTTCCTTAGCTCCTCGTGCGAGAAGCTCGAGGTGCTGGCCTTTTTGTCGACGACAGCGTCCGCAAGACCCTGCTTGGTGACTTGTCGCTGGAATATCTTTTCGTCTAAAGCGCCTTGTACAAGAAGACGATAGATCTTGCATGGTTTCTTCTGCCCATCGCGGTGTATCCTCGCCATAGCTTGGAGGTCGGTGGCGGGGTTCCAATCCAAGTCGAATAGAATGAGTCGAGAGGCGCCAATCAAATTGAGGCCAACACCGCCGGATTTGGCGGACAGTAAAAAAGCGAAACAGTTCTTTTGACTAGTCCTGCTAAAGCGTTCTACGAGATCCTGGCGTTTCGAGGCGGGAGTGGAGCCATCCAGCCGGAGGAACGCATAATCTAAAGAAGAAAGGAGGCGACCGATGATATCTAGTGTGGACGTGTAATTTGAGACTATAACAACTTTCTCGTCGGTATTAGAATGGATTCGATGTAGCAAAGCGTCGAGGACCCTAATTTTGGAGCTGCACCGATTTGATGAGAGTACTGAGGGTGCAATAGCAGCCGTGAAACTAGCCAGCATCTCTGAAGGAGTGTCGTCGGCATGCTTAGCCTTGAGGAGTGTCGGGCTGTTGCAGACCTTCTTCAGGATATTGATGAGTTGTAGAGCGGTTTCAGTATTCCCAAGGGCTGCTGAGAAAAATGAAGACTTCAGCACGTTCGTGTAGACGGTCGACTGAACAGCTGTCGGTTTGCAGAACAAGATATACTCGCTCTTGGGCGGCAGATACTTCGCCAGCACATCGGCAGTGCGGCGTATCATGAATTGGCCCGCAATTGAGACGAGTTCCTGCCATCGGGCTTCGCCTTTCTCATGATCCTTGGCCGTTGCCTCAGGTTGCCGGCCTCGCATAATCGGATTCTCAAACTCCTTTTTGAACACATTCCGCTTTCCTAGTAAGCCTGGGTTGACGAAGTCGATAGCCGTGTAGAACTCGCTCAAATCGTTCTGCAATGGCGTTCCTGAAAGTATGATTCTTCGTTCTGTGTTCAGGGACTGTATTGCCAGCATTGCCTTGTTGTTCGCGGTCTTGAGTCGATGGCCTTCATCAGCGATGACGATATCGATCCCGCTGCCCTTCTTAAGCTGTTCCTGCACATTACGAAGCATTTCATAGCCAATGATCATAACGCTGTATGCTTTTCCTTTAGTGAAGTCAGTTAGGCGAACATTCTTCCCTTCAACAACGAAGACTCCAATTCTCTCATTTCCGAGCCACTTCCGAAACTCTCTCCGCCAGTTGTTGAGAAGTCCAGCGGGACACACAATGAGTGCCTTTTTCACCACAGGGCCGTCTCCGTAGATTGGATTCTGCTTGAGTAGAGTCCATAGTAGCCCGATGGTTTGCAAAGTCTTTCCGAGACCCATCTCATCCGCAAGTATGGCCCCTTCGCCGTTCGATCTCATGCCCATCACACACTCGTACAGGAACTGTACACCCTCACGTTGATGGTCCCGGAGGTGCTTGGAGAGAATAGGATCAACCACCACATCCACAATCTGCTTGCCCTGGGGACGTAAAGTCGGCCTTCTCATGGTGAGGGCGTTTTCTGCGCTTGGATCATGCCGAGGAAGAGGAATCTCCTTGTTGACAGGCTGCGCCATGACAGTACTGGAGAGCAAAGGATTCTTGAAATGGCTTTGGGTAGCTTTGCTGGCTGGAGCTGCAACATTGAGGACCTCTACTTGACGAGCCGCTATCTTCTCCTCTTTCACTTTGAGCTTCGGTTTCGCGAGTGGTTTCGGTTCTGGCTCTGGCGCTGGGGCCTTCGAAGCTTTGCCTAAAAAGGGCTTGCCAGCAAGAAAGTCTTCCTTCGATATCAAAGAGTCAACCTCGACGTCTTTTCCTCCTACGGAAAGGGTAGAGCCTGGTAGTAATGGCGAGGTACAGGCGGTCTTCCCAAGCTCCCTTCCAGAGATGTCTTGGAGATAGGCATATCCATTGAACACAGCAAGGACTCCGTCGCCGTCCCAGGTCTTGTTCTTCTTCATTGTGAACTTGCGCCATAGGACTACGTAGTATCCCTCTACCCCTCCAGACGGCTTTGCTTGAGCGCTGCTCGAGCTCGAAGGATTGCGGACCGGAACCAATGGCTTTCGGGCTGAGTTGACGGGGTTATGTGGCCTTGGCTGAGCTATAGGGATAGCATCGAACTGGCTACCGTCGTCATTCGAGGAGATGCGTCGCTTCTTGGAGGGAGGTTCTGCATCTGCGGCGGGTTTGGGCTCTAGTCGGGGAGCATCGGCCTGCTTTCTGATCAACAGCGGTGGTTTAAATGGCTTCTGAATCATGGTGAGCGGGGGAGAAGGTTGGGTGCCTAGAAATGAAGTATCTCAGGCGTGCCCTAGAAGAGTTTCAGATACGCGTCGAGAGAGACGCGATGTACGGGATGCTGCAGTGGATAAAGATGTACAGTATGCCGTAGGTAGCATCTCAACTTCATGTGCCTAGGCATTCTAACTGGAAAGGCAGAAGACAACCGAGAACTCAGCCTCGCGGTCTGGAAGCGCCCCTCATGGCTGCCGTTAAAGGCGGCTCTTGTAGCCATATCGTGGACATCTCGTCCTCTGCCAAAAGCCCCGCTGCTGGAATGCTGCGATGGATCCCTTGTCCATTGCATCGTCCGCTGCAGGCATCGCCGGTCTCTGTATCAAAGTCAGTATTCACGGCGGTCCTCCCGTGTTGAACGTCAAACTGATTTCAAGTGAACAGGTTTCCGGTATACTCTACACCTTTATAGACGACGCCCGAGGAGTCGACGATAGCGTAGCCGGCCTATGCGAAGAGATCAATGGCCTTCAACGCGCCCTCAATGCAATCGGCCAATCCTGGAAGCAGAATCCGCTGCTTGTGACTACACAAACAAATGGAGATCGGGATCTATGGATTACTGTCCGAGGGTCGCTGGACGACTGCCAGATTACGCTGGGAAAACTGGACAAGAGGCTCGTAGAGGTGCAGAAGACCAGCTTCTTGGGGAGAGGGTTCCTTCGGAAGCCAACGATGTCGATAAAGCTGAACATGATGATGAAAGATATCACGGCCTTCCGGCAGCAGATACATTCCCATAACAGTGCAATGCAATCCGCCTTCCAAATGATCAATGTGTAAGCACTTTGATTACCATGGTCCCATATATACGCGTATATTCTCATTCAAGTGCTCATATCGTTCCAGACTCCTGTTGCTTAAGAGCGGCTCGTCCCAGGAATCAATGTCTCGGGTCCTTGGAGACCTAAAAATTCAAATCGGCAGAGTAGAAGTTGCCGTTCAGTCTCGAAACGATTCTTCCGAGCTACCTTCTTCCGATGTGCAAGAGGATAATGATCGCATCTCACGTAACTTGAGACACTTTGTTCGTGTTGCAGAATCATTCCATTTTAGTGCCAGCACAGTTGTAGGCGAAGGTACGGTGTGGGGCGGTTCTGTCTACGGCGATCCATTGAGCGATGATCAAGCCCAGCGCATTGAAAACTGGATACCACCCCCAACGATTGAAGAAGAAGGAACAGAAGCCAATGAATCAGTCAGCGGCACGACCGATGATGCTGAGTTAGAAGACTCCGACCCGGATTCCGATATGGAAAGGGACTTTGTCAAGAACTTCAATGACCTCGCTATATCAAGTTTCACGGCTGGAGATTATCCGAATGCTGAAAGATTCTTCAGCAAAGTTGTAAGCCGTTCAACAGACGAACTACCAGGAGGAATATCCAAGATTAGGTTGATGCAAGCATACGCGTATGGCAAACAAGCACGATGGAGAGACGCTGAAAATGTTCTTGCTAGCCTCACTGCCCTTAAGAAAGTCAACGAGCCGATGGCATACGACGGCCTCCATGCCCTAGCTCTACTCAAGCTCCAAGGCGACGCACATGACGCCGCTATACGATACTGCAAGAAGGCGTTGATGGGAAGGCGGAGGCTGGGTGGTAAAGAAAGTGCACCATTTCATGAATCCATGGCACTTCTCGCACTCATCCACGAAAGAAAGGGTGACATGGCTGAAGCTGAGGGCTGTCGCGGCTTCTTACCTGGAAACTACGATGTCGAAGTTGACGCTGGGTTTCTCCAATACCTGGCAAGGCCTTTGCGCGATCTTGTTCAAGAGGACAAAGTGGCTGAGACGACCAGCGCAGCAAGAAACTTCCCGATTTCGTCAGCGCAGGAGCCGAAGAATTCTCTCCGCAGCCATCTAGGGCCGTCTCACGTAAACAGTTCCCCCACGGAGTTCTCTGGTAAATCGTGGGCTGGTGGGACAGTTCACACCCCAGATTTAATATCTACAAGGTCGACTGGGCCAACATCTCCTCCTCTTCGTCAACCTTCACCAGCCAGATTGGTGCAACCCCAACCTATCCGGTCTGGATATAAGCCGCCAAGTTCATCCCGTACGCTTTCTGGCAGTCCAAATCCTTCTTCACAGGCCCAGTCGCCGGAATCATTGTCCTCTTCTAATCCTTACCTCAACCCATATAATCCGAATGTACGATCGCCATCCACTTCAACGCTTTCGTCATCTCCTAATCCTTATCTTAATCCACACAACTCACATGCGCGATCGCCATCCGCTACAAATATGCCATCGGCTGTCCTTTCACAAGCCCCGCCATCTACGCGACCTGCCTCATACCATCCGCCAAGTAACACTTCTTCAAATGTCTCACAGCTGCCGTCAGCCGTAACGTCACCAGTACAATGGGTCACAAAGAACGATCGGGACGCCTCATCGAATCGACTTTCACCGGCATCGCAGGTGGTAGCGCCTGCGGCGACGCATTGGGTCACAAAGAATGGCGGGAGCTCGCCTCCAATTCAATTTCTGCCGCCTTCACAGACCTATCAAAGCTCGTTGGCCAGTTCAAAAGCCGAACTGATAATTGGTATCGACCTCGGACCTGCGACCTCGTCGGTAGCCTTCGCATATGCAACCAACACCGAAGCTAGAGAAGATATCATAACGGAGTGGCCAGGAGCTGGGCACCATACAAAAGTATGCTCTAAGGGCGTCTCGACTGGCTAACGACTCTTAGCTAACGAAACAATAGCCCAGGATTCCCTCGTCGATATACTACGACACCTACTCGAACGTCATCGGCTGGGGCCCGGACACTGCCGACGCCATCGAGCGAACTAGATATCCCAGAGGCGTAACAACTAAAGTAGAATGGTTTCATGTGTATCTGCAATTAGAAGGCGGGAACCCCTACCTCGATGCAAAATCCATGCCGCCCCTTCCAGCTGGAAAGTCTGCTGTGGAAGTAGTAGGCGATTATCTTTCCCGCCTGCGCGAAGCAACTCTCGCATCCTTAGTGAAATCGCTCGGTCCGAGAATCCCTAACGATGCATCAATCGTTCGATACTACTTCTCTCATCCTCCTATATGGAACGAGGGTGCAAAAACGGCTTTCAGAAGGGCTATTGTGCATGCTGGATACGTGCAAGATGTGAACGATCCCCGGGTAACTCTCATGTCGGGTCCTGAAGCGTCAGCACATTTCTGTTTCAAAACTGGCTTACTCAATCTGAAGCAGCATGACGCAGTACTAATCGTAGATTGTGGTGCGAGTTTTGTCGACCTTGTTGCATTGGAATTACGCAGCGAGTCTCCGTTCAGGGTTCAGGAGTGTACGGGCAGTAGTGGTGATGCTTGCGGGTGAGTAAACAGTCACTGGCCGCACAAGCCGTCTATTAACAGAGAATTCATCTAGATCTAACGCGGTAAATCGGAACTTCTCCAACATCCTGCGAGGTAAAATCCGTAAAATGGGACTGCCAGATGGATCTAAGACTGCTGGCAAGATCTACGCAAAGTCTATCATGGAGTTTGAAAACCGTATCAGGACCGATTTCAGGAACAACGGTCAGAAATGGGCGGCCGATGTCGGGATTGAGGCTGAATTTCCCGAAGCAGGCATCGAGGAGGGATACATGACGTTCACAAATGAAGAGATCCTTGCATCCTTCGAGCCTGTCGTCGAGAGAATCTTTAGCTTGATCAATAATCAAATCATCGCTATCCAAGCATGCAACATCAATTTAAAGGTAACGTACAATACCACGCCCCTTTATCAGCGGCTATCTAACTCTTCGCAATAGTACATGCTCATCGGCGGCACTTTCGGTTCTTCTGAATATCTCTTTCAGCAGATCAAAATGCATGTGCCATGGAACGCTTGTACCGTTGTGCGACCGATGGATAGCGAGGCAGCTATCGTTAAGGGTTTGGTCGCTGCCGGAATCACGGACAGATTGACCAGCTTCAACTCCGACATCCTGCCGAAATGCTCCGTATTCTCTCAGCAGAGCTACTACCTCTCCGTCGCAGAATTCTTCATCCCAGGCATTCACCCGGAACGCTTCCGATTGCAATGTCCAGATCAAGATCGCTGCGCCTATGGCGTTCGAAAGGTACTCAGTGCTGGAATGCAACTTCAACCAGACCAAAAGTTCTCTATCCAGACTTCCAAAATGGTCAAATTCGACCACGTTGGCTCGCTCGTACTAGTGGATAAGCTCTGGTCGGCTGATGCGGACTTGCAACTGGACCCATCGGGGAAAATATATATGTACGAGGATGATCGAGGTTTGGACACAGTTGAGTGGGGCATACACTATCAACACCATTTTTTCGATCAAGGCCTCCAGCATAGTCTCATCCAGTGCGCCGCGGAGATCAGAACGGATTTCACGGACAGGAATCCGGATGCTGAGTTTCGGAAATTCAGGAATGATCAAGGGATATGGTATCTCATTGAATATGAGATCGACATTAAGTTCCCGCAGCTGGAATTTGAGGTATTCTTCAAGGGTCAGCGGGTCAATAACGTCTCTTCCAAGGTTCGCCTCCAGTAGGTCAGGCTTCCTGGTAGATCCACGACTTTTCTCCTTTAGATCACTTTCAATGCATACATACCGGCACATCTGGCGTTGCGTGTTGCTATTTGTATATCAGCGGGATGGAATTGTGGAGAAGCCGCAGATCTAGACCCACCTAGCCTATACTTCAACAACAAAGAAAACAGTACCTTATTGCATTTTCATCTGTCATCTATGACTGACTAACCCTCATTTTTCAACTCTACTATCTTTTTGTGGTAGCCCCGCTACCACCAAAGTAATATATCCAATTCCCTTGATAACTCGGGTCTAAAGTTCAATCTCTAGTCGGAGGGAGGAGGAATCTGATCAACTTCAGGTAGCAGTGCAAGGCACTGAGCTTTTTTCACTCTCGTCGGTTGGTGGGTGTCCGGGCCGCAAAGAGTTATTGGGGACTTGGGCAGGTGAGGAATGTGCCAAGCATGCCTCAACACGGATCCCACGTCGCCCTTATAGCCCTTAACCCATATGAAACGCCCCTTCAAATATGGCGCGCGAGCTGATCACACGCAGTCTGTCGCCTTTTATTGCTATTGAGGTGCTGGGCGTGGTGTCGTCTTCTCCTCCTCCGCCACCTCGTCACCCCCTTTTCTCGACATGCAACACCTTGATGCCTCCGCACGCCGCACTTGATATCCGGCGATGCTACCCAGTATCCTACGTAACGCACGTCGCTATCGACGAAAATGTGCAAAATTCCTGCCCATCGCTATCGCCTTGTTTCTCGTATTTGATACGTTTTACTTGATGTTTTCCGGCAGGCCACACCGCGTCTCGCATCCTTCACACCCTTCAAATAAGCGGATATTCATGGCAAGCATACATTGGATTAATGAGAGGATATTAAGATCACACTGGAACCAGGCAGTCCTTGACCTCGTACAGCATCTTGGTCCCCAAAATGTTTTTGTGGGGGTACTCGAAAGCGGAAGTTGGGATAATAGCAAAGGCGCATTACAGGAGTTGGATGCCCAGTTGGCGCAGCTAAACGTTGCACACTCAATTATCTTGGAAGATACAACGCATGAAGATGAGATATCGCGGGTACCGTCTCCCGGCGAGGCAGGCTGGATATGGACACCGCGAGAAAAGAAAGAGCTCCGCCGGATACCATACTTGGCAAATCTACGAAACAAAGTTATGCAGGAGACGTTCAAGGACACAGACCAACACTTCGATAAGGTTCTGTGGCTCAATGATGTCATGTTCACGGTCTGGCTACTCCCCCGCCGTGTTGTAGAGAAGAGTCCTAATGCAGAACAGACTGAAGACGTAGTCACACTCTTATCAGCAAATGCCGGCGAGTACGCAGCAGCGTGCTCCCTAGACTTTTCTAAACCTCCCCGCTACTATGACACCTTTGCTCTCCGGGATATCTCTGGCGCTAGGGCCCTTACACAGACATGGCCATACTTCTTATCGCATACTTTTCGCCACGCCCTTATATCCAATAAACCTGTTCCAATTCAGTCCTGCTGGAACGGGATGGTTGCTATAAATGCAGAGCCATTCTACGCGAGCACTCCGCTACGATTCCGAGGCATCCCCGACCAACTAGCCGAACTGCACTTAGAAGCCTCTGAGTGCTGTCTTGTACACGCAGATAACCCTCTAAGTACTGCAAAAGGCGTGTTTCTTACTCCGAATGCTAGGGTGGGTTACGATGCGGAAGCGTACTCGGCTGTGAATTCCTTCATCTCGTGGTCTGCGCCCAGTCAACGCATAAAAGGAATCTGGAAGCTTTGATGCACGTGGTTCGTTGGCATGCCGCGACGCATGGTAGAGAGCTTTGTTGTTGCCCGAAGATTGAAAAGATGGGAAGCGGTTGATGTAGCGGAGAATAGGGAGGTAGGGACATACTGTCTGATTAACGAAATGCAAGTTTTGGTGGAGAACGGATGGAAACACCTTTGATATGGGACAGTTCTATAGCTAACTTACCTATATTTACCTATCTCAATTCATGATCCGCAAGGTTATTTACCGCATCACTACCACATTACTAGACTGAAGCTACCAACCGCCGGATTAGTAATTAGGTGGGTGACCACTAGTGAGTTCCCGTTCTCGCTGTTGTGTGTATTTTGGGCCTTTTTGGGCTTTTTTGGGCTTGTGTGTGATGAAAAGGTACATCGGAGATTCACCTACTACGACACCACCGAGAGCTGATGGCAGATCTTACACCTAGGCGACCCATATTACTCTATAGAAAATATTCTTCTACACTAATGCTATTACCATGGTTTTACTGTAGAGATATAGTCGCTTGCCGCTTGCCTTCACTTTGAGGTATTGAAAGCTATTCCACATTTGGTTTAGCGTTAGGCATCACTACAGAAGCAAAAGCGGCTGAAGGCCACGAAAGATTCAACACCAAATACTGCCATCACAGGATTTCTTGTATCTGGCACGAGCGGCATAATTTATTTAGACAGTAAAACATATCTTCGTGTCTTCTTATAGCACTACACGGGGTCAAAATGCAGGATAGCCCGCTATCGATCACCGCTAGCATCACCGGCATTCTCACCTTCATTGCGGCGATATGTGCGTTTATCTACGTCCGGTACAATACCTTACGGAATGGTGGGATGGAAATTGGCACTATCATCGATTCAGTCACAGCAACAATCGAGGAGAGTCGAGCTATAGCGCTGTCAGGGCCAGCCACGCAGCCTGGTGACGACCCTGATTCTAGTCGGTTGAAAAAACTTGTGTCAGAACTATATTCAACCGAGACCGACATTCTTGCTCAGTGTACGATCGTATTCGGCAAGGATTTGGGGAAACTGCAATTGGGCTCGCGACCTAGCGGAAGTACTAGTACTAGTGCGACCTGGAAGGACGTGGTGAAGGAGGTGGATGACGCCCAAAAGAGATGGCAGCAACAGCAGCGTCGAAGACGATATGGATTAAGAGTAACTGAGAAATACTTCAGGCCCGTAATTGATCTCGTTGATAGCTATCCAACAGGCTGGGCGATTACGATATCGGTGCTCAGCCTTGGGGCAACCCCAACAATGATTCGCTGGTACAGGGCACGAAAAAAGGTCTTCGAGATGATTCAGCAAAGGGAAATCATTCGATCGCGACTACTGTTCCACCAGATTTCCATTGCAAACCACCAGATTATCGTTGCAAATTCGTGAGTTTACATGTCCGCCTCAGTCGGATCAACTAACATCTCGCTAGGATTGCTAGAAATCAGGAAATGATGGTTCGCGACTTGCTGGAAGAGAACTCTAAACTTGAGTCCAGGCTGAGCATGCTGAGTAATATCGCTGCACATACAAACCAATGTGTAGAGCGAGTGGCGCATGATAACGATGAAATCAAGGGTCTCATCCTTACTTTGATAAACTCGGCGTACCAGCAGGATAGGACCCAAAAGCCCGACACAGTGCACTTCCGTAGCTCGAGCGGATCATTGAATGATTCAGACCCGGCAAACCAGCACGATAGAACCCAGAAGCCGGGCACTGTACACTCCCGTAGCTCGAGTGGATCGTCGAGTGATTAACCTCATGTGCTTGCGCCGGGCGAAGGCAGAGATATGTTAGTGCATTAAGCAGAAGCAAAGCTAGATGATACAAGGAAAAGTAACTACCTTCAAGAGGAAGCAGCGACTGCCCGTTACAAAAAGGAGAAGTGGTCGGTAAAACTACTCCAGAACACCTCGTGTGAGGAGTCATATATTGTCTATAAGACTTCAAGTCTTTCCGTATCTTATGTTCCAAGCCAAAGCATTCGAGAAACGCATCTACCCTATCGGCAGCTCAAAAAGTGACCTCCATGCACAAGAACAACATACATGTTCTCCATGTAATGCGTCGTACAACTTATTCTGAAAATAATGTAAAGCATAAGGTACGCTCTATTCATGGTGACGAGGCATCGAACGATCGGCTCTTTATATAAACTAATGATACCAATAGCCATTTAATGTGATATACTAAAAGGTGTACTATTACAGGCATCATTTGCAATGTATCTCACGGATCAACTGATTCCAGCACCATGGCCTTCAAGGTCCGAACGGCCACGCTTTCTGCCACGCCTCTCTCTCAGGCTCAGTCTTGGCGAATTTCTTGATAACCTGGTCCCTCATCTGCGCTAATGCGTCCAGAGTCTCTTCATATTGGTCTGGCCTCACTATTCCCTGCCCAGGAAATAGCTCACCGATGCTTTCCCTAATTGAACGCATTGCTTCCATACCGCGTACCACGCCCTCAACCTCAGCCTCTATCTCTTCCCGCTCTTTTGCTGAGAAGGAGAAAGGATAAGTTGAGCCTTGAGCTCCAGGGAGGGTGTCCCATGTGGCCTCTAACTCAGCCACTTGCAAGAGGTACGTCGCCTCGCCGTCAATAAGGAGATTACGCGGTAGGAGTAGAAGCAGGTAGCTCATCGTTTGCTGGAATTCGAGCGCAGCATAAAGTTGTGGATTTTGATAGTGAGTCAGGGTGTTGTAGAGAGAACAGAGTGATTGCTGTAAATATAAGGCTTCTGCATGCTTCTTTGCGTTCGCCTCAAGCTTTTCTATATCCTTTGCTGGCTGTGGCCGCTCTAAACCGTAGACAGGCGGACCATCGTAATCGATGATTTGAGGTTGGCGTGCGTGGAAGTAAAGAGGGGATATTTCGGTGGATTGCCAATCTATAAGGCCCACCACTTTGGTAGGCTCAGAAGGGTTGACGAAGATGTTAGCAACGTGTAGGTCGCCATGCCAGAGATGTGCTGATGAAATAGCTCGATCCGTAGGGAGGAGGAATTTAATCAACTTGAGATAGCAGTTCAATGCCCTAAGCTTTTTTTGTCTCGTTGGTTGGTAGGTTCCCGGTCCGCAAAGGGTTATTGGAGACTTGGGTAGGTGAGTCAGCTTGCTAACGCAGGCTATTTCTCGATGCCCAATTGCGGTGTGATGTTCCTCCAAAGAGCGCCCTTGGGCTTGTTAGTCAAAGGAGCTCCTTCTTAAAGACGGAAATCTTACATGGTCCTCTGTCAAAGTTGATAGTCGCTCTTCCGTTGTCAATTAATTCGCGTCCTTGAGATGGGCCAACAGCGATGTTCTCATCTGTGATATCGATGCCATTGGCATCGACGTACAGCGGCTCGCTTCCAGTTGGCTCGTCCAAATCTTTCGAGTAGTATAGACTCCCAAACTTCTTGAAGGAAACCGAGGTCCAGGCTTTCTGGAAACCAGCAATGGTCTTGACAACGGCAAGTCTGTCTTTGATATTCATACTTGGCCAAACGCGCTCCAGTTCGATCCCTGAAACCTTCTCCATGATGATATATTCTGCACCAACGGGATTCTCCTGGGCTTTGGAACTCCAGGCCAAGACTCTAGGAACAGGAATTCCGAGGACATTCCTTGCCTAAGATACGTCAATTTGAATAGCTGGATGTAATACCTCCTAGGATGAAACGTACGAAATCCATTGTCGCAACTTCGCTTGCAGTGGTAGAATGAGGCAAGCCAGCATTTGGATTTGGAACTTTAGCCACCACTTGAGAGCCATTATCCAGTCTGAGAAGCATACTCTTATTGCACATGCCATCAGGATACTTTTCAATGCTGACGCATGATTTTGCTCCCATAGCTTCGGCGGCGAGACGAGCTAGCTCGTTAACATTGAAACGGACATGGCGTTGCGACATCTCATATCCTTCGTCACAAACGAGGCGGCCTCGAGTATAATTAAAGAGGTCATCACTATATTTCAGATCTGAACGAATGAGCAACATGAACAATGCTTTGGGCTGGGGTAATTCTACCAGGATGCAACGGTCGTGAGACCGGTTGAGGAGAGTGGGTGTCTTGGGTTGCTATGGTTCGCTTGCTTAAGAGATTCCAGCAGTGGGCGTGTCTGAACAGAATTGCGTTTGTCCGCATAATAATCTCCTCAAACGTTAACCTTGAATGCGACTTGATCACAACTAGCTGATAAGGCGCGTGTCGTGAAAAGAACCTTGCTTGACATCGACCTGAAGCTCGCTTAAGCACAGACCTACTACGTCTCTTCTATGAAAGCTACAATAACGTGTTCTACATGCATGTGGTGGTTACAAGCGAGTGGTGGCGCTTAATTTTTGGTGCGATTTGGACGTTTTGACACCCCAGCAACCTCAACAACTATAAAAGATTTGAATCTATAACTTAGAATAAAGATATGCATAGCTGTTTCAATATTATAAGACAAATTTTTAGGGTCTCTTGATGGCCACATTTAGTTATAGTAGAGTTTTGGCCCCCTAGCATTGGGTAAGATCTACGATATAATAGAATTACAGAGACACATCACTCCAAACTATTGCCTAGCCATTGAAATGAGCTAAATACTATATGCATTCATATAATCTTATTTAATACTTTATGGTTGTTGAGATTGCTGGGGTGTCAAAACGTCCAAATCGCACCAAAAATTAAGCGCCACCACTCGCTTGTAACCACCACATGCATGTAGAACACGTTAGTTAGGGCCCCATTGATGACAAAGTACAGAAACCGTCGTTATTTATAGTGATAGTGGTGTATAGAACATATCACAGTACATAAAAGTCACGTGTTACTTGCTTACTTGTCTTCACCTCGAGGCTGGAGATAACTATTCCACATTTGGTTTAGCGTTAAGCATCACTACAGAAGCAAAAGCGGCTGAAGGCCACGAAAGATTCAACACCAAATATTGCCATCACAGGATTTCTTGTATCTAGCACGAGCGGCATGATATAGACATTAAGACATATCTTCGTGTCTTCATATAGCACTACGCGCGGCCAAAATGCAGGATAGCCCGCTATCGATCACCGCCAGCATCACCGGCATTCTCACCTTCATTGCGGCGATATGTGCATTTGTATATGTTCGGTACAACACCTTACGGAGTGGGCAGGAGGAAATTCTTACCATTCTTGAGTCCGTCACAGCTACCGTCGAGGAGAGCAGAGCTATAGCGCACGGAGGCCTGGCAGGTGACGACCCTGATTCTAGTCGGCTGACAAGACTTGTGTCAGAACTATATTCAATCGAGCTCGCCATTCTTGCTCAGTGTATGACTGTTTTTGGCATGGATTTGGATCAAATGCAATTGGGTTCGCGACCTAGCGAAAGTACTAGTACGACCTGGAAGGACGTGGTGAAGGAGGTGAACGAGGCCCAACAGAGATGGCAGCAACCGCAGCGTCGAAAAACATGGGGATTAAGAAAAATTGAGAAACATATCAAGCCCATGATTGAATTCATTGACAGTCGTCCAATCCTATCGATAGGCTGGGCGATTACGATATCGGTGCTCAGCCTTGGGGCAACCCCAACAATGATTCGCTGGTATGGGGCAAGAAAGAAGGTCTTGGAGAAGATCCAGCAAAGGGAAATCATTCGATCGCGACTATTGTTCCACCAGATTGCCCTTGCAAATTCGTAAGTTCACATACCAGCCTGAAGTCAGATCAATTGACATCTCGCTAGAATAGCTAGTAGCCAGGAAATCCTAGTTCGCGGCTTGGTGCAAGAGAACGTCAAACTTGAGTCCCGGTTGAGCCAGCTTAACGATATCGCTATGTATACGAACGAATCCATACGGCGACTAGCGCATGACAACAATGAAATTAAGGGCCTCATCGTTAGTTTGATAAGCCCGGCAAGCCAGCAGGATAGGACCCAGAAGCCCGACACAGTACGCTCCCGCAGCTCGAGTGGATCATCGAGTGATTCAAACCCGACAAAGAAGCCCAGTAAGATTCGGAAGCGCACAGTACGCTCCCGCAGCTCGAGCGGATCGTCGAGTGACTCAAGCTCGGCGAACCAGCACAATAAGATTCGGAAGCGCACGGTACGCCCCGGCAGCTCGAGTGAATCGTCGAGTGATGAAGCTGATGTACTTGCGCCGGGCGAAGGCAGAGATATGTTGGTAGATCAGGCAGAGGCAAAACCAGAATGATATAAGGAAAACTAGCTACCTTAAGGTGAAGCAGCAACTGCCTGTTACAAGAAGGAGAAATTGGTTGGTAAATCTGCCACATAACACTATTTTCGAGTGATGATTCACATGTACTGTGTTGGTAAAGCTTCAAGTGTTTCCATTTCTTATGTCCCTAGCCAAAGCAGTCGAGAAGCGCATCCACCGTACGATGGCGGTGGATCGCAGTAGTAAGAGACAGACGCCATGTGCATTCAGCCTCTTGTTACGAAAGCGTGCTGATAGATTACCAGAATTGCATTAAATACTACCCATGCCATTATCTAACACTTAATTACCACGGAAGTCCTAATCATGAAGTGCTCAGACTAGAGATTTCCGCCCTTCGGCCGTTCCCGTGCCCTTGTAGCCCAGCAGCGCTTTTGGAACATCGTACTCGTAATAACGCCTCACACGCAAGTAGTAAAAGTAACGACAAGATCCCAAAAAATCATCAACGACCTGAAGACAACCACTCAACCCTTCTCCCGCTCAGGGGAGTCATAAATGACTTCGTGGCCGATGACGTCCTCGATAGTCTCATCAGTGAATTTGAGGTCTTCCTCAACTGGCACGGTATCCTTGATCTTCAGAAGCATAACCGGGAGCGCAATAACCAAGCTGCCGGCAAGCAGAATCCAGCACGAAGCGAACAGGTTCATATATGGTGGAGGGTTCCCCAACCCATCCAAGCGCCAGATGATAGCCGCGCCGGCTGACTGAATGCCCTTGTAGAAGCCCGCGAAGTTGGCGAGCTTGCGACTGTTGTTGCTGATTGCGCCCATAAACCTGACTTTGGGTTAGCAAAGGCTAATTAGCACGCCGACATAAAGTTGCTTACCAATATACGCACGTCTGCCATGCTGCGTCGTAGAAGCCGTAGAAGATGTACAAGAACATCGGTCCAATATAGCCCTTTGAGTTCCAGTCGTATACAAAGTGATTATCCGGCTTGGTTTCCTTGCGAGTGTATTTCCTCTGGAAAACATACCCCCCGCCCCAGATCGCGAAGGTGAGGACAAACATGACAACCCAAGCAGCCTTTGCTCGTGTAGTCCTTCTGACATAAGGGAAGTCCAGTGCGAAGCCGAAGACGAGAGCCCCAAATATCTGAGCTAGCCAGTAAAGCGTGTTGTTGAGTGCGCGAGTACGCGTGCCGAACCGCACGAGGTTAACGTCCTGGAATTGGTATGTGTAAAACCAGTTGGAGGCGAAGAACATCGGAAAGAGGAGTATGATGTAGGGATCACTCCAAAGTGTCTGCCAAAGGCCGAGTATCTCCGATTTCCACGTCGGGTGCTTCATTAGAATGATTCTAGACCCATCACGGCGCACGACATGCTTCGCATCAACCAGTGTCCAGGATAGGCAGGCTCCAAGGAATGTGAGGACTAAGAAGCCGACATAGGTGCCATCGCTGACAGTGTCGTTGTTTTGATTGTGGAAGTTCAGGCCAAGTTCAACCTAGCGTCGGAGTTAGCTTCCTGTGTCTTGATTCCATTTGAACTACTTCAGCTCACCAGACTACCGATGACAGCGCCCATATTAAAGATGATCCAGAACCAGGAAATGAATCGGCCTTTTAGTTTCTCCGGGGGGTACGACATTATAATCGCGCCTTGCGCAGACCAGAGAATGCCTGCACAGCATCCAAGCAAGCAGCCGGCGAAGACAATGTAGCCAAAGTTTTGAGTGTGCTTATAGCATAGATATGAGCTAACGTAGACACAATATCCGAGGCCACCAAATGAGAGCGCAATTCTAATGCCAAGGACGTTAGTAACGGTGCCAGCGAAGAAACCGACAACCGCGAAAGTAGCGTAGAGTGCGGAGTTGGAGGCGTCATTAGCATAAGCGTTTTTGCTAAGCTGCCCTCCACCACCAAGGCCGTTGAGGGCATTGAACATGCCTTTACATGGTCAGCGTTCTAAAGCACGACGTTGTGTTGCACAGCCTTACCTGGACATAGGAAGCAGACGAACGACACCAAGATCAACTGCGACTCAGGTGAGGCATACCAAGGAAAGGTGATGGGCCCGAGTTTCGAGCTTTTGTACTTCCATCCTGTGGGTATTTCGACTTCCTTGCGTTCGACAAGGTGAGCTGGCGATTGCGTGTTCGTGGTCGCTGGACCTTTCCTAGCTTCCGCCATGGAGTACCAGAGTCGTGAGAATACTACTTATTGATTGAGTAACGGCGCAATTGGTACAAGGATAGCTCCTTATTGAGGACGGATAGGGTTGTCGATGCCGCTCGATGCAAGATGGTGATGCTCGAGGAACGCTTTTGAAACAAAATAACGAGCGGAAGATGGGAAAGTGAAATGAAGGCTGAGCCGATCAGATATCTGTACTATATTTAACCGCAGCCACATAACTAGAGGGCTGCAAGCGTGTTTCGTGGCGTATCCTGGAGGGCGACTGCTACACTCGTTCCCTACCTTGCCGACCGATCTGGACGCTACTGTGTAAGAGATAACCTACTCGAGTTTAGTATCGTTCCACTCCCCAGGCTCTTGCGAGTATTTTGGTGGCAGTGTTTAGACGTTTCATGGCAGTCTTCAGCGAAGGATAACGACTTTACGTGCGCAAGGCTGCACTTCAGCCTTGCTGTATGCGTCGTCTCTTTGGAGCAGACGGCATAATCTAGACTTCCCGTCCCGAGGCGGAGCATGCATGATGCGTGCGCCACTTACGAAGTAATGTGATACCGCCTGATAAGGCGCAGACGTGAACGCGGTGCGTCTGCAGATACTTGCTGGGCTAACTGCGGGTGTTTGTCAGCTACCCCCTCGTTAGCCATAATCTCTCTCTCTGTCGTAGCTAGCAATTCGCGGGTTTTGAGTCTTGCGTTATCTGATTTGGATTCATCCCGCATTCTGGAGTGTATTGCCATAGCCTATTCACTACAGTGCGCGCATCAATTAGCAGCTATGGTGATTACCCCGCTTACAGCTTTGGGCACAGCCTCTGCCGTCCTTACGCTGAGCAAAGCAGCTTGGAGGCTAGGAATCTCCCTTTCGAGGCCCGATCAGGACGCCAGAATCGTCGATACCACGGTCAAGGATCTGGCAGAGGAGGTCAAGTCGCTTGGCAATGAATGCGACCTTGTATATGCTGAGTTGGAAGAAGTAGTAAGCAAGAGCGAGACAGGATCACCTCCGCCTTATGATATCGATGGCAGGCTGTGGAATTGTCTTGCCACGCAAGTAGAGGATACCAGTCGAACAATGCAAGAGCTGGAGCTGTTTGTCAGAAGTGCCAGAGGGGAAGAGTCCAGTTTCATCAGTAATGCTCAGCGTCAGTGGAAGCTGGACAAAATCAAGGACCAGATTACAAGCCTCCGGACAAAGGTTTGTAGGCACACCGACAACTTGCGTACTACACTGTTGTTGATCAATACGTGAGCCTCGTTTCTCATTGACGTTTGACAAAGCTGACCTCACCTGCAGGGTACTCGCGCACATTGCACCATCTCGAGCAGATCGGGGGCTTGCGAAAGAACTAGACAAGCTGCAAGATTTGGTTGAGAAGCTGCAGAGATCGTCGGAACCCAATCGGAACTCGCGATCTTTTCATGCTGAGGCCACTCTATTGCAATGTGCGCGTGAACTTATCGCGAAAGGTACGACCATGTACGAGGCGAGTCTCGCTGCAGAGTCCGTCGCTGGTGGCCAGGGAGCAGCAAATAGCAACATCCGCGTTGCCGAGTGGGTGAGTACTCTGGAGTTTATACGCCGGGACCAGCGACGCTCGGATCCCTCAGACATGGCCTCTAATGTCCCTTCTATCTTTTCTGAGGACGGAGCGCATACCGTCATGATGAGCGCCACTTCTGCACAGAGTGTTGTGCAGGAACGCGAGAGTGCCGATGGAGTAGGGAACGACTCTGACGATGATCTGGACACCGACCTTACGAAAGCAGCGCTAGACACCGGCACGAAAGCTTTCGAAGCGCAAGAGTGGGAGGAGGCCGATTCTCTTCTTCAAGAAGCTCTACGAATGCTACAGCAGCTTCCGAAGCAGCAAAGAGCATTCTGCGACATTTTCGGTCTACAGTATAAACTTGCTGTCTGTGCGTATCACACGCAAGAGCCTGCCGATGCCGAAGAAGCTCTCATGAGCCTAGTCCAACAGCCAGCGAGCTCCGATGAACAACGCGGGTGCATTTACGACGTCGCGCACCTGCTGTCGCTTTTGTACATCCGGATAGGCCAGGTCGACCGCGCACGATCTGAATGTGAGAAAGCCTTACAAGCCCGAAGGCGTTTATTGGGTAAGCGGAGCGACGCCTCGTTGGAGTCAACGGCGCTCATGGCACACATATACGTCCTGCTCAACAACCGCGCTCGTGCTAAATCATGTCTCGCCATGATCCCAGAAGAACGCAGAGGCGACATTTTGAGAATGGTCGAAGATTCACTGGGGACGAAGGTGGACCATCTTGAATCCTCTCCACTACTGACTCAGACGACGGCTGAAAACTCAGATCTGGCGGTGAATCGCATTCAAAACAGGCTCTCTGCATCTTCTCTCGCGTGGCCCTTGGAGACTCATCGTTACGGCCCCGTATCTACGATGATCACCCAATCGCCAGTTGCTAATCTCCGACAATCACACCAACGTGTCCCGTCAAATGCTGTGGGTTTGGAAGATCTGCAGTCTGTCACGGTGACATCTCTTTCGTCGGCAGGGGAGAGAAGCGAGTCGAGAGCTACGGAGAAGGAGAGAGCGAATCAAGATGACTCTACAAACTCGGGAACACCTGGTACCGCAGCTCTGAGCCTGGGCGAACCTCCAGAGGCAAGTGAAACCATCAAGGGCAAAACCCTGTCTCGGAAGGAAATACTCGATAAGATCGGATGTCAACCTAAAGATCGAATCGAAGACGCTGTCTGCGAGGGTGATCATTCAGCTTTCGCCAGTCTTCTCAACAGGAAGAAAGACTTTTGGCGGTCGCAGTTGCGCAAACGGGTCCGTCCAGAACGTGTAACAGCGTTGCACTTCGCTGCACTCTTCGGCGAGATTGATATGGCGCGGCGCCTCCTAGGCTCAAGTTTTAACATCAACGAAGCCCCATATGGATACTCAACAAGCCTGACGCCCTTGAAATTTGCCGTTGGCGCTCGACAAGTGGATATGGTTGAATTTCTGATTGCGAATGGCGCCAAACCGTCTGAGCCAGATTCATGGTCGACTTTGGCTGAGCAACTAATGAATCGCTCATGGTTGAAAAAAACCATGTCGGAGACTGAGAAGGAACATGCTCCAAATCGGATAGTTGCAATCCTGAGCATCTTGCTCAAGCACGGATGGGACGTCAATGCGCCGTTCGGGACGTCCGGTGCAACGGTGCTTCATCAGGCTGTCACTTTTTGGACGGGCTCATACAGGTGGGATATGAATCTCCGCACTACCGTGACTTCGTTCCTGTGCGAACGAGGTGCAGACCCCTTCCAAGCAAATACACAAGGCAAGACGCCCTACGACATGGCTTCGGCCTCTGATCATCAAGACCTCTTGCTGCTTCTCGATAGAGGCTCGAAAAAGAAAGAGCTAGACGATGGGCCAACAGAGCCATTTGAGCTTTCCAGCGAGCCTATTGGTATGCCTGTAGCTATGCAAGCTCCGTTGTTGGGATTAAGGTTCTCTCGACACGGTGTGTAGTATGACTCACATTTTAAAGGTATATTGAAGCATAAAAAGGGCATTCTAAGCTTTTGTAACAAGGTGGTAGATGATTGGACCTATCTTCGAAGTACTGTCGTAAGGAGGCGGGTAGATGGAACCTAGGGAAAATGGACGACGCGGGGTACAGCAGCACTCCCGACGGCTTGCTTAACCTCCACATCATGTGCCAACAACTGCTGACTTCGGGTCGAGATGGATTAGAATGATGTAAACTATACGCTGTCATGGTTCCGACTTGGGCCCATTACTTAAAAACTGCTCTACATTGGGTTCAAGCAGACTTTCACCACAACTTCGTAGCCGACTAGAATACTCTGCGTCATGTCTGCGAGAAACGGAACCACCAAGACACCATGGAGGCCGGCGGCTAATATCCTAAGGGATATGATACATGATCCCGAAAAGCTGATCATCTGTCCCGGAGTGTATGATGGATTGGATGCCGGGCATGAGGTCCTTTATATGGTAAGTATTTTTCATTTTCTCACTTGCTAGCTGCTACCATGCTGAGGCTTGTAAGTAAGCAAAGCTAACATCTCATCGTGAACAGACAGGAGCAGGAACCTCCCTCTAACGCAGCTACGATCGCGTCCCCTCGACTCCTCTGTTCCCGTTATCGCAGACGCGGACACCGGCTTCGGCGGGCCGCTTTCTGTCGCGCGCACAGCCAAGGCCTACATCAACTCCAACATCGCAGCACTGCATCTCGAAGACTAGGCCATCACCAAGCGGTACGGACATCTGCAGGGCAAGCTGCTAGTGTCTACGGAGGAGTATCTGGCTCGAATCAGAGCAGCGGTACTGGCGCGGGGGGAAACAGGGAGGGACCTGGTGATTATACCGCGCAGCAATGCGCTGCAGAGCTTAGGGTTCGACGAGGCGGTGAAGAGGCTGAAGGGTGCAGTTGAAGCAGGTGCAGATGTCGCGTTCCTGGAGGGCTTTACGACGGAGGAGCAGGGGAAGCTGGTCTGCGAAGCGCTCGCGCCGACGCCATGCTTGGTCAACGTTGTCGAAGGAGGCGTCACGCCGCAGATGAGTGCGACAGGCGCGAGGGAAGCGGGTTTTAGGATTGTAATTTGGCCTTGTTTGGCTATGACGGAGGTGTATAACTCGGTCAAGCGGGCGGCGGTGGAGCTCAAGGAGAAAGGGTTCTTCGTACACGGCGGGAATGGTGCGGGACGTATTAAGGACTTGTTCGAGGTGGCTGGCCTAGAGGAATGTATGACGTTTGATGCGAAGGTTGCGGGGACTACTCCTAAGGAGATCATATGATTTGAGTAGCGTATAACATTCTATTAGCAGCTTTGCATGGACAACTGCGGACGTAACGCGTAGCCAATTTTGACTATCAATCGACCAAATGGTTTATATCGACCTGCAGCCTACGAATCGGCATTTGGTCTGCTTAAAGTGTGAATACTACTGGAAGCATGGAAGCTGCTCCAACGCGACCTCGGCGTGTAGCCTTGGGAGTTCAGATCGGGTGATAGCCATTGACAGATGTGGAGATTAGCGTAGGTATAGGTGAATCCGTGGATTGTGGGGGAAAGTATGGACGCGGGAGGCAATGTTGGAGTTGCGAAAGTGTCGGCTTCTCGTCGCAATGTTGCGGACCGTAAACATGACGAGTAGTTGTGGAGACAGCTCCGGGCGCCAGGGCGCCCCCTGTTCTCAACTCCACTCCACAAGACTTGAGCGCTGCATCTCTCTACAGACTGACGGGATCTATTCATGAGCGCTAGCATCGAGCTAGCAGTAGGGTAGAGCTTTAGATGGATAAGAATACCCTATCTCCATCATCTGCGCTGCCGCACGTTGAGTTAGGTTGAAAGCACAAGCATTTGCAGCGAGTGTAGGTCCCACCAGGGTCTCCTAGTGAGTTTCAGATAGTGTGTAAATCTCAAAGCCTGATTTGAAGTTTCGAGGAATTATATCGATGTCGAATTTCATTAGGAAGGTTCAGGGGTGGTTCGATGTCTTTACTTTTTCGTCAAAACCTCGATGTCAAAGTCTATTTTCAAAGGCTCAGCGCAACTATGTCCATTTTGTCCTTCATTCCACGGTCTCGATTTTTTATTACGCATAATATATCTAATATAAATTATAAATATACAAATTAATTTTCAGTCTCCAAAATTTACATGGATTTCAGCCCTCGAAAGGCTCTGTGGTGTCTCTGTATTTATAACACTACGTCAGACCTTCTCTATCACAGTCTCGATTCCGCGCCTCAAGAATTGACTTCTATATTCTACACCTATATTCCACAATCTCATTTCACAGTCTCACGATCTTTACATCAATATTCCCTTTCACGCGGACTACTTAAAGGGCGCAAATTGGCCTCATAGGCATTATCAAACCTTCTCATGATGTGCCTAATTCAAAGGGCCCTAGCTGCCATTCCGTCGACAGCCTGATATAGAGGCTCTTCCCTATCACATCGCCAAACCCTCCCCAAATTGGGCCTCTGGCCTTCGTTCCTTGACCACCCATTCACTCCCCTGAATATCCCTACCACCTCAACGCTCCCGTATCCAAGAAAGCAGATGCTCTAACTCCGCCCTATCGCTGCTCCGAAACTTCTCCTCCGGAGCGCGTGGAATCGTCTCGCCTGGAGTGAGGGGTCGAGGGCGTGGTGTGGGCGTCATGTAGGCCTCGCCCCACGCCGTGTAGGCGACTTGCATGTCTGCGGGCTCTGTGAATAGCGTTAGCGAATTCGCCTGCAAATTAGGTAGGATTCAAGAGATTTTACGTGTACCTTCGGCTTCCTGGAGCTCGCCAGGCTGGCTCGTGGCACTAGACGCCATGCGAGGGACGACTGGTGCACCGAGCTGAAGCGCAGGCTTAGGGTCAGACTGGGTAGCAGACTTAGTGGCGGACTTAGGAGACGATTTGTAGAAGCCACGGCGGCCAGTGCCATACTGGCCGCCGTATAGGGGAACGTCTTGACGTACGTTTTGTAGGGCAGCTACGGGGACGCCATAGGGCTTAGAGTGATCGGGGGTGGCATAGTCTAAGAGGCGTTGTTAGCAAGATCGAATATCGGCCAGGCAAGTTCACGTCCGTACCTTGCGCTGGGGTCACTCGAGGAGCCTGGAAAACACCTAGAGTGGGGTGTTGGTAGTTCTTGGGGATACCGTCAGGGCTAAGGGCGCCGGGGAAGTCGTTGTCTACGGGGCTTGTTGGCAAGGAACGATCTCGACCAGGCGGAGCTTCGCGCATGTCTTGCGCTTTATTTGAGGGAGCATCTTGGACAGCACCTCGAGCGGAGCGATGACGAGCTCCAGCAGGGACGCGAGACAGATCGATGGTACCAGCACCTCGAGGGGTCGCAGCGGCGCGAAGGCGAGCACTGAATGGGCCGGATGGTGCGGAGTCGGGCGGAGAGGCGTCAAGTGGGGAGAAGATGTTGGTCGGCATTGTTGTTGGAAGAGGAGTGAGCTAGTAGGAAGGTGCTGTTCGTTGCGCTTGCTTTAGCGATTAGCCTTTGCTCCAAGAGGTGTCGGTTACGGCTTTCAACGCGAGGAAACGGCGAGGAGAAGAAGAAAAACCTGCGGGGGTGAGTTTTTAAGAGTGTGGTGTAGTTGAATGTAGTGAATGTAGCAGTGAGGTGGGTCTGGTGAACGGAAGAGGAAATGAAGTGGACTGGTCATTGGAGAGGACTATTGGACCTATATTATCTCAGGTCAGAACGTTGGGACCATGATTAACACTTTTGCTTGCTGAAAATCTCTGTCAGGAGTGGCCAGCTGCCAGTTTGCCAGTCAGTCAAAAGGTAGCTCAGCTTCCACCACATCGACCTTGGCATCTCGTCTACATATGAGAAAGCTCGTGGGGATGTCCTAAGTAGATATGGACGACTGTCCACGGACCTTTAGCGGGATAAGCTGCCTCACAATTCTGCTTTCACCACTTCTTGTTCTCATGATCCGTTGTGTCAAGGTCGGATTCGCAAATACATGGTGGCGGAAGTTCGGAAGGGTTTCTAGATCTGGAGTACATCTTGAGCATGAGACGTTTAGACCTGGACATAGATTCCTATCTGAACCGATCCCCCTCTTGCTGGCCCCCATAGTTACCCCCTAGCTACCAAAGTACTCCCTTGTCTTTTCCTCAACTGACCTCCTATCCTCTGGTTCTCAACCTCTTCTCGAAGCATGATTCAATCGCCGATAAGAAAAGAATCGAGCGCTGCTCTTTGCTTCTCACATCTTGCCATAGGTCTCTCTTGGACTTCTTTTGAGGTTCGTTGAACGAGTGGGATGCCCTTAGGTACCAGCAGACTCAACATCGTTAATCTTTCATAGAGTAAGTCTGTCTTAGATTTCCAGAGAATTCCGCGATTTTCAAAAGCTAATGCCTTCCCTAAAATCGAGGGCGAGACCATACGAGTGAAGTGATGTCGATAATACACGTGATCCGTTGCCGAATAAAGAGGTTCAGTAGAAATCCCGTCTTTTGACTGAGATCGCTACCCATCCTCCCGTTTGCCAGCATGCTCCATTTAACGTGAGACCGCATCGACAGAAGGACCTTTCTAAGGCGAAGTCGTTCTAATGATTCATTACGCTAAATCGTAATGGGAGCCTAACTACTAGAACGCCATCAAAGCTGTACGAGCTCGTGTCGATGTTCCGCGAAGCCACGAATCAAAATTGCGACGCCTCCGCCTCTTCCCTAGGTTTTCCCCGCACTCCCCAGATCTTGTGGCCATGCGTAAAGAACCATACTTCAGCTGAATTCTGGCTAACCATTCCCTATCAATGTACTAGTACAGATGGAGTTGCTTCGACGATAGTAGTTCAACTTTTTGACCAGCCGGACCACTCCCATCAGACCCTTTACTACCCCTGGCTCACACATCAGCAGGATACTCGCTAAAAGAGTTTTACGAGATGCGATTCTATATCTGCTAACATCGATGTGTATCTAGTCACTCCCAAGACCATGCAGCTGGGCTAGCTTTCCCTACATTTCCAAGGTTTTTCACCACTCTCCTTACGCTAAGCTCTGCCTATCAGTGCTTGTGGATGTTTTCAAGCCTCTTCTAACTGCACTAGCACATCTAGCCCTCCTTTTCTTTGATATTTCCAAACCCTCGGGTTGTTCTTCCTCGCATTTTTCATCCATTGGGAGAGGTCTAGACATCCAGCCAACGAGATATATTCCATAGAAAGAATCCCTCGCCCCTAGAGCTCGCATCCCATTCCTCAGCTTCATCCATACCCCTGAAATTGACCTCTGCTCCCACCATGACAACTTCCGACAATGTCGAGAAGACGATTAGCCAGACCGAGTACATCGACCAGATATCGGTCCACAAACCAGTAGAGCACGTCGCTGTCCACACGGATACTTTCGATATCTCCGAGGACGCCCTAGGCACCAACGTAGGCCCCGGATACTGGAAGAACTGGCGTTTCTAGGGCTCATCCTTGCCTTGTGCCTGAGATACAACAGCGCCAATCTAGGCTACGTCCTCTCGCTAACCCAGATCAATCAGGACATCGGCCCTTCCTCGAATCTGCTTTGGGTTCCACTTGCGTATACGTTATCATTATCTGTCTCGTTTCTTTTGGTTGGCAGGTTCTCGGATATCTTTGCGAGAAGGGTAAGGCTTCCTCACGCTCTCCGGTTGGAATCCTCGCCTGCTAATGGTACGATCACGTAGTGGTTCTTCATTATCGGCAATGCCTTCGCCATAATTGGAACTATTATGGGAGCCACGGCGAAGACTGTCAATACTATCGTCGGAGGAAACGTCTTCAAGTGAGTTTGAGAGCATGAGGTACCTTCCATAACAATGGCTGATTTTATGACCTTGTAGTGGGCTCGGAGCTGCGATCTAGATATCTTTTGCAGCGGCTGTCTGCGAGCGTAAGATTCCTCCAATGAACCATCCACAAGGCTAGTTCTCTCGCACTAATACCTGGCAGTCGTTCCGAATAATCACAGAGACCTTTGGACTCGGGTTGTAACAGCTACAACCTAGGATCAACAACTCATACGGTTCACGGTCACCTACGTACAGACTTGGAGTTGCTGGCATAGTAGCTGCCTACATGCCTAGCCAGTTACAACTTCTACAGAGAGGGGTTGGGGTACGGTGGCCTACCCTGCCTAATGCTGCCTACTGCTGCCTCCAATTAGTGCTTCTGCCTATGCATACAGTCACTTCCTACGTAGTATATAGTTTGGCCTTCGGGCCCCCGAAATAAGACAGAGTTCACATCAATTTTCAACCTGAGTTTTGGTGCAGCTTGATCTTCGCTTCAGCGCTCCCAACTATCGGATTCGGAGCTCCTATCGCAGCGGCGTTAAGAACAGACACCGTCCTTCAATGACGATGGGCCTTCTACCTAGGCCTCATCGTATCCGGTGAGTCTCGGCATCGAATAAACTCAGGCGATTTTATCTATTCAGTCCACTAACACTCTTGATAGGGCTTGTTTTTATCCTGCTCTTCATTTGCTACCATCCTCCAAATTTCCAACTACTGCATACCAATCGCACTAAATGGCAACAAATCAAACGCCTCGACTTCGTTGGCCTGTCCTTTTACGTTCTCGGACTCATTCTGCTTTTGACCGGGCTGAACTGGGGCGGCAGTAAGCACACTTTGCTTTTCCATTCCAATTGCTCCGCATATATTCTCTCGCCACCTTTCCACGAATGGTACTTACAGCACACCTCTACAGGCGCCTACCCCTGGAAATCTGCCCACGTCATCGCCACAATCGTGGTCGGTACCTTGTGCATAATAGTCTTCACAATCTACGACATCTACCACAAGGCGACCCCCTCCTCCCCATGCATCTCTTCAAATCCCGGGGCTTCGCCGCCATCATCAGCGCCGCCTCCGTCGGCAGTTGTGTGTACTACTCGATGATCATCCTCTGGCCGTCCCAAATCGCCAGCCTCTTAGGCGGCAGCCCGATCCACCAAGCCCTGCTCGCCTCGATGGTTGGTACTGGCACGCAGCTCGGCCAATTCATGGCAGGCCCCATGCTACATTGGATTTCGTACCAGCGCGGCCTGCTCTTCTTCACGTGCTGTCTGCTCACCGCGATGGCGGGCGCGATGATTGCCGTTGGTCCTGGGAGCGTGTCACTGGACTGTGGCCTTATGCTTACGGCGTGTTGGTGTATTGGGGTGATCGAGTGTATCGCTGTGGTGCTGACGCCGCTGAGCTGTCCGCCTGAGGATCTGGGTGCGGCGTTGGGCGCGCTCGGATCTGTCAGGAGTACGGCTGCGATGTGTGCGACGGCCATCTATGTTGCTATTCTGAATAGCAAACTGGCTAGTATCACGCCTGCTTTGGTGTCGCAAGCAGCTCTGAAAAATGTACTACCGGCGTCTTCGATCCCGACGCTGTTGATGGATACGGCGACGGGCAATTTTACGAATGTGCCGGGGATCACGCCAGGTATCACCCTGGCGGTTGAGGCAGCAATGGCGGAGGCTTCCGCGCGGTCGTTCAGTTAAGCGATCTGTCCTATGAGTAACATGGAGGAGATTCTAATACTGACCTATATGTTAGGTATGTCTGGTACGCGGTCGTTGCGTTCGGCTGTCTCGCAATCGTCGCTTCGTCGTTGACTACCAACTATAATGAACATCTCAATGACGAAGTAGCGCGCGAGATGCAAGATCCGAGGTCGAACGGCTTTAGTAAAGAAATTGATCAAGAGAAGTGAGGGCTTGAAACTAGGGCAATCACCGAGACTGGAAACTTGAGACGAGGGGAGGAAAAACATGGGAGTGCCTTCGAATGTTATCTTTGATGTCCAAAATGTTATCTACAGATCTAGCACCTTCAAATTACAACTTTGAAGCGGGCCGTTGACGTAACATCACAGCAATAAAGCCGTAGTACACCTAGGCAGACCCCCCGGCTGAGGATTAGACAAGGAATGAACATGACCGCTTAACAGTAGTGATCAGAAGCAGAATTTAGCAGAATGCCCGTGTAAATCCGACCCACGTATTGATGACAGTGTCAAATACTTTAGGTCTTGCAAGATTCATACAAACCGCCATCTTGACCAGCAGCACGAGGATCGTGACCTTGAGTCTCTCCAAAAGCAGCCCAAAACTCCTCATAGCCATTCAGAACCCTCAAACACACCAGCCCGCTATGACTTCATCGGGCCCAGATCTAGACGTCATCCACTCTAGAGTAGTAACGTACGCTGGCCGTCCGGCCCGGTCACCGGTTCGCAGATATCGTCCCCATATTTCGCTCTCATCCAGCAGCGACCACCCTCGCGGATCTCTGCACCCACTATATTAAATCAACCCACGGCATCGCCACCGTTTACGGCCTCGTCTGCCTCGAAGGGCGCGGACAGTCCTTCAAGCCTCTCATTCCCCAAGCACTCGGAATCTTGTACATCCCTGTCGGGAAGAAAGGAAAACTGCCAAACGGCACGGTCTGCGCAACCTAACGAAAGGACTACGGGAAAAACGCCCTGGAGATGGGGGACGATAGGTCTCAGGGGATTGGCGAGGAGCGGAAGGAGGGCTAGAAGCGAAGGTGCTGTTGGTCCATGATTTGGCCACATTTGTGGAGGGGCGCGGAGGTGGAATAAAGTTGGTGGAGAGTTGATCGGTGATGAGGGAGTATTGTTTGTCGTGTTTGAGATTCCGAGGTTGCGGGAGATGGTGAGAGAAGAGTTGGGAGCGAGGCCGGCGTAGGCGATGTGAGGTGAGATGGGAGTAGGTTGGGCGTTTAATGATTGGCCTTGCTATACAAGTAAGGAGAAAAGATGATAATGGATGCTTCAAAGTGAGTCGGGTAGAGAAAAAAAGGTAGCGAGATAGTGGTAAGGTGTTGGGGGCAAGAGAAATCCCAACAAGTTCCACCAGCAACCGTAAACATGACCTCACTTCCGCAGTGGATCCTTATATACCGAAAATTTCTGAGCTCCATACAGCTAATTCGAGCAGCAGGCCGGTCGGGCGCAGCGGTAATAACCCTGCGCAAAACAGGTGCCCCTTCCGGGCACCGCCCCCCAACGACAACCTGCAGGGGTTGTGAGTTCGAATCCAGCCCTTGTCAGGAATTGACTTAACTATGGCTGTTTCCCGAAGAATCACCCGAAAGGCCGCGCAGCGCGGAAACGTAAGTCCATCGTCACGGAGAAACGCCCGGGTTTCTACACCTTCCCCCGAGGAAGGTGGTGTTTTGCTCTTTAGATATTCTTTTGTGTTATCGTTTCGCTGTCGTCTAGAGTCTATGCAGATGTTGGTTTTTTTTTTCTGCTCCTGTGGTGGCTATTTCACTCATCGTTAGCTCAATCCGTCATGATACTCTCTTCTCGGTGCACTTACAAGGGTTTACAGTTTTGAGATCGCTCGATCTCCCGTCGTCGACGTACAAACGACAACGCTCGTGACCAGATCCAGATCACGACCTCATGTTGAACTTCTCGTTTGCCCTTCAATCACCCTCTCCAACACATCAGCGAGATAGTGTAAGATGAAGCCAGCACATACCCACAAACGGCTGTCAAGTTTCGACCCATATATATCAACACCTTACTCTACCTTTTTTCTGTATTCGAACGCGCTGAATATTCTTCAACCCTTCCCTCCCAACAAACGGCACCATGCCTCATCCCTCATCCTTCCCTACCTACCCACCGTCCTCCTACGTCCTAGTCCCCTTTCTCCTCGCCTTCTTCCTCGTCCTCTACCAAGCCCTACCCCAGCTTACCGCACAGCGTTACTCTCGTGGTAAGCATCAGCCACCCCCCCCCCCCCGCCCTCGTGGCCGTCCCCCTCCTCGTCCCACGCCACTACCACCACCACCGCCCAGCGACTTGAATCGTACCCGTCCCCATCTCCCTGCCCTTCACACTGCCAACTTGCCTCGACTCGAGGACTATGCGCCAGCACCAATACCCACTTTCTTCCCGGGCTTCCGGGTGAACGAAGCCATGCGCAAGGCCCGCCACCTCCATGCCATCGAAGCAGCATGGGCACGTGCCTTTCGAGAGATGCGAGGCCATATCCAGACGCTGCGTGACCAGGTACAGGACCACTGGGAGCAAAGCCAGGGATTGCAGGAGCAAGTCTGGAGGCACGGGGACATCGAGGTGATGTCGTCTTCTACCAGCACGCAGACTTTAGATTTTGATTTGCCGAACATGTCTGGAGCGGGGGAGGTTCCCAGGAGCGACGATGCATATTTCGAGTGCAACAACGTCTACGACGGGAGTGGCAGTGAGGAGAGCACAAGGCCGGAATGGCATTGGGGAGGGAGGAGAAGCAATGTGTACGGTGATGGGGCGTATGCGGTTGGGCATTCCCCGCGGGCGAGACACTTGTTTGCGTTGCAGTCTGCTGCGGCAGCAGCGCAAGCCCGGCGAAGGCACGAGAGTAGGAGTGGGAATGGGAGAGCGCTGGAATCAGAGTGGGTGCTGTAAATTCGTTAGCCATTCGCGTGCTCAAGGTTGATAAGTTGGTTTTTTGAATGAATAGAATAGAACAGATTATGAAACGTGCGCAGAGAGGTCCACAGCAAGTTGCAGGGTAGCGAAGCTACCGATTTTCATAAGAGCTGGAACAAGGCGCTTGAGCTGCTTGTTAGTGAGCCTTTTCTCTCCGCTGGCAAGATCACTTAGATGCTGGGCATTTTTGATCCGGGAGCATAGTCGGATATGTTTGCCGTCGACCTCGTCCTGCATCCGATGATAAGATCCGCAGTAGGAGACAAGTTTGCAATTTTCGCATTGGGAAAGGTGATCTGTAATTCCGCAGACATGACAGGATACGGCGGGAGAGAGCGGCATGGTCAAGAGAATGTGAGACAGGGGAAATCGAAGGGCATCTTTAGGTATTATGCTATGTGACCTTCGAGGCGCATTCCAAGGACGAGGTGGTGGAGCCCTTTGCTTCGTCTGGAAAGTTCAACCGTTGGCACGGACCAATTTGGAATATGCCTGGAACGTCTCGTAAGAGTGCATCAATTCCATGGATGAAGTTTGGGAGAGCCGCGTTTGGCAGAGTGGCAGGGGTGGACTTTCGTTGGGTGAAGTATGGCCAGAGCTCGACTCTGAATCACGTGCTGCCGGCGATCGGGGCTTTCGCCAGGCAGCCGCCGAGAAACGCTAAAACGCTTGGCGAATTTTCAAAATAAAAGGCCAGCTCGCCCTCGTCCCATTTCTTTCCTCATCCTAGTGGTAAGTTTCTTCCCCAACCCCAAGCAGCCACCGCCATTCCATCTGCTAACGTCTCCGCAGCAAGGGCATACGCGTGTCAGTGAGGATTCGTCCGAGACCGTGTTTTTGCTAGTTGAAAACTACAACTATGACCGCTCCTGTTGGTCTTCGGATCGGCAGGGAATTTTTGGAAACACACCTCGAGTGAGATATCTCCTCAACCCATCTTTTCATTGATGCTCTCACCTTGTGTGGGACTTTGAAGAAGAGAACAGGCCTAGGCTGCCAACATGTGCACATTCCGATGACGTTGCATCTCGCTGTTGATGCCGCTTGATGAAATGCGTCGCGGGTCCGGCTCGCACGAAGCAAAGACACCCAATATGAAGACTGCTCTCATCACTGGCGGTACGTAGGTCATGGAACACGCTGCCGTTACTCTACTGATGCCGCAAAGCTTCGGGCTTGCTAGGCCGCAAGGTCGTGGAAGCCTTCGATCGCGACGGCTGGAAAGCTGTAGGCACCGGGCTCACACGAGTGAACCCACCGGCCATTGTCAAGCTTGACATCCTCAGCAAGGGCGATGTCGAGAGAGTTCTAGACGAAGTCAAGTATGTGATGCCCATGAGAGTGATGCCAGCTGGCTGACCTGCCCGTCTCTCAAGGCCAGATGTCGTCGTCCACTGTGAGCCGTCCTCCCTCCCCCATCGCGTCGTGAACCTCCGCCATCAAAAGCCCTCGGGATGATGTAGCTGACTCTACGGGCTATCTCAGGCGCAGCAAACCGCTTCCCAGACTCCTGTACCTCCGATCCTGACGCGGCCCGCGCTCTTAACGTGACGGCCTCCAGCGGCCTTGCGACAGCGACCTCCTCTCGCGGCATCTTCCTCATCTACATCTCTACCGACTATGTGTTCTCCGGAGCTCCTGGCGAAGCACCTTACACACCCACCTCCAAACCCGATCCTCCAAACGTATACGGCCAAACGAAGCTCGACGGCGAGAAGGCTGTGCTGGAAGCTACAAACAAGATAACGGCACAGGGCACACATGGCGGTAGCCCCGTTCTCAGCGTCGTTCTCCGCGTTCCAATATTGTACGGGTCTTGCGAGCCATCTGAGAGTGCCGTGAATATCCTCATGAAGCAGATATGGTCCTCGCAAGAGCTGAGCCCCACTTATCCCAAGATCAAAGTCGACGACTATGCTCAGCGCTTCCCCACAAACACGCAGGATGTGGCCCGCGTCTGCCTGGACATTAGCAAGCTTTATCTGGAGCCGGGAAACAAGAAGGATCTGCCTACCATACTACAATTCTCGTCAGAGGATAAGATGACGAAATGGGAGATTGTGCAGGAGCTTGCGGATATTCTGGGCCTGCCGCTTGAGAACATGGAGTCATTCAAGCCCACAGAAGACCATCAGGATGGAGTCAAGAGGCCATATGATTGCCATCTCGATACTGGTGCTCTCAAGGAGCTTGGCATTGATGTTGGTACTGTGGGCTTCAGGACTTGGTGGTGAGCACGACTGAGTAAAATTTCTATACCAACGTGCTAACGAACTGCAGGAGACGGGAGCTTGGGGCATTCCGCCATTGAATCGGCGTGGTAAGTACTTAGAGCTACGATTAAGACGTGGTCTTGATCCACCTAGACAAATACACCAAGATGTCCTAAGAACAAGCAGTGTTGCCTTCAAGGTGAACTGTTCTGAATGCACCCATTCTCTACCATCTTCCACACGCGGCCTTTCTGATGTGAACATTCCTCTCTCACAATTCGATGATGCCTGGCTTCGGAGGCCTACAAGCTGAGGATGTCGCTTGGATGCATCCCAACAACGCATCTCCAAATACTCCACCAATACCCAATTGCACCACTTCTAGTGGCCAAGCCAACAGATCTACAGGAAAGACGGCCGCCTAACCCGTTCATGCAAGTCAGCTACAAGATCCATGAGCGACATATTCCTCGATTCTGTACCCGGTCGCTGTGTGCGGTCTACCCAAATCAGACACGGAAGCACGCGCTAAATCTCCGCGAACGTGGATTCATCCAGGATTTGGCAATTGAGGTACCATTTACCCGCAACATTTCCCCACTAAACCTCAGAGTTCGTCATAGCTTGCCCATCTCGTGTTGCTCGGCGGCCCTACCGAGATCATGCTCCATCCCAAAACAACATTGCCGTCCTATCACGGCCCCAGTCTCAGAGCAGCTCTTGCAGCTGTCCCTTCGTTTTGGTATAAGTTCCCCGCGTTAGCCATGCTACATAAAGTGCCAAGGTGTGTGTTCCCGGGAACGAGAGATGAGTTGATCAAAAAGTCTGAGTCGTTTTGGAAGCCACAACGAATAAAGCCTTAGCTGATGCTGCTTGCTAGAAGCCTACCCTTTCTTTTCCCGCAGTCTTCGCTCTTCTGTTTGCCACTGCCAACAGGATGACTATACTAAGCTCCTACGCTCAGCATGGCGTGCTCCTCTCCGCTCTCAAATTGGCTTTAGCTTCCCTGTCGCTAGCTGCTTCTTATAATAATGCTGGCGTCTTGAATTTTGGTACAGCATCTGGATACAGCTCCAAGGTCTACAATGTCTCAGCAGCCCCAACAGCTACTTCAGTCAATCGAGACTTCTCTGACCAAGTATTGGCGTTTCTCTGGGATCAGGTTGGACCTGTAGCTACTGGACCAGTCACTACTACGGTTTCGCCGACGCCCGAAGCCTTGATATATCCTACTCCTGGGGTTATGCACCCACTACTTGCCTCAAACGACACGAGTCTGGAAAGGTCCAAGCTGCCAAAGAACTTCAAATGGGGCATCGCATCATCAGCATACCAGATTGAAGGCGCTGCAAAAGATGAAGCGAAGTGGCCTTCCATCTGGAACCTACTCGCTCATCGCGTGCCAGACCAAGTATTAGACAACACCACCGCCGATGTTGTAGCCGAGCACTATTATCTTTACAAACAAGACTTTGCCCGGCTGAGGAGTCTCGGCGTCACAGGCTTTAGCCCGAGCATCAGCTGGCCACGTATCTTCCCTTCGGTAAAGGTCCCTTGAATGAAGTAGGTGTAAAGTACTATGATGATGTTATTGCTGAACTGGTCAAGAACGGGATTTCGCCTGCCGTGACACTGTTTCACTGGGATACTCCGCTAGCTTTATTCAACGAGTACGGTGCCTGGACGGATCCACATATCGTCGACGACTTCTTCAATTACGCGAAGTTCATCATCGGCCGCTAAGACAAGTACGTCGACACGTGGTTCACCATAAACGAGCCTCAGTATTGCAACTGGCAATACAGCTATTGCCCGGCTGGCAAATACTATCCTGCATACAACGGCGTGACGGGAGGGCTGGAGGCGCGTTTCTTGTGCGGCCATTACACGCTTCTAGCACACGCGAAGGTGGCGAAATGGTACCACGAAGAATTCAAGGGTAAAGGCCACATCACCTTCAAGAACTCTGGCAATTATTGCGAAGCCAACTCGACATCCAAGGCCGCTGAAGTAGCTAGGCGAAGGAATTTCGACTTCGCCGAGGGTTGGTTTGGAGGGCCTTGGACGGACGGCGACTGCGCCACGAGCTTGAAGGATGCTCTGGGAAGCTTTTTACGGGAGCTGTCGCCAGAGCAAAAGGCCTTGATTAAGGGGTCTTGCGATTTCTGTTGGTTTGCAGGCCGTAGCATCTGAACATTGACAGAACGCGACATTATGTACATGAGAGCGCCCTGTTTGCTACCGGCAGTGATTGCTGTAGGTGATTGTAATAATCCAACGATTTCTACGCCATTGACGGGTACTCTGCTTTCTACGCATTCGAAGTCGACGGCGGGGTTGAGGCGTGCGCGTCCAACAGCTCGAACCCAGCGTATCCCGAATGTGCTGGCAGCGCTTCGACAGATGCAGACGGTTTCCCTATTGGACCAGCGGCTGATCCTGCTTTGTCCGGGCTCTATGACACGGCTACAGGTATCTGCAGGTTTCTGAAGTATCTCACGACGGAGCTATTCCCTACGATTCCTGCGGAGCCGTTTGAGTCCCAGCTTACAACTCTGAATCAGATAGTTACTGTGGGATCTTCGCCGTGCTGGCGATTACCAAAACTGTCTGGATAGCATTCTCGGATCTATTGCCTACGACAAGGTCAATGTGACGGGCGCGTGGGCTTGGGCTATCTGTGAGTTCCTACCATTCACGGTTCAAACTCAATGGGAGTGGAACTAACTTGAGCAGTCGACAACTTCGAATGGGGATCCGGCACTACCTCCTAGCGTGCGCTCCGGGCTGCAATATGTGAATTACACAGACCTGACAAGAACACCAAAGGCGACCATGTTTCAGCTCCTGAACTGGTTCAAGGAGCACACCGAGCCCAGCAACTCGACAATGAGGTTGTTGTAGACGCGTATGAGACAAAGAAGGCGGGGTGGAAAGCATATGCGGTACAGTTATAGCGGTAGTAGATATATAATCCATCTGATGCGTTGTTCCTAGTGGAGCACAGCCGGCCTTATTTCTTGTCTACTGGGGTCTCTACACAGCCAACGAAGCTAAGGATGATGTGCCGATGGCATGATGCGTGCTTGCAGTTGGTGCAGGCATCTGGCCATGGATCCCTCGAGCCCGAGACTTGGAAGCGGGTGAGACAGGGTAAGCTTCGCGTTTGCGGCACCTCACCACGACGCGGCGTATGACTGAGACTGACGCCAGCGTGCTGAGCGCCTACTTCGTACTGAGCATGCTGTTGTTGTCTGGGGGTGCCTATGTCAGGTGAAGGCTGTTTCTTATCGGACCGCCCCCGCTAGCCCATGATGCATCCACCGTGACCGTGCCCGCCGTCCCGTAGCATCAAGGCATACACGAGAACACGAGAACCGCAGCGCTGTGCACCCAAAAGAATACACTCGTCTTCTGCTGCGTGCGTCGCTTGCCTTTCACTGCGCTGCCCCGTGTCTGCTTCGTCGGCCTCTCTCGTGCGTTGTCCCGGCCGCAAAGCTGCTTCATTGCCCTCTAAAACGCATCCGGCAAGGGCCCACGGACATCGGCATACTACAAGACTACCGCGAGCTCAACGTCAACCCAACCTGCCATCGTCCCCGCCACAGCCCCAGCTTCCCGAGCACCTAGTCGTGGAGCCCCTAAGCCTGGAGTTTGCGACGTGCGATCGAGTCACCATCATCTTGCCTGGCCACTTCTCTCCGCCACCCGCGGGCTACTCAAAGTGCTCTCATCCAGCAGTCCAGGCCTTCCAACCGCCCGAGAGCTCATCACACGCCGAATAGACTCCCGAGGCCCATCCCGACTCGCCGTGGCCGTCACGTCCAGCTCTACAGCACTCGAGCGACTACGAATGCGGCTGCTCTGAGCCCAGGTCGCCGGTGCGGTACCCGTTGTTCAGCAATCACGTCCGCAGTCTCGCGGAAGACCCTCCTCAGCACTTCGTCCTGGCCGACGAAACTCCCCCGGACCTTCCTACCCCATTCACTTCCGACCACCCATCCATTTCGACCTCCCGAACTTCTACTTCCCAGCGAATCTCTGCCCAACCAGCCTCCCAACATAATACATCCATACCTAGTGCCTCTGGCGTTCTAGGCACCCCCCATACAACCCCCGCAATACCTACACCAGCTCCCAAGCGCAGGCGTAGGCTCTCCAGCAGCTCGGAGGACTCGGAAAGTGCCGACGGAACCAGAACCAGAGGCAGGCCCTCAAACCACGAGTCGAAGCGTAGGCGCCGAGCTGACGGGACAATGCGCCTTGATTCCGAGACGACAAAACGGTCCCAGTCCCCCTCACAGACCTATTCCAACGGCTCGACTCGCTCGCCTGGTTCGCGGGTGAGTCTGGGCAAGATTGCGAACGGAAACTCCCACGTCAAGTCCGAGAGCAACGGCTCGGCGGCCTCATATACCAATGGAAACGCACTCTCGAACGGCCGGCCGCCGCAGCTAGCGCCGTCGTTTTACGGCCATGATCGAGGGGAACTGACGCGGATATTGATACAGAGCTTGACGGATCTGGGATATCATGGCGCCGCGGGCGCGTTGAGCCAGGAGAGTGGCTTCGAGGTTGAAGGGCCGACCGTTGCGGCGTTTCGGAGTGCAGTCCTACAAGGCGACTGGGCTGAAGCGGAGGCGTTATTATTTGGCACGCATTCTTACGACAGCGGGGGTGGCGTGGGTCTAAGAAGTGGAGGGGCAGCTTTTGGGAACAAATCACACGGAAAGGCGCCCCGAACATCTTCGTGGTCGCCGTCACGGCAAACTGGCGGTTTAACGCTTGCGGAGGGTGCGAACGAGAACGAGATGAAATTCTGGATGAGGCAGCAGAAATATCTCGAACTTCTCGAAACGCGGGATCTAGGGAGCGCTCTAATGGTTTTGAGGCAGGAATTAACACCTCTACATCAAGACGAGGGGAGGCTCCACGCCCTATCAAGGTAACACTGTGAACTTCCTTCGAAATGATGAACCATACTGACATAATTAGTCTCATGATGTGCCAATCCGCCGATGACCTCAAATATCAAGCCCAATGGGATGGTGCAGGAGGAGAGTCCAGATCAATACTTCTTTCAGAGCTTTCAAGTACGATCCGTATCTTCACACATCATGTCGACTGCTAACAACTCACAGAGTCAATATCACCGAGCGTAATGATACCCGAACATCGGCTAGCAATCCTTCTAGATCAGTTAAAAGACAGCTGGATCTCGAATTGTCTTTACCACAACACCGCTACTCCTCCTTCGTTGTATGTCGATCACACCTGCGAGCGCGATGATCTTCCCTTGAAGACAGTTCTAGAACTGCGGCATCATACCGACGAGGTGTGGTTCTTACGGTTCTCCCATGATGGGACTAAGCTAGCCACGACAAGCAAAGACGCTACCGTCATCATTTATGAAACAACAACATACAAAATCCTTCATAGGCTCACCGCCCATGAGAGTGGCGTGTGCTATGTTGCTTGGAGTCCGGATGACAGCAAACTTATCACGTGCGCACAAGCTCAGGATAATACTGCGCGGATATGGGACACTAAGGTGTGTAGTTTCACTGGGGTATCGCCGCAGGATATTGCTAATAGATAAATAGAGTGGCAGGTTACTCACCACCATCACCGAATTCTCGTATCCAGTCACGTCCGCAGCATGGGCTCCTAACGGCGAGTCCTTTGTGGTCGGCTCCCAAGACACCGCTCACGGTCTCTGTCTCTGGAACGTGCAGGGCGACAAGCTCTACGAATGGACCGAAGGCAGCCTCCGCGTCCACGACCTCGCCGTTTCCCCAGACGGCCAGCGCCTCGTCGTTCTCCTTGAGCACCGCATCTTGGTATATGACTTCGTCACCCGTGAAAAGTTGTGTGAATGGGCTCTCGACGACGTCAAATTGACCTCAGTGAACATCAGCCAGGACTCCCGCCACATGCTCATTAGCATGAACGACAACAAGATCCGACTTATGGATATCGATACCGGCGACGTGAGGCAGACGTTCACGGGGCAGACGCAGACGATTTATATTATCCGGAGTTCATTTGGCGGCGCGAATGAGAATTTTGTGGTGTCGGGGAGTGAAGGTATGGCATCGCACCCCCCTGTCAAGTTCCTGAGAGATGCTAACGGAAAACAGATTCGCGAGTCTACATCTGGCGAACAAACGGCCACCTCGTCGAGAAGCTAGACGCGCACCCAGGCGGCTGCGTCAATGCGGTTGCGTGGCATCCCACAGATCCCAGGGTCTTTGCATCAGCGGGCGATGATAAGAAAGTGAGAATGTAAGATTACCCCATAACCCCATTACCTATCCCCCCCCCCCCAAAAAAAAAAAAAAAAAAAAAAAAGGCGGCTGACGATCAGCGCAGTTGGAAACCGTCCCCCTCCCAGCTACCATCGAGTTCGAACGGGTATGGACGGTAACCGGACTTTCTCGAAGTATTCGCTTGAAGCTTGCTCGGGTTTTGGTCGGTTGCGCTCACTCACATACACCGCTTCCACGATGTTTTTCTTGCTTTTCTTTTGGTTCTCGGTATTGAATTTGAAAGCATTTGCAGGCGATTGATGAGTAAGGGCACCGATCAAATTCCTTTTAGCACTTTATCATATTGGAGTTGCGAGAGCTTTTTGTAAGAGCCGGGCTGGTCGTTATGTTGGTTTCGGGTTGGGAGGGCTGGGTGGGTGGGAGGATTGTGGATCTCGTCACTTTGCACATTGCCCACTTGCACATTCAGGGATCGGGGAGAGGTGGGGGCGCTGTAGAAAGGCCGAGATTATATATTGAAACTCTCTTTTAATTGGGGTGAATTGAGTGAGATGGTTGGGGTTCGTGATACTTAGGACTACCTAACTGATATTAAATATTAGGGACTTGTCACGTGGTTTTTTTCCTTACTTCGGATAGGTGGTGGAAAAAGTGTAGAGCGTTAGAGGAAATGATGTTGGGGTGGTTTTGGGCGGTTAGAAGTTAGCCTACGCGCGTGAAGTTTCCAACTTATGAATACAGTAAAACCTACGTATAGTGATAGGGGTCGGTCAGGGGGGCTACTGTCACTGTATAGGGAGTATCAACTGTTACCAAGGTCACGTGCCGCCAATTTGCAAGCCAGTCTGTCCCAAAACAACCTAAAAAAGGGGTGCCAGAGGGGCCACGGACCACTCTCCCATACAAATCCAAGCACGATTAGTATGATATTGTATAAGAGGGGCTTAGTGATACTATACTAAGCAGGGAGCTAGTGATATAGGAGGCAAATCGTACAATCCGGCACCTCGTATCACTGTATAGAGAATATCACTAAATTCCCGTATCATTATACGTAGGTTTTACTGTAGGGGGGATAACCATAAAGTAAGGTAGTCCTTTTCAAGTCTAATACTCGGGCCCCGTCGGGTTGTTTCACAATGATTGAAGATCAGCCCGTACGAGTAACATATCCTGTGTCCAAGAAACCCCGCCCCTTAAAACACACCACGCCGATTCATCGAGAATGGGGAGCATTTCACTACTCGCGACGAGCACGAATCGAGTCGACGGCACGAGGGCGGATCAATTCGGCGGCACGAGTCTCGTACAGGTGGCTCGCAATCACGCTCGCTCCAACGGTCCTCTATGTATGTACCTCGAAAAAATCACTTTCTATCCGCTCCCCCCTTTCTTTCGCCGACCACACACTCCTCCAAAACGAACCCTGTAACCTGCTCCGCCATCCGGACATCGCTTAGTAAGAGTTTAAAAAAAAATAAACTCCTTCGTAACAGGCCTAGGGAGTCCTTCGCTAAGGATTAAGACTCTCCACACCCTCTTTATCGCGAGCAATTGCCGGCGCAATTGCTGTACTTAGAGGCATGAGACAGTAAAGCTCCCGTACCGCACTTATCCGCAGTCACCACTTTAGGACATTCTACGCTATCGCATCTGGAAGATCGTGGATATACTTGCGGGCTTTTGCGAAATTGTGTGAACGGGAGATCTTCCGGCACTTAGGTAAGCTGGGGGATTGTGCAAGCTAGAGAATCATGTGAGCAGATCAGTCGTAGAAGAGATAGTATGTTTGCGATTCATGATCTGCTTGCGAGCGCGTTGCAACAGCACCAGTCTATGCGATAAACCTCCAATAGAGCAAACGTAGAGTCAGTGTATGTTTCCACCTTTGTCGACTTCTGTATCAAGACCCCTGATATCGAGAGCTATCCCCACAAAACCCTCATATTTGCTAAAGATTATTCCCTCCCTATGTTTTTGCTTGGCTAACCGCGAATCAGATGACGTTTGACTCTCTTCATTAAGAGGCGGATGCGACCGTCTCGGATAAAAAAGGCTTCTCTACTGGTCCGCTTCGACCACTTTCAGCGCTCATGGACATGGTGCGACTTCGCCTGGGACGATAGCGCGCTGAGGCTAGTTGCGCAAATGGGGTATTTGGAGCACTTTCCTGCACTTCCTGCGCGGCGGTGCGAAGCTGAGCTTTCTTAAGGATAGTACCGGCAGTGATTGGCTGGACGTTGTCTGTCATAAAATATATTCGGGGGAATATGGTGTACAGCTCGTCCTCTGAGCGGTCAGTGTTGACTGGTGAGTTGATTTTCCCTTCTTTCTTGCAATCTGCCACCTGAAATTCGAATGTCTTCCACGGGAGGTCGG
Organism: Mytilinidion resinicola; assembly: GCF_010093595.1. Lineage (NCBI taxonomy): Eukaryota > Fungi > Ascomycota > Dothideomycetes > Mytilinidiales > Mytilinidiaceae > Mytilinidion > Mytilinidion resinicola. The sequence continues at coordinate 301,632 of NW_022985438.1, forward strand.
GTTTAGGGATGTATTCGAAGCTCGGCTCCAGTCTTTGCTTGCTGCACTGGACGGACCGCCAAACCCGTTGCGCTTGCGCTAGGAATATTTCTAGTTCCCGTTCGAACGTCCCAACAACATCGGTAGTTAGGACATCGCGGATACCGACTTCCTTTGTTAAATCCTCGACAACCCAGTCTATCCTCTTTCCTGCCTCTTCCTCTTGCTCCTCAGGAAACATTGAGAGCAGTATGCCTCGAACAAAAGTCTCTTTCCTGTTTTCAACAACCGCTTGGCGGCGCAGAAGGTCGTGGAGTCCGTCGCTTTCGTCTAATAGATACACAGACTGGAATATGTGCTTGTTCACCAGTCTCGCAAGGTTTCCAAGGACTGTTGCGATCCGCATTTCCTTTGCAATGTCGGAATTCGATTGCGGAAGCGGTATCTCGTGCTTGAAGATAGAGTTTTCATGCAACTTGCCCCAATGCTTCTACACACCAGATGAGAACGTGGGCTTGAGAGGGCGTTGGATAAGCATACCTGGAGCATCTGGTCTGGTAGGTTCTTGCCGAGAAATTTCGCTATTAACGAAGATGCCGACTGCCACAAGTTCTCCAGTTCGTTCGCCCTACAGCAACATTGTCAGCTATTGAAGCCACGGCAGATCTCAAGTTGCTTACGTAGTTTGCAGGTTCCTGTCATCTAGAGGTGCAGAGAAGTTAAGCAATTCCTTTAGCTGTCCATCCGTTCCCTCGAACTCCTTCTTGAGGCCTTCATGCTCACGTCTAGTTTTGTCTAATGACTCTTCCAGCTTAGCTACCCGATCCCGGGATTCGCTCAGCTTCTTGGAGAACTCGGTTGCCTTTGCCTGGGATTCCTGCACCTGAGTTTTCAGGTCTGTGATTTCATGCTCTCTCTCCTTCAATTTAGAAATCTTTGCTTCATGCTTAGATTCAAGCTTACGACCGTTTGCCTTGACAACTTCTAGCGTGGTTTGTATTTCGGCGCGCTTCTCTTCTTTGTCATGAATATCGGTTTGCAGCCGCGCAATCGTACCTTGGAGTGTGCCAAGTTCTTCCTTATACTTGTCATACCTCTTTTCATAGATTGACAATACTTTCTGCTGTTCCGTCGAGTGGTCGTCCCTTTGGCTTTCCAATAGTGCATGAAGCTCCTTGAGCTGATTGTCCTTCGCTCGGATATCTTCCCTCAATTGAGGGATTTGATCGACCAAGTGGGAGAGTGTTTGAAATCCGACGTTTGAGGCAAAAGACTCGATAGCAGCCTTGAGGTCTTGGGCCATTCTGAGGGAATCAGAAATGGATGTAATGCCATTAATGGCCGAACCGGCTTGGGCAGACGTTTGCTTCGGTGCCGTAGACATTGTCGCTTCTGACCACCGACCAGGACAATCCCGTCCTCGCAGTAGCTTTATATGCCAGCCATTGTTGAGCAATTTCGGAGGCTCAAGAGATAAGTTGCTCCAGGAACCAATAAATTTGCTTACTAGAGGAAATAGCTGCCGTGACCGGCCATTGGGTATTGTTATCAACACTTCTTCCAATGTGGCTTGCAAAAGCAACAAAGCGGGGAGGAGTGGGGACACCATCGCGAACTAGTGGTTGCGCGGAAACGGGACGTATGTATGAACTGATGCTGGTCATCATATCTAGGCCTAATGCGACGGGAGCTTATGCCACTACCGTTCCGGTGAGCGGGCCGCAGCGATGATCCTTTACCCCGCGTTGGGAACCAATAGCTACCCGTTCAGGGTCACCATCACAAAAAGTGAGACTTTGGAGCACCATACGCCCCGCTAAGCGGAGTCTCACTGTTTGTGATGGTAAGCCTGCGGTTGGACTTCTTATTCTACCGTGATTTGGTTTTATATCAACTCGCCCAGGTTGTTAACGTGTCCAAGCGGGATACGGTGCTCCCTAACCTCAAGTGATAGGTACTCTCGGGGTGTTTCCTGTTATTCAAGTCGCGCACCAACAACATGTGCAAATGCAATCTCGATTCCAATCAGCTATAGAATGCGTGCCTACCTCGATTGCTCAGCAACATAGAAACAGTGCGCCAATCATACTTTGCCACATCGCGCCAACTGGTGCCATTGCTGTGCCGCACACGATCAATATGCAGGCGTTGCCAAGTGGATTCTCTCTCAATACGTAGCTTCCATGTGACGGCGGACTCCCTTCGATCTAAGTTAGAGAAAGGAGACTTCTGTGGCTATTACGACTCTTGGACACATTATTTGGCGAAGTCCCACTGCACGATCCCACAGCCACCACGCACGCTGTTTGCACAATTGCATTGGGGCAATTCGCAATGCAAAAAGAGCTCTTGGTGACTTTGGGCATCCCCAAAGAGGATTTTATTTCGGGATGCCTTCACTATCTCATCTTGAACTAGCTCAATTCCAACACCCATTTAAAGTGGTTCCCACATTATGGAACGGCGAGGCACGATAATAATCGATTGCAAGTCTGGAGGCCGTTAACGTAGGTGATGGGGTTATTGCGGCGCAGGTAGTTATTGAGGCTAGTGCATAGACTTTCCGTACGTAGTTAGCGCTCTGCTAAGCGAGGAAAATCAACCCCTCACTCATCACCAATCCTCATACACCACAAAGTCGCGATGCTAGACGCGTTTTCACACGTTTAAATTTACCAACCAACATGCCCCGTTGGCCTCAAGAAAATACGGATTTGCGCCATCATACGAGCGAGCGGAGGGCAAGGAAGCTTAAAAAACGGGTGAAAATTTCTACAGAAGCAGTTCTTACAACTGCTGCAATTCTCGCTTTAGAGGCAGCAAAGCAGGCGACAGCAGAACACTGCAGCTGCTGCAAAAGCAGTTAGGAAAGCTGCTAGCGCTATCAAGCAGCTTGCAAAGGACGAAGAAGCCGTTCAGCTACAGCTGAGGAAGGACGCTCGAGCTATCGCTAAGACTGCACGAGAATTACAGGCCGCTGCCAAACGCGCATCAGGTGAAGCAGGCAAAGCTGCTAAGCAGGCAGAGAGGGCCTATATAGCAGCAGATAAAATAGCACGTGCGAAGCAAACTACAGAGGCAGTTGCTGAGGCCCTACGAGCTAAGGAAGCGGAACACGCCGCGCAGCAGCTCGCGCAGCAGCAATTAGGTGCGCTTGAGCATGCCGAGCAGCAGTTAGCTACTGCTAAGCAGGCAAAGGGTGATAGCAGTAGTGATGAGGACGCGGTAGGAAGCGATGGCAGCACGGAGAGCGAGGACAACGACGTATAACTACGCCACCAAGTTATTCGCTATATACGGAAGCTCCATACAAAAGTAGAGCTTCAAAAACCGTGAATATTCCTTCTTTTAGTGTTATTCTGCGTGATTGTGTGTGGAAATGCTGGTGTCACACAAATTTTTGGTGTTCGCGGCACTAAGCTACATCGACTTAGCCTCAATAACTACCTCCGCCGCAATAACCCCATCACCTACGTTAACTAGAATGCAGGATAGAAAACAAGTCTGCTGACCGCCGTGCCTCGCCTTGCTCGGAACAGAACGGTTTCAGCAACCCGTCGAAGGCGTACCCTCCGAGCTCATGTTGCCGCGATCAGAGGTCACATTAAGGCTATTGCTCGTCCGACGAAAGTTACTGCAAAGCTATGGACCAAATTCTCTATCCGGTGTTCGCAGCAGTCAAAACGCGAACCTCAGAAAACACAACCTTTGCAATGGTGGTACCAAAAATGGAACTCGATAACGCAAGTTGATACGAAAATGGCAAGGTCATCTCTGGAAATCCCAAATGGGGGTTCAATGTTGCGACTCTCCTGTATTCTGTTAGACTTTGCTGTGCCCTTGCAGCTTTGGGCCGTTGAATAGAGTATTTGAGGGGGTTCTTGAAATCGACGGGGTATTTGAAATGGCTCGTGCGTAGGAACATCAAAAATGACGGAGAATGCCGCTTGTAAGGGCAATCGCATACAAATTAGCATTCTATCGCATATTTGATGTTCCTCACACCGTATCTCAATTGATTTTGTATATTGTCAAGTCCTAGCATAGTGTTAAGGTTGCAGGAGTGCTAAGAATACATAAGAATGCCTCCCCACGCTGTTTTTTGTACTGCACGTCCATCACGCTGCATTAAATAACACCCTTAATACTAGGGCAATAGTATAGATATATAACTTTTTTAATAAGAATCTATGCTCTAGGAGTAATATACAGTATCTTTCAACTGCTAATTCTGATTTGGGGCTTAACTTCTGTTGGAATTTATGTACATCTTGGTGAGATTAGCGTTTTCTGTTGATGCGCTTGAGAATGGTATCCGGGTGTATCCCATAGGCGAATGCGCTAGCTGAGGGGCTCCCGTAATATTCAGATTGATGTCCACTGATGGCGTCCTGTATAATCTGTTCTTTGGCTTGTCCACAGTGCAATAGCAGCATGGTAAGTGGGTGTATTAGGAATAAGGGGCCACGGGGCGTAGGGGCGAGCTGATTTTTGGGTGTTCACAGCAGAATCGTTGATCCTGACCAATCAGAAATAGGCGGTGAGGCGTACGCACGAGCCATTTCAAATACCCCCTCAAATACTCTACCTTGTTTTTGTTTTGAGAGAAGCAGGCCATAACAAGCATTGCAGCAAAGGTCGTCCCATCGACTATGGCGTGTAGCAACAAGTTTCGCCTTCTTCTGCCTGTTGCACTGTCTGCACACAAAGCTGGTGGATGGAACAAGCCGATGCAATGTCCATTCACCCCGTGGATCGTATTGCTTCACCACTTCGAACGGGGGCTTGGGTGGGTTTTGGCCGCTGGATTCCTGAAGGATGGTAGCGACTTCAGAGTCTTGAGATGACCCCGAAGCCATTTGTCTCTGTAAAGATTGAGTGCACAGTTTTCTGGTGTGCTGTAGACTGAGGAAATATCGTGGACCGAAAGGTACCGTGGTATGACCCAGCATGAAAGACTAACCGAGATAGTGGATAAGCTAGAGGCTCCGTCCAGTGCGCCAGGGAAGAAAAGGTTAGTCTTTCGAAGTCTTAAGGCGGGCGAGCTTTGAGGCTCTGGAATATGCAATCGCGGTACAAACCATGGTGGAGGCACGGGAGCTCTGGAAACGACAATCCGGCGCGGGGCCTTGCCAAGTCTCGTGCATCACGTGCAATGTGTCAGGGGATCAAAGCTGGGCAGCAAATTCCAACGCGCTGGTTGAGCAACCCACCAAGATGACTTTGATTGCGACTCACGGCTCACATGGCCCGCGAAACCATTATCTCATTCCTAGCGCCTCCAGGTCTTTTTTGCACTGCCTTTTCGCCTTCCCCGACGCCATGAGTCCTGCCGAGGCCTAGATCCCCAGCATACTTGGAGACTACTCCCCAAGCCGCACGAAACAGTTCTATTAAAGAGGATATTGCAGATAATACTTTAGATTCCGATGGTGATATTGTCTAGGTGGATATTAGACGAATATTAGTAGCCCTGCGCTATCATCGCCGCTAGCCAGTGGCCCGTTTATTTCAAACTTAGCGGAATAGCGAGCTTGAGACTTATGCTTGTTGGATGGCTAATAATTGGCTAGGATATAGCAAGGGCTCCTTGTACAACAAGGGTCTTTGAAAATCCATGTAGCACGGCAGTGTTTTCACAGCAGTGGCGGTGGCGGCCTGTGGTCTGTCTCTACTTCGTCATCGTGAGTGTTGTAGAAATAGCATTCCTCAGACATAGTGCGCCACCCGTTCCTTTGAGTCTAAAGAATGCATACTTCTGTGATTCCATCCAGCGGGAGCTTTTAATCTACCGCTCCACCTCCCTCGTCTTTACAGCAGTCCTTGTTCATTTCCGCCATCAATAATGAAAATGGTGTCGAAACCTTTTCAGAATGATGCTCTGAACGGGCTGTGCTCGAAAGGATTATCTCCCTGTCACGTTGTTTCTGCCACCAGTTATCGTGACATTCAACACTAACTAGCTGACTTATGTAACATATATGAGGCATGTTGATGCAAGAACTCCGGGAGGTCGCAAATGACATGCTCCGCGTCACGTGAAGACCAGTTCAATCGTGCGCGCAGGAACGACCTAGCGCGCTTGCCCAACACGACACCACCATATATTCGATTGTTATGAACCCTCTAGAGCTAGTCAAGACAGGTATAAGGACATAACATATAAGAGAGCTAAGGATTAGAGCGAGTGATTGTTGAGAAATCTGAGAAAAGATGACCCCAGGTCGAAAATCAGCCCAGCTCAACATACCGAGCTCAGCATACCGAGCTCGCACACGCTCTGAGCAGTACAAAACCAACGAGAGCATCATTTGACGCTATTTATGCCGTTATGTAGACGAAATTTATTTTCCTATGCGGGCTTAGCGCCGTTCCTTGTATCTTTTCGAGCGTGTAGCCTCGCTCTCGCCCTCAATCTTTCCCGTGTGTTCCACCTAGTCCTCATCTGCGACGTTTCTCGAGCGCCTAGTTGTAACCTACGCCACCGAGATCAATCTTGATACCTTTTGCATAGGCCTTCGAGGGGTTCCGGTGTTGCAGGCGATGCAGAGGCGGTCGCACCAGCGATTGCTCGCGACGGAGAGGGTGTGGAGAATCCAGATCTGTAGCGGAGGCCCACTTGACGCTATTTGTGGTGCTTTAGCACCTCATTATACATCGGAACGAGATAGGAAAGGACGGCGTGTCTAAGCTTGTTGTTTCTAGTACTGTATTTTCAATGTATACATGTAAAACGAACTAGAAAAAAAGAAGGGTGGAAACTGAAAGGCAATTGGCAAGCGAGTGGGTATAAACATCTCTATGTACCTCTTAGCAAGGGAAGGGCCCTAACTAATCCCGCACCCTTTTGTACCCACTATGCCCCAACAAGCACCCCAGGCAGCCGACCACCAGGCGCCAAAGATATCGCGGAAGAAAAATAATGGACAAGAATATGACTAGGTATCAAGAAAAAACAGCGCAATACAGACTCGCTAACCTTAGCTAGCTGTGGGAGGATATCTCGCAAATGAACCGTCATAAACACCATCCCCAGAACATAATCAGACACCTTGAACCCCCCCGCTCCCCCAACTTGCGCACGCTTCTCGTCTCACAGGTATATCGATAACAATGCCATCAAGCAACCATAGCTTGATACCCAACCCCTTCTCGTTCACGCCCTCCGCTCTCCCGCTCCCGCTCCCGCTCTAACTCTCGTTCCCGCTCAATCTGCAAACTCCGCTGCTGATCCAGCTTCGCCTGCGCCATGCTCGCCTTCGCCGCCTCCTGCAACTGCTCCCTTACTCGCTTCCCCTCCCTCTCCTCCTCGCTCCCCAAGCGCCCCGGACTCCCTGAATACCGCTGTTCCCTCGGCGCACTTCCCGTACTCGCCGCCTCGAACCCCTCGTCTTCGCTCGCCACACCACCGCCGCCGCCGCTCATCCCGACGCCAGACCCGCCGGAACCAACACTCAACCCCAGCCCGAGCCCCATCCCGTGGAGCTCCCCTTCGCGCACCTCCTTCCAGCTGCACTTCGCGTGCTTCTTCGTGCAGCCCATGCACGCGGTCAGGTTCTTGAGGCAGTCCATGTGCAGCCGCCGGCAGCGGTCGCAGGGGGGCAGGATGCGTTCGCCCTTGGCGAGTGTTTCCATGCGGTGCACCATCTCGGCCTTGAACGGGCCGCCGTCGTCCTTCTCCGTCGGGGGCGCGCCGCGGGGTGTGGGCGCGGGGAGGAGCGAGGCGGGGGTGCCGGGGATCGGGACGGGGGAGTTGTTCTGGAGGAGGAGTTGGGCGATTTCGGCGTCGGTCATCTGGCTGGCGGGTGGGATGGTGGCGGAGGGGGTTACGGAAGGGGGTTGGGAGCTGCTGGCTTTGATTGTGGGTTTCGGTGCCTGGGAAGGGGTTGTGGGATGGGAGGAGGGCTGTTGAGGGCCGGAGGATGCGCGGCGGGCGTCGCCGTTTGAGGGTTGAGAGGAGGGCCGGCGGTCGCTGAGAGTGAAGAACTTGTTTAGGAGGTCTTGGCGGGTTGTTGTGGAGGCGCCGCTGCGGGAGGATTCGGCGTTGGAGCCGTTTTGGTCGGCTGGGGGGCGAGAATTGACAGCCACGAAGCCTTGGGAGGGTTGGGAGAGGAGGCTGGCGAGTGTGGTGCTGGCAGCTTGGGCTGCGCCGTTCATTAAGGCGACGTTGGAGGGGCTTGTGGCACGGATTGGAGGCACAGGGCTGGCAGTTGCTCTTCGGTCTAGTATTGCTTGCTTGCGGCCTTTGAGGCGGTGGTTGAGCTGTCTTGTTCGCGCAGCGACTGTACATAATTAGCAACTACATAGGGAGAATACCGGCATTCCGTACCTTGGTCCGCCAATTGACATATCTGCGCCAGGTTCTTCTCCAGTATCTCCAATGTTCCCAACTCTTTCTCCTCGTCTTCAGTGATTGGCTGCGGCGGGATCATCTTTTGCGGGATTCCCGACGATATCAAGACAAAGTCTTCCTCGGAGATCTGCACGCGGCATTGCTTGGTGTAGAACTGGCAGACGCGGACGCCTTCGCTCATCTGGCCCAGTTGGAATTGCTCGGATTTGTTGCGGGCGAATTCGACGACGTCGAGCCACGATACTGTCGTCCCATCTTTTCCATGCGACTTAAGCACTCGTGGCGGCCCGTCGAACAACCTCTCAAATCGCTTGATCAGGATTGGGCCGAGCGGACGGGCACCGAGGTTGCAGGCCATGGACTCATGGCGGTCGAGTACGCCCTGGTAGTCATTCAGAAGCGTGAGGATGTTCGGCAGCGTGTCGTCGTTGGTAATCAGCGGCAGGTCGTCGTTGCAGTGGCGGGCGAGATAGTTGATCTGCAGGTGGTTGTGGGTCTTGGCCGCTTTGTGCAGCGGCGGATGCAGCTGGTCGTGGGACGGACTGCGCTTGCGCTTGAGGTCGTTCATGGTCAGCGTCTCGCTCTGCGTGGCCGTGTCGACGTTGCTCATGGCGTGGAGGAGACGGCGGAGGGAGGGGGGCGCGCAGAAGGGCGAAGGGACCGGGGACGACGCCGTCCGGAGTGGTTTCGCGGTGGTGGTGGTGTGCGGCACGGCCAGGAATCTAGAAGGGTGGAGACGGCTCGCGGGACTGGGGCGGGATGCGTCGCCCGAAGGAGCAGCTCGCTCAACCCTCCCACACCATGCGCTGCACCTCGGCAGACGTGCAGAGGAGTGGTCTGGCCAGCGGCACAGCGAGTCGGAGGGGAGCTTGGGAGGGGGCCGCAGTTGTCCGCGCAGGGTGGGTGAGAGAGGAGTTCCAGACTGCACACTAGGGGGGAGGAGAGGAAGCCGGGAGGTTGCGACAAAGAAGCGCTGGCTGACCAGCGGAGCAGATACGGTGTACTGTACGTGGGGTGCGATATGGCCGTGGTGGGTGCGAAGCGGAAGCATGGACGGCACGAGAATATGCAGCGATGAGCGCGAACAGCTCAGAACTCTTTCACAGCTAGCTTCGTGAGACTTGGGAAGGGCTCCCAGATTCAACAAGTATTCCAGCATTCAAGCAATCACTGGGACCTGGTTTAGTGGTAGAAGATTGCTTCCGGCTCGCTGCACCACCCAGAGATTTGGTCTGCTCAAACAACACCAACATACATTATCGGGCCACGGTAATTGTGTGCTCATGAAGAGGCCCTCGTCTCTCTCTACGGCTTTGACCCTCGAACCATCTCAAAACACATCGTTCTCGGAGTGATTCTTGGAAGTGTGGTCGGTGCCTCCCCACGCCCCAGCATCCACCACACTTCCGGTCCACCGTACAGCCGCACTAGCCAGCGGAGGCCTTCTCTCCGGCCAATGGAACCTTGTCGCCTGCGGGGTCCGCTGGCCCTCACTGCGGAAATCCCTCACACCAACTCGCTGCACGGCTCAGCGGGCTAGCCGTGCTGCCACCCGTCACATGAAGGCGGAACGACTCCCCAATGCTCCACTTCCGCCCCGGCCGACGGAGAGATGCTCCGACCAGTCGGGGGGAGAACTGACGACGCATCTTGCATGCATCCCGACAGTTTGATGAGGCAAAACATCTTGAGGAAAACACCTTCAATCTGTTAGAGCATATAATCTAGGACGTCTGAATCCTCTGATGCTGTATGTAGGAACCATGCGTTCCTCTTTCTCCCAAGGTGCAGCCCACGCAACTGTCAAAGCGTTGAGAATAGGATCCTACGTATCCAGCCAGACCTGTCTAGAACGCCCAATATAGGTCGCTCAAAACGGTGACTTCAATATCACTGATGATCAGATGGCTAGATCCGTCGTGCGCGCGGCAACCTCCATGTCCGCCAAGCGGCCCCGTCACGTGGCTCAAATGGAGCTACCCCCACCACCACTAACAATCCCGCTCTGCATCTCAACTTCGACCGCGATCCACTACAACATCGCCACGAAAACACCTGATACCCAACCTTAACTCGCCCTACGACATCCCACAAGTCCCACCTCTCCTTTTCCAATGTCAGACCGCGGCGCATTCCGGGGCGGACGCGGCGGTGGGCGTGGCGGCGGGGAGCACCACCGCGGCGGCAGGGGTGGAGCCCGGGGCGGAGGTGCTGCTGCAACTACGGAACGGCCGAAGAAGGAGAATATCCTCGACCTCAACAAGTACATGGACAAGCAGATTACGGTCAAGTTCTCTGGGGGACGGGAAGGTAAGATCGAATGCTCTCATGCTCGCGCGCGTTCTGGATTTTGCAGCGTTGGAGGACTGGCGGGGGGATGGAGGGATTGGGACGGCAGTGCGGTCTTTTGTGGTGCTAATTGGAAACAGTCATTGGGACGCTGAAGGGCTACGATCAGCTCATGAATCTGGTGCTGGATGAGGCGAAGGAGATTACGAAAGGTGAGTGTCCCATATTAGCTAAATTGCGAACGAAGCTAACATCTCAACAGACGACGAAGGCAACGAGGACTCGAGAGATCTGGGCCTGCTAGTCGCCCGCGGCACGCTCCTCGTCCTTATTTCCCCGATCGACGGCAAAGAGGAGATCGCGAACCCGTTCCTGAACGCTGACGACGACGATTGAGAGATGCGAAATGGGATACGTGCTCTTGCGACTACCTTACGGGCGGTTTAAAAAATATGCGGATTGTGGGGAGGTGATACCCGAGGATTGGGGGACCTGGTTTTTTACCAGGCAAGATGCTAGATGTGAAAAACCACATGCGGGGAAAGCAATTCAAAAAGGTTGAGGTGCGAGGGCAGATTGGGGGTAGGATACCATTGCATACAATACTGCCATCAAGACTAAGGACCAAAATGAAGAGCTTTGGACACTTGGAACATGAGCTGAAGCGCCCCGTATCATGCTGACCGTACCGTTGTGACCGAGATACGAAGACAATTGGCCGAGGACTGTGAATTGGCTTGAGGTTGCAGAAAGGCAAAAGTAAACTTCAAATCGCACTGTCACCAATTCCTTTCGCCGTATCGATGCGGGCGTCGGAGGGACTCTAAGAATTTTGTGATTAGGTCAGTCTTACCCTATCTCCGACAGCTCAATCTTGATGCCGTCACTTACGTCAAAAAAAGTAAACACCCAACATCCACCCAGCGTATTACGCCGTCCCTATGAAAGTTCGATTTGCACGGTTCGATCCGGGAGTCAAAGTAACAAAACGGGCTAGACTGTCAACGGACCTCCCTCAGTGTCCTTTCCTCATCCTCCTGACGGCAACCCGATATCTGGCCCGTCCTTCACGTTAAAAATTCGGACTACGGAAAGTAGACGCAGTGGGGGACGTAGAGGACCCTCCGTGTCTTACAAAATGAGTCTTGCGCGGTTAGATTCGTGATCCAAAGCAACAAAAGGGGCCACCGTGGCACCTCGACGTCTAGGGCCTCACTCTTTAGGCCCCCTTGCCATCTCTTTAGCCTTTTCTACCCGTTTTCACGAATTCGTTCCCGTTTGAGCGTCATTTTTTCGCCTTTATTACATCTACCACTACTGTCCTTCAGCATCTAATAGCAAGTCGTGCTCACCATCTCTCTAGCGTTGACGCATCCAACAGGAACGATAAAGCATGCCAATGGCTACAACCAAGCCCCTGGAGTAGTGGGCATCATTATTTAGACGGGAAGTTGCACGTCATCGTTTCCTCAACACGAGCCCACCACGCCTCCACCCTAGTCATCACGTCTTCTGCTGTGACTTTTGCGCTCCACCACACCCAACCAGACTACATCGGGTGTTGCAGGAGGCTTTTTCGAAGCCGCCACACCCCAACATCGTAGTTCCATCGGACCCTTCCAATTCACGATACCATGCCGCGGTGCGAAGGTCGAGTTTTATCCTTTTCGCCCCTCCCAAGCGCCATGTTGGCCTGTGTCCGACATTTTGAAATTCGACTGCGAGCTTTTATACTCGAAGAAACCTACTAAGATCCTGAGCATGTGACTATCACATGACTTCGAGAAGAAACGGACAAGAGGAGCATCACGTATCCTGCCTAATTCCCTTTTATGTTATCTCGGAAGATTCAGTACAACAGTTATACCCTAAATCGTCACCATCTTCTTAGAGGAGGGCTCATCGACGTTGAAGGGAAATACTGCGCATCATCACTGCCAAAGCTATTCGATCTCCGCTTTGATCCCTCCGCTCCAGCCATGAACAAGTGGAATGCTCGGTTGTACACCCCACCATACTCCCAGTATCATGGTGCCCGTGGATTGGATGTGTTGAACAACACGGCTCCTTCCCACGAACTCCATTGCTGGTTCTGAGGGTGGATTGGACACAGCACCATTGTTGAACGCTCCAGCTGAAGCAGACTCCATGGGAAGTTTTCATGAGCAATTTGCTGCAGAACCATAGAATCGTTGGCAGAAGTCATTTGAGCTTCCTATTTACACTCCAGTGAAGCGTTCCAGCGTCGTTGTTGATCCTCGAACTCCGACCCATGAGGAAAGAAGTCTTGAGCTTGACTTGTGTGGAGTTTTATATCGGAGGGAGTTCGTCAAGAGCTATGGGCACGTGATTTGCACATGATCTGAGAAAGGGTGAGGTGGTGGGGGCGGAAGAGGGTTTAGGTTTGCTTCACTCTTCTGCCTGCTCAAGCCACGATCGATGGGAGCGTTGCGTTGGTGATTAAAAGTAGTGTGACGGGGTGACGTGAGTGAATAATCTCATATCTCATCCGTCACGCCCTCTCCCTTCCCAATGCCGCGAAAACATGGCGGACGCTTCCATCTGCTTCAACTCCAGCTGCTGAACACTTTTACATCTGTTCTTCGTCATTTCGTCACTAAACACTGCCTTTGACGATCCTCAGTATTCCTTTAGACCGGACTTTACGAGCATTCATTTCCTAGTAGCAATCTCTGCCATCCATTTAGATGATTATACTTCTTCGTTAGTATCTCATCTCGCTCTTCATCATCACTTCCCACATCAACCTCCACCAAACCCCTTGCTCCGACCACTCGCATGTGAGCCAGCTACTTTTTGCACCACGCGGTTCACTCAGACTCCATTACGGCCTGCTCCACGGTGTTTGAACCGCAGCACAGCGCCGAAGCCATAAGGCCTCTTCGCTCTGTTTTGACTGTCAGACCCCCGTCCGCACATTCTCCATAAAGGATTTGGCCTTCCAGTTTAAAACCTCCGACTCGAACCGATGAAGGAGGAAGCAGAGTTCGAGTGCGAGTGAGAGAAGCTTTTGTAGTCGGGGCTCGGTGCCAAGGGAGGGAGGTCATGTGATTTGCACATGACTTGAAAGAGTAAGGTAGTAAGGTCTAGAGGCGTCACGCTGTCCGTGCCGTCCTTTTATCATATGCCTAAGAGCATGATAGGATGACGGAATAACGCCATCCTATCTCCTTGAAAGAAGAAGGTAAAATGGTTAAAATATTCCTATCTCGTCTCGTACAATTTCTGTGTCGCCATTCTATCATCTTCAAGCAGCATGACTCATCATCTTCCCACTACAAACTTCCGCAACATAGGTGTTGCATACTGCTCAATAGCACTCATCCTGATCATCATTCTCCCCATCGCTTCCGTGCCACATGAGATATTGCAAGGCCCACAGTGGAAAGTCTTTGCAGCCTCAGCCTCTTCAATGCGTTTTGCTTGATGCTGTCCGTCTCATCCTGGATTATTGGCTCTGGATGTTTCTACTCCCTCGCCTGCTTAACCGGTGTAGCCATCGTAATTAGTCTCCATTTGCTTGTAGTGCCAAGACCAATCCACCAACTCCATCAGAAGAAATCCAGGAAGCTCTTTCATCTTCCAACGCACACCAACTGCATGAGAAATTCCCAGGAAGTATTCGCTCTCCCAGCCCTCACCACCTCCATCGAACATCTACCAGGTAGGTCTTTGATCCCCCCCACCCCACCCACATAACTTCGGGAATTTTGACCCACAGGAACCCCAACTCCGCCCCTGAAGGAAGGAAGTTCAAACCTAGCGGCAGACGGCTTTAAATAGGAGATATCTGGTACCAAGAGCTGGAGCCATGTGGGAACCACCTCAACTGGCTTCAAAGCTGGAAGAAGCGGCGAGTGCTTAAATGACACCTCCCTTCCTACCTCCATAATAACGCTCATATGCGCGGTTTCATCCAAAGGCCACGAGAATCCACTCCATTGGTTGATGGACCGTGAGTGCTTGATCTCTCCACCCCCGACTCCATAAAACACCCGCGCTATGCAGTTTTAACCCACTCGAACCCCAACTTCGCCTCTAAAGGAAAGAAAGAAGCTCAAAACAGGCGGCAGACGGCCCTTTATAAAAGTAACATAGTGCCAAGAGTTATGCTATTAGCAGAATCCACATCCAATTTTAAGGGTAGAAGAAACGGTGAGTGCTTGAACACCTCCCTTTCTGCCTCCATGATACCCTCCCTCATACACACAATTTGATCCAAAGACCAGGAGAACCCACTTCATACTGGAGTTTTGGGTCAAGTTTTAACACAGCACTATTGTGAGGCCGGGCAGCTGGCTTTACCAACAGCGCCACAAAAGAGTGTGAATTGAGAATCGATCTCGATTCCCAACTGCCAGCTACTTGTACGCTCACAGGCTAATGTCGCCCGCAGGCCCTGACAACTATATGCCTTTGGAGCGGACAAGTTGGACCACACGCTCCCACAACCACTATGCCAGCGTGGCGCTAGGGTTTTTGATCTTTCAGTCCCCCGACTCCATATCCGATGTGCATTTGATGTTTGATCTCCCCACACACAACCCGCCTCCATCACAGTATCGGCTGCATCGTGTTTGATCTCCCCACACACACTCCGCCTCCATCACAGTATCAGACGCATCGTGTTTGATCTCCCAATCCCCCTCCTCCATCGCGGAGATCCACACACCTGTTTGATTTCCTAAACCCCCGGCTCCATCATAAGCTTGATCACATAGTTTGACCTCCGCCCCGAACCCCCCAACTCCCTCCATAATAAAGAAGGTAGTGAACTTTAAGACGGGCAGCAGACGGCCTTTCATGAAGAAATCTGGTACCAAACTGTTGTGCCATTAGCAGAATCCACGTCTGTTTTTAAAGATAAAAGGAAGCGATGAGGCCTCCAACAACCCCTCCCTTCCCGCCTCCATGCCACCCTCCCTTCCTCCCTCATACACATCCCTTCAAGCCAAAGGCGACGACGAGAAACCCCCTCACTCCATCGACATACTCTACGATTGTTCTTGGCACAGTACCATATTCCTTCCCAGCAGCCTTCGCTATTCAGAATTGTTCTCCCCAAACCCCCAACCCCCAACCCCCGACTCCCGACTCCCATGTTTCGCGAACCTCACTCGTTTTGAACCCCCCGTCGAACCCCAACTCCTCCCCGAAGAAAAGAAAAAAAAGGAGGTCAAAACCGGCGGCGGACAGGCTCTTAGAGTCGAAAACCTGGCGCTAACCGATAGGAGCATGTGACGAGCATGCGACTTCGGGGATGGAAGAAGCGGTGAAGCACTAGCGGCATCTCCTGTATTGACCCGACGTCACACACACACACACACACACACATACACGCGTCACTAAACTAAACAACAATGGAGAAGGAAGCATAAGCATCTCCCGTATAGACCCGAGTGATACGCACCACGCATCACGGTACGAAACCGCACAAACAAGAAAAGGCAACGAGAAAGGTCAGAGATCCCATTATCATACTCGTGTACTTTTCATCCCATCATCCCATCATCCTCCATATAATACACGAAAGAAAGGTCGCCGTCCATACTCCATACTGCACAATGAAGACAAAGAGATTACCGCCTGAATCCATCACCCTCTTAACCACGGCTTAGAGAAGAACCTAGTACGGCGTATTCGCCTTCCGAATACCCTCCCAATCCGCGCCCTGCTCACTGCCCTGATGCGCACTCGCACCACGGAGCGCCTCATTGCCATCCGTGCCACCGGCGCCGTCACCGTACTTGCCGACATTCATGGGAAGACCGGTATGCGGCTCCGTCACGATGCCTTTTTTGGCCTCGTTGCCGTAGCCCGGGTGCATTTCAGATCTAGCATAACATCGTTAGTTCCGTTCACTTTTGAGGGGTTATAAAGGGGCATGAAACTTACGAATCAGAACCCAAACCAGTCGACTGTCCAGTGGCTCCATAGCCCTCACCAGCCTGTGCCGCAGGGTGGCTAGCAGGAGGGTCCTTGTGAAGCTTGTTGCGTCCGCTCCTATCAGCTTCGTAGGCACCGGCTCCGATGCCCGCAGCACCCACGCCAGCACCAGTGCCAGCAGCACCGTAATCGCCCGATCTCCTGCCCTCCTCCGTAGTCTCGCCCGCATGCTTGTCCTTGTCGCGATGCAAGAACCCGAACAGGCCACCCTTTGACTCCTTCTTCCGCTGTTTCTCTGCCTCCTTCTCCTCGAACTCGCGCTTGGCGGCTAGCGCTTCCTCGCGGTGTTTCGCGTCCCGCTCGAGGACTTTCTGGTCATATGCTTTCGAGTCGCTGAGGGGAGACGAATCACGCTGACCATAGTTGTGTTTCTCAGCCAAGCCAGCCGAGCCCATGCCGCCTACAACGCCTGTGGTGGCAAACTCGTGGTGAGCGCCAGTGGCGGTTGTTGTGTTGTCCCTGTCGTGCTTGGAGAGCTCATGCGCGCCAACACCCGCAGCACCGACACCGGCGCCCGCAGCGGCGTACTCACCTTTGTGGGAGCGGGGCTCAGTGGTATCGTGGTTGTGGGAGCGCCTGTCCCCGTATCCGGCCTGCTGGGTAGACTGAGTAGGCTGGGTAGCTGTCTTGTGCCTGTGGGAGAAGAGACCGCCTTTTTTCTCCTCGTCATGCTTAGAAAGCTCGTGAGAGCCGACGACACCGGCACCGAGAGCGCCTCCACCGACTGCGGCATCTCGACCGTAGTGGTGCTGCTGGGTAGGGTCCTGGGCGCGAGTGGACGATGGGTCGTAGCTTTGGTCGCTCACTAAAGAAGAGGGCTGCGTGCTGCGGCGCTGGTCGTATTCGTGGGCTGCAAGACCTCCGGCGCCAACAGCGCCCGTGCCGAGAGCTGCGTCGCGGCCGTAGTGGTGCTGCTGGGTAGGATCTTGGGTGCGATTGGACGATGGGTCGTAGCGTTGCTCGCCCACTGATGAAGAGGGCTGCGTGTTGCGATGCTGGTCGTACTCATGGGCTGCAAGACCTCCAGCACCAATAGCGCCGGCGCCTAGAGCTGCGTCACGGCCGTGGTGCTCGGAGGAGCGAGGGGAGCCTCCGATACCTTCTTCGCGGATGGCAGATTCGTAGGGCTGGTGGGCGTCTGCGGCAGCTTCGCGGTGCTGCGCGATAGCTCGTTGAGCGGCTGAGGATCGGAGTGAATCGCCAGCGCCCGTGGGAGAAGCGCCCATGGGAGAGGTGGTAGAGGTAGGAGAAGAGAAAGCGGCTCCACCGAGAGCGCTCGGGTCGTCGCGACGGATCTGCGTCTGGTCGCCTGAATGCTTGTTGGCTTCGTATGTTCCAGCCCCAACAGCTCCCGCACCGCCAGCCAATGCGGCATCACGGCCATAGTGGTGATCGGATGACTTGGTAGTGTCTTGAGGACCGGTGTGCTGCTTCAGAGCTTCGTCACCGCCCTGATCGGCACCAAGCTGGCCAGTATGGCGGAGCTGGTGTTGCTCGGGGCTGTTTGTGTTCTGGCCACCGGTAGTAGATGTCGGGTCATAACGTTGCTCATCGCCGTGATGCTTTCCAACCTCGTAGGCTCCAACGCCTGCAGCTCCATCGCCACCAGCGACAGCAGCGTCGCGGCCATAGTGATGTTGATCTGCGGCCTTCTCTTCTGCTTTGGCAGGGTCGGACGTGACGCGAGGATCCAGCTTGTTCGCGATATTCGACTTATGCGGTCCAGCAGTGGTACGGTCCTTCATCTTCTCAGGCTCGGGTTGCACTCTTGGGTCAAGAATGTTGGCAGCGTTGCTATCATGAGGCCCGATGGTCTTGGAGGCTGGGCCAGTATCTTGACGCTCGCGATTGGCTTCGTAAGCTCCAGCTCCCAGAGCTCCGGCACCTCCAACTACGGCGGCATCCCGACCGTAGTGGCGGTTTTTGGGATCTTTCTCCTCCTGGGCAAGTTCATCAGAGGTCTTGTCCTTCTTGTCGCGATGAAGAAAGCCGAGAAATCCGCCTTTCTTGTCTTTCTCCTCTTTGGTCTGCTCCTTCTCATGTTTCTTTTCGTCTTTCTTGTATTCCTTCTCATACTTCTTTTCGTCTTTCTTCTGCTCTTTGTCAAGCTTCTTTTGCTCCTTCTCATGCTCCCTCTCTACCTTCTTCGACTCCTTCTCAAGGCTCTTGTTCTCTCTGTATCCTGGAGCGATATTCTCCTCACGATGCTTGTCTGCTTCATACAGACCACCAGCGGCAGCGGCTCCGCCTCCTGCAAGCGCAGCATCCCGGCCATAGTGGTGCTGAGAAGTAGGCTCTTCTCGCTGGGAAGTAGGCTCATGAGCCTGAGAAAGCGGCTGTTGAGTCTGCTTAAGAGGCTGTTGGCTCTGGGAGAGAGGCTGGGTTTGAGAAGTAGGCACTGCAGAGTCGTTGTGGTGCTTGTTAGCTTCGTAAAGTCCTCCAGCACCAGCGGCTTCTTCTCCTACAAGCGCGGCGTCGCGACCATAGTGATGTTGGGAAGTTGGCTCTTCCTGTTGGGACAGAGGCTCCTGGCTTCGGGAAAGGGGCTGTTGGCTCTGGGAAAGAGGCTGGCTCTGAGAGAAGGGCTGGCTCTGGGACGTGGGTACCTCGGAGTCGTTGCGGTGCTTGTTTGCTTCGTAGAGGCCACCGGTTGCAGCAGCTCCCCCTCCTACAAGCCCCGCATCGCGGCCGTAGTGATGCTGAGAGGAAGGATCCTGGCTCTCAGGAATTGACTCCTGGAGCAGTGCATGAGGCTGGGGGGCTTCAGAGATTGGCTGTTGGCCCTGGGAGATTGACTGGCTCTGGGAGAATGACTGGCTCTGGGACGTTGGCGCAGCCTTGTCGTCGTGATGCTTAGTCACCTCATAGAGGCCTCCTGCACCAGCAGCTCCCCCTCCAACGAGCGCTGCATCGCGACCATAACGATGCTCAGACGAGGTAGGCGCTTGACGTGTATCTGAAGAGAGCGCCGTGCCCGGCTCGCGCTCATTGTCGTAGAGTCCTCGACCAGTTCCTGCTTCTGTGGAAATGAATCCTGGCTCTTCGCGCTCCTCGGCAGGTGTAGGATCGGGGTAGGCACCTGGAACATGAGGATCGAGTCTGTTTGCGGTGTCTGTGCTATGTGGACCGGGGATGACGGTTGCATGTTCCTCATCCGGTGAACACGGGTCTCCCTTGAAAGTGTGGCCGTGGCCGGCATGCTCGTGCCCATGCTCGTTGTATGCAGTCTGGGCAGCAGCTGTTGCCAGGTCAGGCTTGCGGTCGGTATTTCGGGCTTCAGTGTTGGAGAGATATCCGTGGCTGGGTTGAGTGGAGGAGGACTGGCCAGTGGATGATACACCTCTTGCTAATGGGAAGGCACGGTCACCAGTGAGGCCGTCGTTAGATGCCTGACGCCCCGAGCTGTTCGAGAGCCAGTTGCCATTACCACTATTGATGTCAGCATTCTCAGTTTTTGATATATGGTTTCGGGGTATATCGACCTCTTCGCAGTGCGGTCGGGAAGGATAGTCGATTCCTGAGTAGGGTGTCCCATTATGCCGTCCTTGACGCCAATAGTGCTCGCCTGGTCGGCAGCTCCGGGCCTCGATGCACTCTCCGGCTGCAGGCTGCCGCCAGTAGTGGTTGGGTGTGAGGAAGTAGAGGTAGTCGTGCCGGTTGTGGTCGAGGTAGTCGTGGTCGGGCTAGTTGTGTTGTGGGTGAATTGATCGTAGATAGGGCTGTGACTATGATTAGTTTGGAGATTAAAAAGAGTCTTTGAGGTTTAGAACTGGTGCTGTCTTACTGCTCAATTTCTGCACCCTTTGCAGCTCCAAGATGGCTTCCCTCGCCGGTCAATGCACCAGTGACGCCGGCGGGGTGGTGAGCACCTGCAGTGGCAGACTCTCCTTGACCAGAGACTTGATCGTCGTGCTTCTGGCCGGGGGAGCTGTGGAGGGTTAGCATGGGTGCATGGATTCGGCGTGGTCGTCTTACAGGATCTTCTTTAGCTTGTCCATGGCGACAAGGTTCTCGAGCTCGGATTAGAGAAGAGACAGGTAGAACAGGGAGGGTGTGCTGAGACACAAACCAAAGGTGCGAGGTGGGTATGAGTAGTCTGGGCGGAGCTTGTTGAAGGCTATTTCTTGTAGCAATGACCTCATCTGTCGGTAGCGCCATTGCCCGAAAGACATCACACGCAGCCACGGGACTTCACATCTGGGAAGAGGCGCACTCAAGCACGCTCCATGGCGTTGGAATTAGCCAGTAGTGGCAAGCTCCGCTGTCAACTGTGTCCCACCAGTGGCTACTTGCTGGGCTACTTGCAGCCTTCACGGGCAACATTTGGGCGAGTCTGGACGGGCCTCCCAATGCTTGCGGCATCTGCTCCCATATAGTGCAGTAGCGGGGTCGTCGGACGGCGGTGAGTGGTGGTGCAATTCACACAAACCGGCGCGTTGTCTTTTGTAGCTGCCATGACGCAGTCGATGCGTCGATCGAGACCCCACAATTCCAGGACGAGCGAGCGAGTGGCGCGTGACGACGACACCAGCCACACTAGAACCGTCGCAGGGTCTGATTGATCGTGGAAGCATGTATCGTGAGTGGGACGTCGTGGTGGTGAGTGGGGTGATGTTGAGCGAAGAACAGAAGCCTATTCGTCATTGCGAGGGTGTTTGGATGGAATACCCAGACACACAGGTGCTCTTTCTTGATTCTGGACCTTGCAACGAAGCAGCGGTGGTGGCATCGTCGCACACGCCAGGTCGGTAGCTGCTCCTTCGCAGGCCATTCCAGAAAGTGCGGAGGGAGTGCCGTCAATAAGCGTTTTCTATTGTATTGCATAGCAAGCATTCTCCGAAAGCGTGTCGCAAGCCCCCACAGGCGCAGAACGAGGTGCTTAAGAGCCTCAACCGCCCAGAATGCCACGCAATGCTTGTCAGCCCAAACCGCTCCGTATGGCCGGTGTGCCAGTACCCCCGAGGACTGCAGCACTCACCCTCGACCTGCCCTTCACACACCCGCTCCTCGCGCCTCTCGCTGCCAAAATGCCTCAAAAACAGCCTTTCCCCGCGGCGCAATTGGCCAGGCCATCCCTCCCGCAACACGCAACAGTGGCCGATGCCACCGGCTAACGCCAAACAGCCATCCGTCCCAGCCATGCCGGGCAGGTCGAGTCGCAGCGCAACGTCAATCGTTCACCTCCGGAAATCCCACCCGCCTCATTCTCTCACTCCACCCGAGACCTATTATCCCGGATGAACACCAGACGACCTCCCTCTGACCTCTTCCTCTGCGACGCCCGCGAAAGTGCTGTGGCATTGCTCCCACACTTCTACACCTTATCTCCGCCGTCTCCGCTCCTCACCTCCCGTCGCTCCACGCTCCACTCCAAATCTTACCCCAACTACACACCCCCTAAACCCGCTGGAATAACCTCGCCCGTCCGCCCTTGCCATGCCTATCCGCCAACGCATCAAGCGTGCCCTTACGCGCTCTAGCGCCGACGGCCACCCCTCCCTCTCCAAATCCACCACCAACAAGCCCGACCCCAACGTCTACCAGCCCGGCGAAAAGATGCCGCCTATGAAATACCGGCGCCCCGTTGCCCCGGAGCACAAAGAGAAGCTAGAAGCCTTCAGCTTCGCGCGGGCGTGGCGCAGGAAGAGCGGGTCGAGCCAGTACTCGCCCATGGGGTCGCGGATGCCGAGTCGGCGGAACAGCACCGCGACGAATGGGCGGAAAAGTTTCCAGACGAGTCGATTGAGCATGCAGGCGCCGCGGACGAGTTTGGCGAAAGGGGAGGACGGAGGTGTACGGGAAGGAAGTCAGGAGGAGGGGGATGTGACGAATGGTGTGTAGAAAATGCCTCAAATTCACTTTTATGGCTGTATACCACCTAGAACTGTGATGGCTAACTTTTCGTGCTCAATTGCAGTCGGCCTCTCCCGCACACACACCCATGAATCCCTGAAACCCCCACATTCCAGCGTCGGCCGCCGCTCGCAATCCATCCACACGGGCTCGCGCCCTCAGACCGGGCGTGGAAGTGCCAGTACGAAAGCGGGTGAAGCAGCTTTCTCGGCCGAGGACCTCGAGCTCGCGCTTAAGAATTCGCATCTTGACGACTCAGTTGGCCCGCTGGATACCTTTTCCCCAATGGACGCACACGAAGAAGTCAACACGGAGCCAGCGACTCAAGTGCCAACGCCGCAGGTTGAAGTGAACTCGCCAACCCCACCTAAGTGGGAGGTGCAGACGGCAACACCGGATTCTGGTGTGAAAGCATAGAACACCCGGCATGCTACTCAGAACGGAACAACCACGCCAACGTAAATATTGAACCATTAGTTTCGGCTATTGTATTTGCTATTTACCTAACATCTTTCCTGTCTTTTCCCGCGAGTTTGGCGCTTCAGCTTCAGCATTGCGATCGGTGTTATCAGATTTTGGATAGGAACTCTGGATACAGCATACAGGCATTCGTTCTTTTTTCCGCCATGTACTGTACAATTTTGCATATAGGCGATCTTACATTGTACGAATTAGGAATAATGAGATTATGACTTTTCTCAGAGAGCCACTGTTTGGGGTACTTCGATGCCCTGTCGGGAATCTGGGTGGGAAGCTAACTTCTCCGGACTGGGGATTGGAGTAGGGTTTGCATGCCTTTGTCGGTGCGTTGGCTAGCTGGGGCCCTACAGTGGTGACCTCAATTCATCAGATATCATGCTAAATGCTATGGCCTAAGACCAGAGCTACAGAACAGTGGTCAGTTACTCGGGCCCCGTCGGGGTCCGAATACAACTGTCGGGGTCACGAAAATTCCCGAGGCTTACCTGCTTTCACTTACGAGAAACTCGAGTCTACCAAGAATTCTGATCCAGTCCCTTGTAGATGCATGGAGCCATTCCTTGAGGTGGTTATGTTTGTTCATTTGAATATCGTGGATGACTAAGCCGACTAGCGCCGCAGGTGTCGTACAAAGGTGAAGATTCCCCAACGTCAACGTCGTGAAACTATCTCCGCACGCGCTTCTCACCGTCACCATCGCAGCACTTGCCATCTGCATCAAAAACCTATTTGCTATTGAGTGATCCATCCAAACCAATTGTTACATTATCGTATCTCCGACACCATTAACATCCGTCGCGACTCCATGACTCGTTGAGTACAAATATCCGCAAACAAAGTCCAATACATGAAGAATTTCTGCCAAAGCGGCCAAACCGAAACCGACACAGTGTGTCTTCCGTTCCTACTAATAGCGAAAACAACAAATAGTAAGGGCATCCGAAAATGCGTCAAATTACCTCCACAGGCATAGGACTGCTCAAAGAGACGCTCGAACTGCCATTTTTGCTGGCTTTTGATCCGCCTCCCCCAGAATCTTGTTCTGGATCCATTCGATGATCTTCTCTCCTTCTTCGTGTCTTCCAATCTTTCGCAATCTGCGTCGGATCATGACTTCCATCTCCGAGAGAGGGTATGGCTTATTTCGTTTTGACTTGCCATCTACGCGCATCACATGTGTGATGTAATGCGCAAGGCAATTATCATGCCTGTTGAAAGGCTTTTCGCAAATTGCACACTCGTAGAGCTTAAGATTCTCGTGTGTCTGTTCATGCCGTTTCTTATGCTCCGGTCGCGCGAATGTCTTGTCACAGCCCTCAAATTCACACGGAAGCTTCTTTTGATCACCTCCATGACGGCGGTAATATTTGCCGTCCACACTTCTCTCAATGTCTCTCTCCATTTGCACTTGCACGTCGCCCGTTTGAAGTGTGGAGATAAACGATTTGGTCTTTCCCCTCTTCGGTTTCTTTTTCGAGACTCTGTGCTCTTTCTTTACACCTTTGCCACCGGTAGGCGATTCGTAAATCCTCCGTTGGGGTTTTATGTCATATTCCTCAGCGTCGGACTCCTCTGTTTTGACCTGAGGGTAATCTTCAGTCGGGATATCTGGATACGAGTCCTGCTGGGAATGAAGCATTGGCGAGGAACAGGTATCGTAAGAGCTAAAGCTCTCATCAAAACTATCAGGTTGCATTGGGATGTATGCAGATCCATCCTCCATATCGAACACGGAGTGCTCGGGTCGGATTGTGTTCGTGGCACCAATACAAGGGAATACCTGCCCCGACGTGCTGGCTGGCCACTGATCGACCTGGACATTGTTGGAGAGGCTCGGTGGATGGGCATACGAGTATCCCAGATCATGGGGTCCAGCATCTGGGATGCCGTGAGCATTGTTCGAATATATGGACCAGGAATTCGAATCGGGCAGGCCCCCGACACTGGGTTGGGCCTGTGCTTGAGGACCCAGCAGTGCGTTGAATGCTGATGGAAGGTCTCTTGCCGCAGGTGAACTGTCGTTTGAATGCAGTATTCCCTGGCGTATCGGGTACTGATTCTGTTGCTGAACATAGACCCATTCCTGGGGGAAAGGCGAGTGATTCTCCATACCTCGCATTGACTGCGGCAAAGGCGTTGGGACCTCAGAGATGCATTCACAAAAAACGTCTTCGCTGGCGCTAACAGCGGTACCGTCGAAACTCGATACAGCATGAACGAAGGTGAAGTCTTCCGTTGCAGGATCTCTTTGCGATATGGGAGTCGGGGGCGTTTTAGGGGAGTAAAACGACCCCGAGCCGTAGCTCTGTGCATATGACTGTGTTGAGACGATAGAATCTCGTCGCCCTTCGTACACAGGTGTCGATGGCGTAAGTAGACCGGATGAGAGGAAAGAATTCTGTGAGTGGTAGATGTCTTTCGGCTCGTGCGAGAACTCCATGACTGGCGTTATAGGGCCGTAGAGTAAAGCTGATGGTGTATTACCTAGTCGTCATCGTCAGTTCGATTTTTCCACTGCTAAGTTCTTAGGAGCGAGGAATGGAACGACTGAAACCCTTCCAAGGACATCGCCATCTTCAACCAAGAAAGGGACTCACAAAGGAAGGAATGTTGATGTAAAAGAAGATACAGAAAGACAGAACAACAGAATCATCAACTTCGTTTTTGAGAGTGACGATAAAAAGGGGTCCTCAGTTGAGCTTTTGAAGTGGGCTTGGAAACGACACGCAGTCTGCAAAAGAAGTTTGAAACTTGTATCCAAGTGAGTATCGAAAGTCTTGTACTAACCGTTGTGCAACATATTACAGATCAACGGCGCGGTCGCGAACGCGATGGTGTTGCGTTAGAATGGTAGGTGGACTCGCGTACGATCTGGAAGTACTCTGCCGCCAGATGGCGTACCTGATGCGGCTCTGAAATCAACTTTACCCAGCTGTCGAGCTTGGGATACTGGATTCCAGGAAAGACCAGACGAGTAATATACCGAATGATGACCTGGATTGTGCAAGGTATGCAAGGGGCTGGTTCGAGTTCGTCGATGGCTCAGTAACCGGAGGACTCGGCACAGGGACAGTTTGGACGGCAGAACGAGCTGCCTTGCAGACTATCACGAACTTCAAGAGATTGGAAAAGTTGCTTTTCGAGACGCAAGGCCGCCCGCTTCTATTTTGACGATAGTGCGGGAGAAGGATGAGGAGCTCCAGACTCCTTTAAGCGCCGACAGTCAAGCGGGCCTGACCTGGCAGTGGATCAACGGACTGAACCCAGAGAACTGGGAGAGCATTGGGAACTAAAGGTGTGTTGCCCAGAGCATCGCTGCAATGTCAGCCTGAGCGCCTCTTTAGAGTTAAGAATGACACCCTACCGTTTAGCCGGTGCCGTGCCAACAGCCACATTGATCTAGACTGCCCCCTGTTTCTGCGTCAACAGCCTCGCGACCACTGGACAGCGGCCGTCAGGGGTCTCCCTCGCTTCCTAATGAGGTTAAGCATTCGGCCAACGATGGTTCAGCAAGCCGCAATCGGACCTGCATATGCGCCGGCAACTATTGCTTGCATGTCTGCACCCCACAGGAATCTGATACTCGTGAACGACATCGCCGTTCAACCATGAGGCGTCTAAGCGGCCACTCCGAAGCCACTGGATGGACCAATGAGCGGTTCAGGAGGCGGCAGCACAGGAATGCAGAGAGAAGCTGGAATTGTGCATCCAAGAAGCAGAACATGATTCGAGCTTAGTCGACGACGGTTGCCAAGCCCATGCTGTGCCACGTCCGTGCTGAGCAGCATCCGCCCACATTATACAGGATTTCTGCTTGCTGGCATAGCCTTCGATGCTCTCTCTCGGCTTGCCGAAACAATAGTGTTGAGCTACAGTACCTCCTTGTTCTGGACGGCATGCTCGGACCGGACAGCCGCAATTGGATACCGAAAACTCGTCTGGCGAGGTGGATGGCATTCTGACAGGATGACAGCCGCCTAGACGCTTTTACGTTACTCAGGCTCAGGCAAGACACCACCGGGCAGATCGCTGCAGTTGGCGATCATGATCTTCGTCTGGGGAGCGTGCAGATACGAGCCATTCGTCGCAGAAGGCGGCCGCCAGCGAGGGCGAAGCAATCGCAGTACTGCCGTAGGAGAGCTCTAGGGCAGCGAGGGTGCGGCGAGGTGGCTAGGGTGCGGCGAGGTGGCTAGGGTGCGGCGAAGAAGCTGTTCGCCTGCAATTAGATCACTATCACGACTCCTCATGGCGCTCATTTGGTGATTGCTGGAGCTGGCCAGGCGCCACTGTCAGTCGGCAGACGACTTGCCGTCAGGGTGGTGAGTCTGATCCCATTCTGTCGGTATCACGAGGGACGCATGACACTGGCAAACTCCGACTCCGTGTTGGCGTTGACTTGCAGTCGCAGGCGGCAGCATCGGGACACTCGGCGCCCGCGAAATAAGGCCCGTCCTAGGCCGTTTCGAATGCCATGTTCTCCGCGGGGGCTCACTGACGTTCACGGAATGCGCGTCTGCACGTCCGCGGCGTGGGCTATGTCGGCCTGCCACGCCCGCCTGCCTAGGTCTTGTGGCATCGGCCGACGACGCGCTCTGCTTCTGAATGGCCCACCAGACTCGCCTTCTCTGGCCGCGATGGAGGACTCGGTGGACCCGCAATTCGTTCCTCAGCAAGACGCTCTATCGAAATTCCTACCCAGCACTCTGTTCCCAATACTCCAAACTTTTCAGCTTTTCCACTGCCCCATCTAGCCTCGCAGCAATGGAAGCCGCCTTGACATGTGGTTGTAATACACTTTGATCTCCCGCAGGGTAGTACCAGCGCTGGACCTGGTTTCTGCCTCAACGGCCAGGATACATCAGGCACATTACATACGTTCGCTTCGCATCTCTTACAGCTGCCGTGGCACACGACTCCAGCCTTTCGCTGTCGCTCGCTGGACCGTACCTGCAGCCGCGGGGCAAGCGCAGCCGATTCCCCGCCTCCGCCCCCGGCGGCGGCGGCCAAGGGGCCGGTCTGAGGCCGGCGCTGATCTCAGATTAGCTTCTGTGCCGCACTAAGGCTGGGCGATCATCTACTGACGAAAGACCGGCTTTAGCGAGCTCCAAATACCCGACGTTTTAGCGCGCGCTCTCGGTACGCGTCGCGCTGCCATTGGCGCACCAGCAAACTCACGGCTCGCGCATCCGCTGCCTAGCCCGCCCTCTCTACTACGCGCCAGACACGGCCGAGTCGCTGGACCAAGGTCGCGGGGCTGGTTGGCTGGCCAAGTTTTATTGCGCTTGGTGCGACGATGCAGCGCGGCGGCAAAGTGCGCCTTGGATATGCGGGCGTGGGTGCGGAGGGGCCCTGGCATGCGTTGCTCAAGCCGCCGAGTTCGCAAGCTTGTTTGCCGGCGATTGCTGGGGAATAGTGCGTGTGGGAAAGGAGAGGGCGCCGCCCAGCACGCAAATGCACCATGTCACTGAGTAATCGCGAGCGCCTCCGCGCTTCAGAGCGTAGAAAGCGTGAGGGGAGCTGACGGAACTGGTGGGATGCTACCTATACTACCAAAGGTCACCGGACGTGCCCTGCGAGTGGGTAGCTGGGTGCTGGAGACGTGTGGTGAGTCTGTCTCTCTCCCTCACTGAGGCCCACCCACGGCCAATCCATCCATCCAGGCTTGCACGAAGCCCGCAAGAACGTCGGGTCCGTCCCCCATCTGCGGTTTTGAACAATGCCTTGTCTCTGGGTTTTGTTCGTGTGCGTTGGCTGCAATCACCGTTCGAGACTCGATGCCCCCCCCTGAAAGCTGGCAGAGGACCGCGAGCTGACGACTTGTCTCGCGATATTTCGTGGGTCGTGTCCGGGGGCTTCTGGGGATTGCGCTCTGGGCGACGGGCGACGTCTCAGAGGCTGCGGGTCTTGCACGATGCGGGTGGCGTCTCAGCGGCTTCGTCGCGCTCGTGGGCCGAGACGAAGTGTGCTCGGTGGATAGGGCTAGCGGGGCTACAGCGATTGAAGCTTAGTTTCGTGTTTGCTGTGTGGAGAGTGGGTTGGGGTGGTATGTGTGAAAAAGAGGTACATACCATACCGTACCCGTATGGATCTCCGAGCCGTGAGCAGAGCCGGGGCGCCTCCCGTTGGACGCCGTCGTAGCTCGCTGCAGGCGCCGTCTCAACCCTAGTTCCCGGAGCTGCAGGACTAGCGTTTTTCTCCGAGCCGGGCTCGAGACTCGATGAGACAATGAGGGGACGAAGATCAATCGGACTCGGAATCGGAGCCAGGCCGTGCGCCTGGAAATTTGGGGGGAGGGGCGAGGATGAAGATTGAGACTGTGCCGCATCAATGGCACGCTCCAATGGTTCGAGGATTGCCGCCTTGATGCGGCACGGCACAGCACAGCTTCAGCTCGTATGCTGCTTTCCTTCCTACGGCATGCCAGCCGATCTTCACGCTTGAGCTGCTCGGGGTTCTCGTTCTACTCGGGCAATTGAGGCATGTGCCGCGTAGGATTTTGTGCTGCACGATCGAAGGCTTGCCGATGCAGATGCAGATACAGATACCGATGCGGCGTCGTCCAGTCACACACATGCACGCACGCTCTCTCGCTCTCGCTCTCCCCATCGAGCTTTGGACCTACGAACCCGGTCTCTCATCCTAAACGGGACCGCGGCCGTTGCTCGTGCCGCCCAGATCGCTCGCTCACCTGGGTGCTTGCTGACAAGCCGCACGTGCAGACAGGCCCCTCGTACACCCCTCTGTAACCCCACTCACTCTCCCAACCATCGCCTCCTCGCTCTAAGCGGAATATGCTCGGCGCGCGCAGAGTCTCGGTTTCTTTTCCTGCGCTGGAGCTTTGCGGGTTATTGATCCGACGTCGTTGGTGAG
Organism: Mytilinidion resinicola; assembly: GCF_010093595.1. Lineage (NCBI taxonomy): Eukaryota > Fungi > Ascomycota > Dothideomycetes > Mytilinidiales > Mytilinidiaceae > Mytilinidion > Mytilinidion resinicola. The sequence goes on from NW_022985438.1 coordinate 331,423, forward strand.
GTTGGACGGTGGCGTGGGCGTTTTTTTCCGGGACGCGGGCACCCGTCGGGCGGCTGCGTTTGGGGAGGGGTACAGATCGTAGGTGGATGGACGGATACCTGCGTCTGTGGAGCGGGTATGACTCGGGTTGGGGACACGGGTTGGGGGGGTCCTGAATCTGGGGGTTTGGGGAGGGGAGGTTGGTATTGCATCTTTTTGAGTATACTACTGATTATGATTTGACTCTTTTGAGGACATAGGATTAATCCAGATAGGGTATCAACATGGACAAAGGGCGTCGGTGGATTGTGCTGCTTTTCGAAGCGCGGAGCGAGTCCTTTCGAATAACGTTGGAGAAGTGAGTATAAGGAAGCGGACTAAGCGCGACTTTTTGTACTCTTCGCTAATAGTTAATAGGACTACATGACGTTGTCCGTAGACCACTATCTGCTCTCGGCTCTTCCTCTCTTCCTTCTATCAGCATAAACCATAAAAGTTGTCTATTTCCAACCGTTTCGCGAAATTGGCGGCCTCGATAACCCTCAGCGTACCTGTTAGGACATGGTATATTCTTATGTTGTAGCTGATAGTCTTACTACACACAGCTTGCAGACATTTGGACGATCCACTGGAGCTAAGCAGCTGGAAACTTATAATAGATACTAGTATTTATACGGATTTTTGTTTTACGGTTCCGATTTTGGTAGAAGTCATCAAGATGCAAAAGTAATCAGCTAAACCGCCCCCTTTCAGCTCAACACAAGTCCTACACCAACACAAGTCCTACAACCCATCTTCCTCCGTTCTCAACCCCGCCCCAAAGTCCGTAAGAAACCTCCACCTCCCTTTGTCTCGCCAAAGCTTCCGCTTCCACTCATTCGCCTCCTGCGGATAAAACCCCACAACATCCCGCAGCGACGCATCATGCGCCAGCACCACCAGCACATTCTCGTCCGCATCAAACTCCGTCACGCCCTCCAGCGACCGCTCCGCCTCAGGCCCATCCTCATTAAACCCATCCGCAGGCTCATAGAACGGCTTCGTCGCGCTCTCCCGCGGATGCACCCGCCTCAGCAACAGCTCCCCAGGACACGGGACCGGGAAGCCAGCGCCGGGCCTTACCCCTTCCAACGCCACGCTCGCCGGCAGCGGCACGAACTCAGTCGGCCGGATCTCGCCCGCATGATGCGCCGCATCCCCACCCATAAGAATGAAGGTGTCGGGCGTCGTGCGCGCCAGCCCGCAGATGTGGCCCAGGAGGTGGCCCGGGGTGTCAAGCACGTAGAAGCTGCCGTCGCCGAACCAGTCGACGGCTTTGAAGCGCCCGATCTTGAGCTCCGTGGAAAACTCGACTTCCTTTAGCTCGCGCCCTTCCCATGCGTCTTCCGTCAACCAGGAGTCGGCCACCGTGGGCCACGCGGGGGGAAAGCGGGTTTTGAAGCCCGGCCCGACCATCAGCGCTGTAGAGGCTGGGAACCGCGCCGGGTTGCCCGTGTGATCCCAATGATAGTCTTGCAAACCGGGGTTTTAGCAACCGCCCACCAATCACGCCGTCGGCGGCCAGGGGAGTAAAAAAAAAAAAAAAAGCGAGCAAGAAAGAAAGAGACTTACGGCTCCAGAAAATCGCCTCCACGGCGTCCGGGTCGCGCCCGCTGTCCGCCAGCATGTCATACACGTCCTTTTCGATTTCCATGCCGACTTTCGCGTCGCGGATCTGCTTTACTACGACGGGCGCCTCGTTTTCCCAGTCCTTGCGTACGCCTAGGTCGAAGAGCAGCGTGCGGCCTGAGGGGTGCTCGAGCAGGAAGCTGTACGAGGGGCAGTTGACGTGCGAGAAGCCCGCGAGGACGGGGGGCTTGACCATGATGGCCATTGGCATGTTGGCGATGGTCGTGCTGTCGATTATCGAGACTTTGACGGTGTGGTTGGAGGGGGGCATGTTGAGCGGTGGCGGCGGTTTGGGGCCAGCCATTGTTGGAGGCGACGCCATTGCTGGATTTTGCGCCGGACAAGTGCCAGGGCTACGGGGATGCTGGGAGATGCTGGGAGCTGTTTTGATCGTGTAGCTAGCTGTTCGATTGCTCTATACCTAGTCCACATAGCTATTAGTATCTCGGAGCGAGTTGATCCGCTGACAAATGCGAGGTTTTAGAAATGCCTGCATTTGATGCGAAAGGAAGTTCTGCTGGAGATAGCTTTCTGATGGGCCGATGGATTCGCTGACACATGCGAGATTTATAATGGAAAAGGCGAGTAACTACAAGATACAATTCAATTGGAAAGTTTGTTGTGTTGCGGTTCGCCCTAGGGTTGCGAACGCTTCTAATCGATATCATTGGCTACCTTATTTACGTTGGAGGTGCCATCTACAGCAGTTCTAGAAGAAGCTGTCTAGTGTACAGCTTCACCTTTGCCCGTTGTTGCAACACCATTTTGGCTCCGGCCAACAAGCAGGGTACGAATGCGAGTCTTGGCATACAGCCACGATTACGCCACAGACCAAGAGTTGCCACTAGACCAAAGAGTACAATACTGGCACCCCTCCCTGCTAGCGTGCCTGCCTCCTATATCACTTGCCACAACATATTGCCACTCCAAATTTTAACTTGCCACCCTAAAGGTATATAAAAAGAGGAGAGTAGTAGGTGGTGGGTGGAGAGGAGGTTAAGACGAAATGTAGTTTATCCAGAGCGTTTAATGTGCGACTGAAGCAGCTTGACCACCGCCTCGTTCCCTGCCCGCTCTACCGCCTTCGATAGCGGCGTCCACCCCCATTTATCCTTCGAATCAACCTCGACCTTGCCTGTATCGAGCAACAGCTTGACTATCGCCTCGTTCCCTG